>NW_024070186.1:56936407-57319725 GCF_014754425.2 Oryx dammah
AAGAAATTAAGGAAACAATTCCATTCACCATTGCAACAAAAAGAATAAAATACTTAGGAATATATCTACCTAAAGAAACTAAAGACCTATATACAGAAAACTTTAAAACACTGATGAAAGAAATCAAAGAGGACACTAATAGATGGAGAAATATACCATGCTCATGGATCGGAAGAATCAATATAGTGAAAATGAGTATATTACCCAAAGCAATCTACAAATTCAATGCAATCCCTATCAAGATACCGGCGATATTTTTCACAGAACTAGAACAAATAATTTCAAGATTTGTATGGAAATACAAAAAACCACGAATAGCCAAAGCAATCTTGAGAAAGAAGGATGGAACTGGAGGAATCAATTTGCCTGACTTCAGGCTCTACTACAAAGCCACAGTCATCAAGACAGTATGGTATTGGCACAAAGACAGACATATAGATCAATGGAACAAAATAGAAAGCCCAGAGATAAATCCACATACATATGGACACCTTATCTTTGACAAAGGAGGCAAGAATATACAATGGAGTAAAGACAATCTCTTTAACAAGTGGTGCTGGGAAAACTGGTCAACCACTTGTAAAAGAATGAAGCTAGATCACTTTCTAACACCGCACACAAAGATAAACTCAAAATGGATTAAAGATCTAAATGTAAGACCAGAAACTATAAAACTCTTAGAGGAGAACATAGGCAAAACACTCTCTGACATAAACCACAGCAGGATCCTCTATGATCCACCTCCCAGAATTCTATTTTCAGATTTCTCATAAGCAAATTGATTTATGTTTGTTTAATTCAATATATTTTGGATCAACTGGCATACTTAAAGGCCTTGCTGTTCTGCAGATATGATGGGTATCACTTCTGAGTGATATCAAATCACAGAATGATATCAAACCACAAAATGGTGTGAATTTCAAATCAGTCTCATTTCATAGTTTATAAAAGTTAAAAATCACTGTAGGTAGCTAGGTAGTTTTAACCCCAACCAAAAATATATATTTGAGAAAATTTATGGTATAGATTAAACATATAATAGATCAAATACACAAATATATAATTATAGGGGGCTTCCCTAGTGGCTCAGATGGTAAAGAATCTGCCTGCATTATGGAAGACTCAGGTTCAGTTCCTGGGTCGGGAAGCTCCACTGAAGAAGGAAATGGCAACCCCCTCTAGTATTCTTGCCTGGGAAATCCCATGGACAGAGGAGCCTGGAGGACTGCAAAGAGTCAGATATGACTGGGTGACCAGATGATGATGAATGATGATTCACTCTTTATCTTTCTTCAACCAAAGAAATCTGTATGGAGGTGACGTGTCACTTCTGATTAAAAGTTTAAAGAAGGAGGGTCTGGTTACCTCATTCTCTTTCCCTATGCTATAGTAACTGATAATGTCCCAGACGGAAGCAATAATCAGCCTGCTCTTCAAATGACAGTGTAAAGCCTCAGTGAACTAGCCACTCATCTTTGGGTGTTTGTTTGCTATTGCTGCATAACTCAGTCTGTCCAAACTAACAGTCTCAGCACTCTGCTTATATCTTAATATCTCTAACAACAATCTATAATTACTTACTATCTTATCTATTCTACTAGAATATAAGTTTCACAAGAGCTAAAATCCATTATATGCCTACACAGGGGCAAATATATCGTAGGCACTAAATAAGCATTTGATGACCACAGGAGAGAACTGAAGTCCTGTGTTACTGTAGATGCTGCATACTGGAAAGGAGGGACCATTCAGATCTCCCCTGATGAGCTGCGAGTGGCCCTCTTTGTTAATTTCCTTAAGTCTGGCCAGAGGGAGAACCTTCAGGAAAGACAGTTATACTTCGCCTAATTCCCTCTATCTCTCTCAAAGCAGGGGCCAGCTAACCTTTTTGGTAGGCTGACTTCTACATACATTATAAGTCCTTCTCTATCCTTCTTTGAGAAGCAGACTGTTATTCAGACACCTCATCATCACATCTACCTTTACCTCAATCTAATCTACCCTCGGGGACCATCCAGAAATCGTGAAATATTTTCATATATAGATTATTTTAAAACTCTGAAGAACACCATGGACTCTTTCCAGAGTACAAACTTATGCAAGTTTACAATTTCATAGGATTCACAAACTCCCTGGAGCTTCTTCAGGGACCTCTTCTACCATATTCCGGAGACCTCAAGGTAAGAAATGCACTCCATCTAATTCTCTGATCAAGCCTCTATGTATCCCGTTGCTGCTGAGCCCTGTGTTCTGATGATTTGTTCAACATCCTGGATCTTCTCTTGCTGTCATTCTGCCTTTATCTTACTCCATTTACTGTCCTAAATACCAGGGGTCGGCAGGAGCTCAGCTATTTGTCTCCTTTTATTTCCCGTGTGTCTGCGTAAGACTGGCTCATTCTCTTTGCCTATAGATGGATAAGGTACCTTCCCTGAGCTCCAGTGCCTGTCCCACAGAGGAAATATGATTTCGATCTAGGTCCTAGACCCTTCCAATATCTTCAGGTGTATTTCCAAAACGCTTTCAAAGACTCTAAAAGTAGAAAAGAAAAAAGAAAAAAAAACCCTCTGATATTGGATATCATTTAAATGAAAAGACTTTTAAAAATCTCTTATTTCTTCAGCTTCTTACAACTAGAAGTGAATGAAAATAGGCTGTAGAGTCACTTTACACATTAAGAGGTTATTGCTTAAACTCCTTTCAGTAGAACCAGAGGCTACAGAGTTAAAGTGCTCAATTGATAAAAGTACATCATTAGAACAATGACTCAGCTTCTGAGTCAAGCTGAGTTTTTCCAAAACAAGGTGCTCAGCAGTCCATCTTGGGATTTGTGCATTATGCTGCTCTAAGCATGTACAAGGTGTTATTCCACTCAATTAGAATAGCAGTCATAAGAAGGGCTTCTTGCTCATCAGAGAGCACTTAGAACAGTGCTGTTTAAATATTTTAGATGAGAAATCTTCAGTGGAGAAAAACCTTATACTTTTTTAGTGATAGGGAAAAGACAGAAGTCGAGCATTTGCACTGAAACTCAGGTAGGGGTTGCAACCCTGCCCATACATCATCCACCCTGAGCGGTCTTCTTAGGACTACCAGTGCTCCATGGAGCAGAGTTTCAAACATATTTACATAAAATATTTTCATCTATGTTGAATCTAAGTTGCATATGACAGTGCAGGGAATAAATATCTCAACAAATAGTACAGATACTGCTTCCCATCTTCCATAAAGTTAAAAAAAAAAAAAAAGGAAGACAGCTAAAGTTCCCTGGTGATGTCTGTTTTTCTAGTAATTCGAGAAGACAATTCAGTGCCTTGCTGTTCTGCTATACTGCCATTTATGACTGCCTTCATCTTGTCCCCATGAATAAGTGGAGGTCCCCCTTGCTTTTTTTCCATACTGTCATCAGTACTCACTGTATAAATTGGAAAATAGATTCTATTGTTTCCTGTTCCTTTAGGGCAGAATATCAGATCCCTAGGGCTTGGAGAATATACTGATACCTGATGTCAAACCTTAAGGTAATCTTAGTACATGGAAATGCAGAATCTTCCATCTTCAAGCTATAAATTATCTGAATACATAACTAAATGATAATTACTAAACTTATTAATGAGAAACCCCAAAAGGCAATTGATGCCTTCTCTAGGAGGGATATTTCTGTCACATAAATTTTATCAAGAATGTTTTCAACCTCCACCCAACTGTCTTGGCTGTGATGACAACATCTAAATCATTCTCAAGACCCAATTGAAGATCACTTCATCTGTGAAGACGTCCTTAACACAAATCTCAGAGAGGTGAGGTCAATCTACATTCATTAGTGCAGTTATTCATGTGTCTATCCTCTGGATCAGACCACAAATTCCTTGAGGCAGGATTCATACTTTATTCATTTAGCCCCAGAGCCTACTTCAGCGCCGAGCACATAATGGATTGTCAAAAATGTTTATTAAGTGACTAATACTGACTACCGATATAAATGAGGTACCTCACAGAATTGTTCTGTGGTCAGGAATACTAAGAAATCTGATGATGCAAGTAGTACCTGAGCCTAAAAAGGATAAAAAAAAGCCAGACACTAGCTTTAGCTCCCCTGCCAACCACATTTTACCACTGACAAAACTACATACACAACCTTTAGGAGAAAAATGACCACTGTGATGCCAAGAGTATAAATATTTCCACACGTCTAAATTTTGCTACTGATATTTTATTCAGCCAAGATCTATTGAAGGCAATTGAGATTTTGTTGTTGTTTTTCAAGAACACACATTTTAAAGAATTAAACTATAATAAAGCTACATTCAAATATTTTACTATGAAAAATCCAATCCCAGCACCTGAAATTAAGATCTGTTCCATAAATCAATAGTAAACTCTCTTTTAAAAGTTCACTAAAGTGGAAAAAAGTAGAAAGGAAGTACTGTACACGTTGACAAGTATAGACTCCCAGAATGGGAAAGCCTATATTTGAAATTCAACACCCTCACTTACTAGCTCAGTAGCCTAGGCACATTATTTAATTATCCTGAGAGTCTATTTTTTCATATGCGAAATAGGGAATATTGGTAGTACTTACTAGGTATCTATCTTTGTTGTAAGGCAATGAAAATGTTTACATTATGATGCTCAATGTATGGTAGAAAGTTGCAATAGAAAATTTCTTCTCAACCCCTATCTACAGATCTTTGCCAAGGGGAAAAAAAATCTTTAATTCAATCAGTATTCACTAATGATGATATTGACCAATTAATGTTCTCTGTGCCAGACACACACTAGTGACACAGTTATGAATGAGACAGCTTTCAGGGAACTTACATTCTGTATAATAGGAAAAACATTTAGTATATAAGAGGGTAGAGTGAAGACATATGTGGCTCCTTTATATAAAGAGACCAGTGAAACTTCTCTGGGCTTCCTATGAGGCACTAGTGGTAAAGAAATCACCTGCCAGTGCAGGAGATATGAAATACAGGTTCAATTTCTGGGTTGGGAAGATCCTCTAGAGCAGGAAATGACAACCCACTCCAGTATTCTTGCCTGGAAAATTCCATGGGTGGAGAAGCCTAGCGGGCTACAGTCCATGGGGCCATAGAGAGTCAGACAAGACTGAGGGACTACACAGCAGCAGCAGAAACTTAACTTCTCTGACTGATAATTGAGATGAGATCTGAACTGAAGGGGAAACTTTGCAAGGATCTGGTGGCGGGGGGCAGGGTGTCACAGATGGAAGAGTAAGTATAGTGGTCCTAAAGCTAGAACCTTCTTGAGTTCAAATAACAGCTCAGAGCACAGGGAGCTCAAGGAAGGGTAGGCCATGAGGCTGTAGAGTGAGGCATGCGCCTGATTTTATGAAGCGTTGGTAGACATTGGGAAACTTTGACTTTAGTTCTAACTGTAATGCAAAGAGGGGCTTGAGCTGAGGAGACAATGTGATCTAATCTTCATTTTTGAAAGATAATGCTGGCTGTTTTATGAAGTCAAGCTATTGGGTCCAGTGTGAGAGGAGTGGATTGGGTGGGAATGATGGAGGAAGTAGTTGGATAGGGAATTTTCACGGCATATTTCAAGACAGAATTAACAGAAGTTACTATAGAATGGGTTAATGTCTGAAAAGAAAAGGAAGATTCAAAGGTGACTCCTAGTGTCTTTAGCTTGAGCAATTAGGTGAACAGTGCTGTCACTGAAAAATAAGAGTGAAGGAGGAGCCAGTTTGCCAAGAAAAATCAACATTTCTCTTTTGGACCTGCCAATATCCTAACTCGGAGTTAAGGGATGATTTTTAAGGTGAAATTATATGTTTCAGAATGGAAAGGATGACTTTTTAAAAATATAGATACAGGAGGCCACAAGATTTTTCCCCCATATGTCAGGGAATATCCATGATATTTAGATGCTGAGAAAAGTAAAAGGAATTTCAGACAACACTATAAAGACACAGTCACTAAGATTAAAAAAAAAAAAAAAACTCATGAGACTATGGTGTCCCCAATGATAATGTGAAGAACAGTTTCAAAGAGGATGGAGGAGTCAACCACATCAAATGATGCTGAGAGGCTAAGGTGAGCTCTGAGAGAAATGAAGGTTGTTATTGACAAGAACACTAAGATTAGGTGGCAAAAACAAAAGCCTGATTTCATGGGTCAAAGAGAACACAGGAGGTGAGGCACTGATACCGCTTTTGAGAAATTTTACTATAGAGAGAGCAAAAGTGATTATGAGGGGAATGGCTCATGAGGATATGGGTTCAAAGAAGTCTCTTTTTCAATGGAAGTCATAACAATATCCTGTCCCCTCTCTAAAAGGAACTTTTTGAATTGAACAAGAGATAGGAATCCTATCTCCATTAACAAAATGAAAGTCATGGAGTCGTCCAACTCTTTGCAATCTCACAGGCCAGAATACTGGAGTGGGTAGCCTTTCCCTTCTCCAGGGTATCTTCCCAACCCAGGGATCAACCCAGGTCTCTCGCATTCCAGGCAGATTTCTTACCAGCTGAGGCATAAGGGAAGCCCAAGAATACTGGAGTGGGTAGCCTATCCCTTCTCCAGCAGATCTTCCTGACACAGGAATTGAACCAGGGTCTTCTGCATTGCAGGTAGTTTCTTTACCAACTGAGATATCAGGGAAGCCCCTTTATTAACAAATCTCCTACTAAATCTGTGGTGAGTATTGAAATGGGTATTCATTCCAGGAAAAAAAAAAAAAGCTTAAGCTCAGTTTAAATTTTGTACAGTTGGGATTCCATTAAGAAAATGCAAAAACACTTCTTCTGAAGTACCATTTACATTCACTGGTGTTGTAGAATCAAGCAGAATAATTTCTCTATATCTAGTTGAGAAACTGAAGCATTTCTATTTCTAGAACAGAAGACACCATATAATAAAAAATTGACCATTTGGTACAATTATAATCTATCATTCTTATTTATAGAAAAATAAAATTTTATTCATTTAAAGAAGTCTCAATGAGTCAGATACTTTAATTCATGAAAAGGTAGGAAATATTTTTAGAAATATGAAAAATTAAATTGAGACCTTTTACCTAGCTTAATGTCAAATCTGTTTTTTATGTAATAGTACAATAAACTATGTTCCACTAATACCAAATAAATGTGTTTTTAATGATGTTATAATAAACCTAAAATCTTGAGAGTAATGTTGTCAAAGTATGATTGTTTCAAACTGGAAAATAAACCATTTACCCCTAGTGCAACATTTGTTTGTGGCTAAACGGCTCAATTTCACCTTGGTATTTATCTGATAGCAGGAGGAGACATATCCTTGGTAAAAGTTCTATCATCATTATCCCTTATTTCAATCACAAGCATCTGGTTGAGGTTTCGTTCCTCCTCTATAAAGAACAAAATGGGAGTATTTCAAAAACCAATAAAGGGGACCCTGTGTGAGACAGGCTGTCAGACTCATCTGGCTCTGGATGGCAGGCAAGCCAAGGGGGGACACCTGCCACATTTGTAACATTGCTGTTGAGAGTCCACTGGGGCCTCCAGAGAATACTGTGCCCCAAGGAGAATTTGGTGTGAAATTTCACTTCATAATTGTCAAGTAGATCAGTCCTGGAAATGAAAAAGTGTTGTGATGAGGACATTGGGGAAAAAAACTTAGACCGAAGGTCCAGGTTACTCAATTTCAGCAATGGCTCTTTGAGAATAGAGTAATATTTATACTCTGGTCATGTTTGGGAACGTGTCCTGGAGGAGGTGTAAGAAGAGCCCCTGAATGGCAGGTTGCTACTGTCTGAGACAAGGTACCCGCCTGCACTGTTCCCATACATCAGGGTCCTAACCTGCCACTAGCCCGCCATTCCTTCCCCTTTACTGTCCTTCTCCTCACACCCACTCCAATATTTTTACAACTGTCCTACAAACCTCCTCTCTTTGACTTTGCATTCCTTCCTTGAGTGACTTTCAGGGAGGTCTGTGGCATACCAGACTCACTTCCCTTTTCAAAACAGCCTTAAATCATTGCCCTGGGCCTGTTGAGTGCAGAGGCCCTATTTTATAACAAGTTGTCCTTCCTTTTCTCCACTCCTTCTCCATGGTCTGGAAACAATTGTTTGAGCCTGACCCAGCCCAGGGCCCTCCTTAGGCAATCACATTACCTGGTTTGAAAATATAAACTGGACCAATCTAGCTTCCCTCTCTAGATTTAGAATTGAAAAACCAACTCAAAAGACTGAAACTCTTAGCTGTCTGAATAGGGCTGAGGGAGGCTGTGAGAAAAGTGAGAGGTCTGAATGAACATTAATAAAGTAAATCCTTGGGCATAAGCAGAAAGCACAAATGAAGGTAAGAAGCCAATCAGGAGGGAGAAACAAAACTAATGTGCACCCCCCTCCCTACCACCCCCCTCCCCCCAACCTCAAATCAGGGACCCATGAGTGTCCACAATTATGTGGAAAGAGAACTGTCTCAAATCCAAGTCTAAGTCCCTGTGAGGTCAACTCTTCTACAGTTCCTGTTCTTAGATTTCCACACAATTCCACTTCTCATTAAAATAAGCCCATTTTACTTTCAGTATTTTGAGTAGGCTTTTGTGTATGGGCTTCCCTGGTGGCGCAGAGGTTAAAGTGTCTGCCTGCAATGTGGGAGACCTGGGTTCGATCCCTGGGTCGGGGAGATCCCCTGGAGAGGGAAATGGCAACCCACTCCAGTATTCTTGCCTGGAGAATCCCATGGACGGAGGAGCTTGGTGGGCTACAGTCCATGGGTCACAAAGAGTCGGACACGACTGAGCAACTTCACTTTCACTTTCTTTCACTTTGTGTATGAAGAAAAATATTTTAACTAGAAGTCAGTTAGCAATACAGGCAGCTGACTAAGGTTGGATGATGTTTGGATTGTTGTTTAGTCACTAAGTTGTGTCCGACTCTGGCGACCCCACAGACTGGAGTCTGACAGGGTCCTCTTGTCCATGGAATTCTCCAGGCAAGAATATTGGAGTGGGTTGCCATTTCCTTCTCCAATGTTTCAATATTTTCCAATAAATTGAGCAGGAGAAACTGTCTTCCCTCCATAGTTCTCTAGAGTCTAGTCTTAAACCAAAGACATATAAATCCAGTCATGTATCTTAACATCTAATATTCCGTGACAACATAAATCCCAGAAAACCAGCCTGAAAGGGCGTTCAGAGATCTTCCCAGACACTAGACCAATGATTGCTAAATTTTCTCACAGAATTCTTTCTTTAGTCTTACAAAGAACCCGTTCATATAAAAAATATCCAACTACAGATGCTTTTGTTGGGCAACTCAATCCCACTTATACTCCCCAACCAGATCAAGAAACACTGAGTCCCCAGAACTCAGTTTAAAAGCAATTACTCTCTCATTTTATATGTATTCTAAAGGATTTCAGCAGTGCCCTATGGGAACATAACCTTGAGGCTTTATCTCTGAGAGCATCTGTAATCTCTGGCTCCATTGTACAAATATTCAACAGTCCTATAAGAAGAAATCATTTTATATTTGTTCTCTGTGTATTCTTAGGAAAATTTCCATCATAGGTTTCAAAATAGCCTACTATTGGAACATTCATTTGAGACAAATATTTCCTATCACAGTATTTTTAACAGAGTGCACAAGTCTTTGCCAAAGCAGATTGGATTTGGGCACCAGCCCAAAGACTGAACTTTAAAGAGATGTAGAATGTGTTTCAAGAAGTCCTAAGGTGAAAACTTGAAGCTGAATAATGATGACGTCTCTGTTTGTGTAACTCCAGTATGTCTTTCAGACTACAAAAAGTATGGTTTCTATAAGAAATTGAGTGATTTAAGTCTGTGTGTCTTAAATTTGAGTGATTTAAATCTCAGCAGGTTGGTTTCTATCATGTATTTTCAAATCACATTAATGTAAAATCCATATATTCTGAGAGCATGAAGCTGTGGATCAAGGATGAGAATAGCATTCTGTGACAGAGAGGCCAGTTGCCTCAGAATCTGCTCTCTCCCATCTTCCCCAGTGACACAATCCCAGTTTTATTCTGAGCAGCAACACAACCACTTAAGCAGCTACATTTCTAAGCTCCCTTGCATCTAGACGTGGCTAAGTTCTGGCCAATAAGATATAAGCAGAAGTATTGTGTGAGATTTCCAGAGAGACTAGTTTCAAGGAAGTTGCCTCATTGAGGAAGCGCCTATCTTGCTCTCCCCACTGTCCCACTTCTAGCTGCCTCAAACTCAGCTGGTGATGGATAAAAATTGCCATCTCCTAGGATGAGGGGACCTTGAAGATAGAAACAACCCACCGAGATGTATCTCCCTGATGAACTCTTGATTACCTAATCCCAGACTTTACATACAAGGAAGTGAATACCATGTTATTCCGCTGTCTTTGATATTTCCTGTAATATAAAGGTAAACAAAATCCTAACAGATTCAGTAGTCTACCTTACAAGATATTCTTCCAGAGCTATGGCATAGAGGTTAGAGGAGAAAGTAGACGTGATGATTACTTTTGAAAACTAAAATGTGCATCTGTTTGTCTCATGCTTCCACTTGCAACTTTCATTTGTTAAGTATCAGTTCAGTTCAGTCGCTCAGTCGTGTCCAACTCTTTGTGACCCCATGAATCGCAGCATGCCAGGCCTCCCTGTCTATCACCATCTCCCGGAGTTCACTCAGACTCATGTCCATCGAGTCCGTGATGCCATCCAGCCATCTCATCCTCGGTCGTCCCCTTCTCCTCCTGCCCCCAATCCCTCCCAGCATCAGAATCTCTTTCAATGAGTCAACTCTTCACACGAGGTGGCCAAAGTACTGGAGTTTCAGCTTTAGCATCATTCCTTCCAAAGAAATCCCAAGGTTGATCTCCTTCAGAATGGATTGGTTGGATCTCCGTCCAGTCCAAGGGACTCTCAACAGTCTTCTCCAACACCACAGTTCAAAAGCATCAATTCTTCGGCACTCAGCTTTCTTCACAGTCCAACTCTCACATCCATACATGACCACTGGAAAAATATAGCTTTGACTAGACCGACCTTTGCTGGCAAAGTAACGTCTCTGCTTTTCAATATGCTATCGAGGTTGGTCGTAACTTTCCTTTTTTGTACAGTTCTTCTGTGTATTCTTGCCACCTCTTCTTAATATCTTCTGCTTCTGTTAGGTCCATACCATTTCTGTCCTTTATCGAGCCCATCTTTGCATGAAATGTTCCCTTGGTATCTCTAATTTTCTTGAAGAAATCTCTAGTCTTTCCCATTCTGTTCTTTTCCTCTATTTCTTTGCATTGATCGCTGAGGAAGGCTTTCTTATCTCTTCTTGCTATTCTTAGGAACTCTGCATTCAGATGCTTATATCTTTCCTTTTCTCCTTTGCTTTTCGCTTCTCTTCTTTTCACAACTATTTGTAAGGCCTCCCCAGACAGCCATTTTGCTTTTTTGCATTTCTTTTCCATGGGGATGGTCTTGATCCCTGTCTCCTGTACAATGTCACAAACCTCCCTCCATAGTTCATCAGGCACTCCATCAGATCTAGTCCCTTAAATCTATTTCTCACTTCCACTGTATAATCATAAGGGATTTGATTTAGTATAGAAGTATAGAAGCTGTCAAAGAACTCTGGTCATTTGAATAAACAAGGACAAAACCTTATCCAATAAAAGTATGACAATTACCTAAATAATGTGAAATTATATCAAAACTTACCTTAAAACATCTCTTTCAGAGTTATTTAGAATATATAAGGTTCAGTTTAGTTCAGTCGCTCAGTCGTGTCCGACTCTTTGCGACCCCATGAATCGCAGCACGTCAGGCGTCCCTGTCCATCACCATCTCCCGGAGTTCACTCACACTCACGTCCATCGAGTCCATGATGCCATCCAGCCACCTCATCCTCGGTCGTCCCCTTCTCTTCCTGCCCCCAATCCCTCCCAGCATCAGAGTCTTTTCCAATGAGTCAACTCTTCTCATGAGGTGGCCAAAGTACTGGAGTTTCAGCTTTAGCATCATTCCTTCCAAAGAAATCCCAGGGTTGATCTCCTTCAGAATGGACTGGTTGGATCTCCTTGCAGTCCAAGGGACTCTCAAGAGTCTTCTCCAACACCACAGTTCAAAAGAATCAATTCTTCGGCGCTCAGCCTTCCTCACAGTCCAACTCTCACATCCATACATGACCACAGGAAAAACCATAGCCTTGACTAGACGGACCTTAGTCGGCAAAGTAATGTCTCTGCTTTTGAATATACTATCTAGGTTGGTCATAACTTTTCTTCCAAGGAGTAAGCGTCTTTTAATTTCACAGTAATTATAAATAGGGATGAAATACATTTCCCTCCTAGAAAGTTTGCTAAGCATTTGTATGTATAATAATGTGTACTTGTTTCTGAATAGAAAACAATTCACCTATTGCTTCCTTCTGGCAGAAATAAGGGCATAAAAAGAGCCCTTTCACACCTACATTTTCATAAATGTTATTGTACTGTATATGTATCTGAAAAGAAAAAAAGAAACAGAAGATAATCCCATCAATCAATTAAATCTTTTCATTTTAAACATAACTGTCACCTCATGGAGAACATTAAAAACATTCTCTCCTTTTCCTTAACTATGAAAGACATTTGCATTAAAAGAGGAGGATCTTTATTTCCTTAAAGTTCGTCTATGCCTGCTGGTTATTCCCCAGCTAAAGCCATAATCCTGTTTGCAACATCATAATCATTTACCCAGCAAACAATCAGGGTGTCACTAACAAAGAATTATGACTTTAGGTGGGGGATAAACTACAGGCACAGATGAACTCTGAGGAAATAAAGATTGTTTTCATGCAAATGTGGCTAGTAATAAATAACCAATGATGAAATTTATGATGAAACAGAATGCTCTATAAAAACAGATTTGGGGAGGTATAAATAGTATGTTTTCAAAATTTCTCCTTTCTGGAAGTATGATGCACAGTGTTTATAAAGTACCAGTGCAATTTTAATATTTAAAAACTCTGAATTTACACATGATAGAAGAAATCTATAAATACAGAGAATAATGTTTCAGAAATATTTTTAATTAAATTAATTTAGATATTTAGATTTCAACATTAATGCCAGCTTTACTCACTCATGCAGTCTTCATTTTTGATACTGAGTGATTTTCATAGGTCATTTATGTCAACTTGGCCCTAAATTCACTAATTAATCCACCCGTTAATTTGTCTGTATATTCAATGAACGTAGGGTAAACACATGAGAAATTATGACAGTTAGCATGGCACAGCACTTTCTAGTTCCCAAAGGGTTTCTGCACTCAATACATTTTATACTCGCACCATCTTTTGAGCTAAGTCAAGCCAGTCAGTATCTTTTCCTCCAATTCAGAAAGGAACATTCAACAAAGTGATCTGCCATCTAGTAAACAGTGTAACCTGATAAGCTGTGCTTCTCCCACTATATATACTATGCTGTCTTTCCTTGGGAAAAGTTAGGGATTGAGGCAGCTTATCAATTGGATCCTGCACATTTTTTCTTTCATTCATCCGTTCATTACTAATGACCACTCAATCTCAGCCAGGCATAAGACAGGGGCTGAACTTAGAGTGGTGAACAAAACAGGTAAACTCCGTGCTCTGTTGAACTGTATCATCTAGTTGAGATATATACATTCAAAAAACACACAAATAAATTAAAAATTATCAGTGTTACAGAGGAAAAAGTAGGACACTACGAGTAGGAATAAAATGAATAATGGGAATTAATTTAGATAGAAGTTAAGAGTCTCTTGAGAAGGTACATTTTCAGACGTTGGAGATGAGAAAATGGCATGTCCCCGAAGTCGAGATGAGATAAGCATTGCTCAAGATCTTTCCAACAACTGAATCATAGGGACAAAGAGAACTGGTTTTTCTGAATCAAGGCATTATTTAAAATATTTCAGTGCCTTATTATAGAGATGGAGCCACTGTGTATGTCATCTGTTCAAGAAAAATTTTTCTTGCCCCTCCTGTATAAAACCCAGAATGAAGTGGTCTTAAGCATGGGGTGTGCCACTGGCCTGCGTTGTGTGACTCATTCAGAGTGCACCAAATATGGATGACTTCAATGAGTATCAAAAGACATATTAAATTATCAACTATCATTTAATTTTGTTTCCATCATGTGTATGGCCAGAATTGTAAAATTACAGGATTTACTCTGGCTGTACACCAAAGGCAAGTCTGAATATACATTGCTAAATCCCAATATGCATGTAAAATCATGTTATCACTTGTCCAGGAGTTTCTAGAGGCACACTGCACTAACTCTACAATTGGGAATATGGTTGTGATTCTTCTAGAATGTCTGTAACTCTCTCAGTTCCACAGTGAGAACTGGGCTTATGCCTTTAACAATGATTTTAAGCTTGATCTCCAAGATGAGAGAACACACTTGAAGTTGCTTCAGGCAAAGGTTCTAATCTTATTTAGTTTTTTATTTCCTCATTAGACTAATGACGAATGAATTAGGAACTTTTCTAAATGTGTGGTTATGGGAAGCAAATAAAGGCAGAAGGGGGTCTGCTCTGCCCCAAAGGACCCTCATGTTTAATTTCAATGTTATATTGGAAGTCAAATGACAAAGTCAGTGGTTCATTCCTTATTTCAAATTCTGGCCAGAAACACACCAATGACAACTAATTATCATCTTAATTTTTACTTCAAAATTCTTACATTATAAAAAGTAATAGAATATTATAAAATCTCCTTCTGAGCTAGTTAACAAAAGATTCAAGCCATGACTGAATACACAGAAGGAAGAGTAGTGGGCCTACTTTCCTAATGAGAACAGGATAACATTTCCTACCATTTCATCTGAGAAAAAAAAAAAATAGAGTTTTACAAATTGCACCCAGAAGAACAATTTTCTTTTTCATCAAAAGGGAAAGGAAGATGTCTTAGAGCAAAGGAGGAGAAGAAAAGCCAAGAAACTTTAAACCTGAGCAGACACACTGAAAAGAAAAATAGCAGCTCTTCCTACCTGAACAGGTGAAGAGGAAATCCCCATTTTAACTACAGATACTAAACCATTTTAACAACAGATACTAAAATTCAGCCTCAGGGTAAGATACCACAAGGGCTTTTGACACAAATGATAAAGATTCAAGGGTGACTCTGTTGTCTCTGGGATTGTGGTTGAAGAAGTGCTAAGAGAACAATAACAATACTGAGGACTCACATTCTTAAAGTTATTTCTTTTGAAAAATTATATTCTGATAGTATAATTGGCTTTCCTGATTACTTCGTGTTCACTTATGTAAATCACTTTTTACAAATGGCATTTGTATGCTAAAAGACATAGAAATGCTGACAGGTCTCTGTATCGTCCTTTTCTACCCTATAAGTAGATGGTGTGTACGAATGCCAATACAATTTATTATGCCATGAAAAAAGTATCAAAGATAGATTTACACTAAGCAACCATCAGTCTATATGGGGTCTACCCAGAATCTCAGAATTTAGAATCTTATAATACTATCCAGATTTAAAAGAGTTTGAATCCTGAGATATGACTATGCTGTGGTGACATAATGGTTATGCCAAACTGTAGGGATGTTTCTCTGGTAAGTCAACAAATGCCTTAAGGAGAAACTGTCCAAAGACTTTGCAAAGTGACATCCATAAAACTATCCTCCTTTCATCTTCTGTCCCTTTTGAAGCTCTTTCCTTATAAAATTATGTGAAACCTTGACTACAAACCAACCCCAGGGTCCACTACCACTCAGGACTAGCAAAACACTTTGAAATGTAGCTTGGGTTGTTTTTTTTTAACCTATCACAACAATCCTCCATACTGACTGTGTTTGTACTAGTCAGGGAAACACAGTTTGTACTTCTCCATAGAAACAGAACCAGTTGTGATGGCTACCAAATTCAAAATCTACAGGGCAGACAGCAAGGCTTGGGACCAGGGAAGGGTTACTTCACCTGAAGGCAGTCTGAAGACAGAATTCTCTCTTCCGTAGAGGACCTCAGTCTACTATGGACAGTAATCTGCTTTACTCAAAGTCTGTTGATTTAAATGTTAATCTCACCTGAAAAACACATTTATAGAAAGATCTAAAATAAAGTGTGACCGATATCTGAGTGCTTTAGCCTGGCCAAGTTGCTACATAAAATGAACCATCACACTGGCCCTCCCAAAATTAGATAATTAAGGGATCTTTCCACTGTTTTACCATAACAGAGAATGGCAAGTATCATGTTCATTTTATTTCAGGTCCTCTTTTTCTCTTCTAGCAGCAACTTTTGATGCTACCAAAACACCTGTAAATGTCAAAAACACCAACAGGAAGAAAAAAACTAATCAAAGTAAAAAATGGATTCCAGTCTCAGTGATACTGCCAAGTATAACTAGGCCATCAAATGTACATTGGTGATATAATTATTTAAAATATAATTTAACAATTAAATATTACTTTAAAGATAAGCATGTACTAACATATAATATTTTTTATCAACTATACTTCAATAAAAATAAATTAATTTTAAAAAGATAATCATGTACTGTCAGGGGAAGCACACTTATTGAAACTGCCCTCCCTGGCCAGGCACCATAGTAACCATTTGCATGAGCTGTTTTATGACAGGAGGTCCTGATAAGCCACCAACAACCGCAAGAGTTTGGGAAAGGTCAAAAGGAGACGTCACGTGTCCGTCCACTTCCCAGAATCCCTCTCACTAGCATTCATCTTGGCTGAGTGATGCGTGCGCCACCAGGAAAGACTCTGAATTAGAATGATTGACCAAAGACCACCCGGAAACTAATCCCATCACCATAAAACCCAAGACTGCAAGCCACATGGCAGGGCTGTTCTCCTGGGTTCCCTTACCCTACTGCTCTCCACACGGGTGCCCTTTCCCAATAAAATCTCTTGCTTTGTCAGCACATGTGTCTCCTCAGACAATTCATTTCCAAGTGTTAGACAAGAGCCCAGTTTCAGGCCCTGGAAGGGGTCCCCCTTCCTGCAACAGTACTACCTTCCTGCAACAGTACTACATTCTGATAAGTTCTTAGAGACAGTTACAACTTATTTTTTAAATTTCATTGAATGTTACTAATATAATCTGCAATCTGGAAGAAAAAGTCCTTAAACTTATAATTTCACTAATTTTTATTAGTCTGTAAACCTTGAAATATCAGAGACAATAATCAAAAATCTCTATCACCCGGACAGGTAATCACTTGATAACTTTTTTCAGGTTTGCTTTACTCTGGGTACAAAATGGAAAAAGTAATGAATGATCACTAGGTACTCTTTGACCAAGGGAGCGTAATGACATGTTGCTTGTCAAAAAAATCTTCTTCCTCCTCATCCGTACTGCTCTCAGAAACTGTCAGCAAAGACTGGATTCCAGTATCCTTTTCAGAAGAGCTGGAAATACATTAAAAGGTCAATACACAATATACAGAACCAGGTTTCAACTCTCCATTTATCTTCTGATCAATACTACACACACTGAAGTAATTGGAGGCAGGCAGACATGAGGGGGGCTATTTCAGACTGAGACCATAATTCCCACTGTGCCCAATAACAAAGCCTCCATGATCCTCATCATTCTCCCTCTCTCCAGAGATAAAGCCACAGTGGAACCAAGGAGAGAAGATTTCATGGTCTCTGGTTGCATCTTTCATTGGTGATACCTCAGAAGGTACTTCAGAAACTTGCAGAGCCTCCAGGTTCTTTTTAAGAACATTCATCATTACCTTGGTGGTTTAACAGAATCCCAATGAATAAGCTGCCAGATAAATCACTTCCTTTGTATACAGTAAATTAGGACCATGTGGATAGCCAGTCTAGATATGCCAAAGCCAAAATTAATGACAGCCACTATGTAGTTCTTTTACTTTGTTGCATCTTATGGTGAAAAGGAACTCATGAAAACCCTAGTGTGTTGCTGTGTGGGGCTTGGGGTAAGAAGTAGTATGGGGGCACAGAGAGGAGTCCGCATAGTTCAGATACTTTGGTCCAAGTTATTAAAAATTTCAGCCCATGTACACTACTAAATAATATAAAATATAACTCTTCTTTGGGTTTTATGCCCCAAACAGGCTAAACCAGCATTTAGTAAAGTCTTGTCGGTGGTCCAGTTCAGATCTTAAATGTGATTAAAAACAAAACAAAACAAAAAAAAAACCTTTCACTCATCTAAATAAAGAAGGACAAAGTAATCACTTTTTCATGAAATTTTTAATTTTAAAGAATTGTGCTTTATTCTATTAATATAATCCCCTTATATTTAGTCCTAAATGTCTTTTTTATGAAGTTGGTTTAGTAACTTTGGTTTATTTTTAGGGAAAAAAATAGCAACTTTATACTGATCCCTTTAAAAAAAAATGTAAGTGGTATTAGAAATGGAAAAATCCTTGGACCACAGATAAATGATTTTCTCCTTCAGAAAGACAGAATATGAACTCTTGATTCCTTTTTACTACAATATTAGACTTCAACAAATCAAAGGAATTTACAATTCAAGGGGATTTTATTTTACTTCTTTCTCAGTCTGTTTAGAAGAATCACTCTTCCTTTTCCAGGGAATTCTAGTATGACCATAACACCTTGACATGATAGACTACTTTTCTGAAGATTTATTAGTTTTATCAATGTTCCTTATAAACTGATCACCATTTCTAAATGCTCTTATCCTGTGTAAGGGAAGAATGAAGTCATACAGATTAAAATGACATCATTAACAATCTAGACTTGATTTCAAAAAGGAGACTTCTCAATATTCTATTCTAAAAACTTTATTCATGTTGAATAAGAGTCTATGAATGCAAAGTATTGAAATTCAGTAAGTTAATGAAGACAAGTAAGGCAACTGTTTTTCAATATAAGAAGAAATACTGAAGGATTATTAAATTCCAAATGTCTTTTCATTTTCCTGACACACATTGTGCAGCAGAGAATTATCTCTTCACATTAAAGCAACAACTTCATAAGCCTTTCACTAAATCCTGATATTTGGTTAGCACTTAAACATTTTATAAAGAATAGCCATATAAGTACACACATGAGGACAATATCTGTGTAGTAAAGGTAACTAGTTGGGGGTTGTCAAAAATTTTACAATGCACTCTTTGTACATATAAGCAGCATATTTAACTTACCTCTGTTCCTGAAATCCACAGAGACCTCTCGCACATGAGGTCTTAAGGAAATCTAGGGTAGTCTGACTTATATTCAGCAAATGGTTGTTGAAGGCTGGTAACTCTTCTGAGGTTAGGCTGTAAAGTTTTTCTGAAGGATCTGAAATATTTTATTTCATGCATTATCAACACATAAATTCAAGAAACAAATACAGAGCATATGGTGCTGAAAGTTTACTCAGTAAACTTCAAGCAGTACAAGGATAGGGGCTTCCCAGGTGGCTCAGTGGTAAAGAATCTGCCTGCAATGCAGGAGACGCAAGAGACTGGGGTTCAATCCCTGGAGTAGGAAATGACAACACACTCCAGTATTCTTGCCTGGAAAATTCCATGGACAGAGGAGCCTGATGGGCTACAGTACATGTGGTCTCAGAGGAGCTGGACACGACTTAGCAACTAAACAACAGTCTGACTTATTTTGCCTAGCCACATTGATTTTTAACATACACTATACTTAAGTGACAAATGCTCTGAAAATTTACAAAGTTCCAAGGAAATACAAGCAATCTTTTTTAAACTTACGATATTGTGCAACTCCTCAACTTGCCTGAATGTTAAACACTTTATTATATCTTTTTGTCTTCTAAGAAATAAAAGGTTTGCCCCCACACAGTCTGAGGCAAAGGTTAGTTTTGGAAAAGCTACTCTTTCTTTTAGACTGCCTTGCTTTATTTGGGTAGATAATAACCATGTGTATGTGAAAGGGGAACAGCCTTAAATCTTCTTTTTCCTGAAGTTGGCCTGTGATTCAGCCCTCTGCTCCTGCTGCTAAGTCGCTTCAGTAGTGTCCGAATTTATATGACCCCATAGTCGGCAGCCCATCAGGTTCCTCCATCCCTAGGATTCTCCAGGCAAGAAAACTGGAGTGGGTTGCCATTTCCTTCTCCAATGCATGAAAGTGAAAAGTAAACGTGAAGATGCTCAGTCGTGTCCAACTCTTAGCAACCCCATGAACCGCAGCCTACCAGGCTCCTCCAACCATGGGTTTTTTCAGGCAAGAGTACTGGAGTGGGTTGCCATTGCCTTCTCCCAATTCAGCTTGAGTAAGGACAAATAGTGCAAATTCAATAAGCAAATGTGTAAGCAATACCTTCCTTACATGAACTACCAAAATATCAAGTATAGAAGTAAATATGATTATTACATTAGACATAATGTTGTCAGAGCCATCTAACTTCTACAAGAGGTTATGCTATGGTGACTTTTAAAACTATTAAAAGAACTGGCTGTTATTCCTGGGGTTACTCAGGTGATGGGAGTGGGAAAGAACCCGCCTGCCAATGCAGGAGATGTAAGAGAGCGGAGTTCAGTCCCAGGGTGGGGAAGATCTCCTAGAGGAGGGCATGACAACCCACTCCAGTACTCTTGCCTGGAGAAACCTCTGGACAGAAGAGCCTGGCCGGCTACGGTCCACAGGGTCTCAAAGAGTCAGACACAATGGAAGCGACTTAGCATGCATTCTTCCCTTCGCTTCAATGAAAGTGACAGGATCAGAAGGACCCAGGGTGGTTAGTATTAACTTTAAGTTTGTGAGCAAGCAGAGATTCCCCTACAAAAATGAACTTAGAATATCCCTCCTTGTATGGCAAAACTAATACAGTATTATAAAGTAAAAAAAAAAAAAAATTTTTAATTAAAAAAAAAATAGAATATCCCTCCTGCAAGATAACTAAGATCATGGCATCTGGTCCCATCACTTCATGGCAAATAGATAGGGAAACAGTGGGAACAGTGACAGACTTTATTTTCTTGGGCTCCAAAATCATGTGACTGCAGCCATGAAATAAAAAGATGCTTACTCCTTGGAAGAAAAGTTATGACCAACCTAGACAGCATATTGAAAAGCAGAGACATTACTTTACTAACAATGGTCCATCTAGTCAAAGCTATGGTTTTTTCAGTAGTCATGTATGGATGTGGACTATAAAGTTGGACTATAAAGAAAGCTGAGCACCGAAGAATTGTTGCTTTTGAACTGTGGTGTTGGAGAAGACTCTTGAGAGTCCCTTGGACTCCAAGGAGATCCAACCAGTCAACTCTAAAGGAAATCAGTCCTGAATATTCACTGGAAGGACTGATGATGAAGCTGAAACTTCAATACTTTGGCGACCTGATGTGAAGAACTAACTCATTTGAAAAGACCCTGATGCTGGGAAAGATTGAAGGCAGGAGGAGAAGGATACCACATAGGATGAGATGGTTGGATGGCGTCACCAACCCAATGGACATGAGTTTGAGTAAACTCTGGGAGTTGGCGATGGACAAGGAGGCCTGGCATGCTGCAGTCCATGGGGTCACAAAGAGTCGGACATGACTGAGTGACTGAACTGCAGGTAGACATCAATACATTTATAACTGTCAGTGTCCTTAGAAATCCAGAGAATTCACAATGACAATACGTGGAGAAATCCAGCAGGCTGAGGGTTGAGGCTTTTGCTCCCACCACCCCAAAGCAAGCAAGACAGCTTTCACTGGTCTCATTTATGTTTGGAAATTCTCTATAAGATTACTTCTGAGAAAAACAAAAGATTCCTTAGGGAAAATTTTTGTCCTATCCCACTTATTGGAGATTAGGAAATTGATGGCCCACTAGGGACTGATAAATGTTCACACAACTACAAGTAGAAGAACTGGAACTCAACCTAAGCTCTTTCAGCTCACCACATTCATAAATCACTATGTTCCAGAATCTAATTATTTAGCATTAGGCTATTATCTTCTCCACAAGGAGGTGTTTCCCCCCCCCCACACCCACAAGGTGAATCAAAACAGGTATACAAGGTCCCTTTACATACCCCATGAAAGAGAATGTTACCCGTGGGAAAGTAGTCAGCTCAGGATTTGGAACTGGTAGAACCACAGTGCTAACCCAATGGTGATGCTTAGATCTAAGGAATCCCACCAGGAGAGGTTAGTCTTTCAAGTCTCTGTTAGTCTTTCAAGTCCTAACTGAATGAATACAAAGCTAATTCAAATTATACAAACAGAATAGGATTATTTTTGTATAATTATTCAGTCTCAAAATTTTATTTCAGAATTAATAGGAGCAGTTATTTAATTTCGGTTAACAGGAGCAGAGGTGACATCACTTGACTTTCGAGGCAGAAAAAAATAAAACTTTAACAAAAATCCTACTGCAGGTTAGTGTTAAAACCTAAAAGGTCAACCATACAAAAACCCAAGTGTTCTGATTTTTCTCATATGGGACCAGGGAAGATTGTATTGATATTTCCATTGGAGATTTTACTTTATAACTGTCAAATCAGCTGATTGTTGAGAGTGGATTGAAGTTAAATCTTTCCTATCCCTGGAATAAATGGGATATGTGTATGTTCTCTGATCACTGAAGAATCTCTTAAATGCAATAATAAAGAATGGCAAAGAGGGAAAATTGACTATATACAAAGTTCCACAGTGTATTTCTAAAACTCGGGTTGCTTAAAACACATACATAACACTTTATTCTACAGGGAAATAAACACACATGAATAAAGAAATGGAGTAAAGAGGAAAAGAAGGACCAAACGACAGGTTAACCCCTTTCAAGGAACAGAAACAAAGCATACAGGCAATTTCCCAGTAAATAATTCACCACCACCAACAAAAACAAGCACCACTTCTAAAGGACTAGATACGCATACATAAGACATCCCAATATTCGGGAGACATGACCATCAGGACCCTCCCCTTGTAACTTGTGAGCCCACGCCCAACCCACCAGCCTGTTTCCCCTCCTCCACTGTCTTGCCTCATTTATCCTTCAACCCTTCTTTCCTTTGCCTTTACTCTGCCCAACACCTTCTGCCTCTCAAGTGATCACAATAGTGATCTGAAGGAAGAATCTCAAATTATTTAAGTGGCACACAGGTCTGGTGGTCAGACAAAGGAACGTGGGGCAGACCTGCCTGGGTTTGTGCATGGGTGCCTCTGGGCACCCAGGGGAGGCAGTCACTGCACCATCCAGATTCTCAGTTACTGTAGCCACACAGGGGAGACCAAAAGTACCACTTCCTCACCCATCTACCAACAGGATAGCTATGAGATTAAATAGAGCAACAGTTCATATAAGAACAAACAGTGATTATTACGACTCATTGAATGGCTTCATATTCCTACATCAGAATGTTTTTAATATGTTGACTTTCACTTTTATGTGTCACTCAATTTTTTTCCCTAAAATTCCAAGATACTCTAAAGCAAAAAAATTGCCATTCTAATTCAGTTTCACCTGACTGTCTTTACAAGGGCTATCTAGTTAATTAGCTGACTATAATTCTGACTAGCCATTTTACAGTTTAATATCTTACTTGATGGTCAACCTTCTAATTACTCGGGAAACCACTGCCTTACTATTTTACTTCACACTGTAGTTCATATGAGTATCAGGTAGATTTTGATTCTTTCTTATTTAAGAAAAAGTTCTCTGTCTTTAATTACTCGGCTGAGTACCTGCAGACTCGTACAAGCATAGCATTGCCAAAGGAATTTAAGGATCACAAACACTCAAACAACAAGTCACAATGAGTTTAAAACAAATGAGGCTTTTTTTTTGGCCACATCGTGTGGCATGTGGGATTTCAGTTCCCTGAGCAAGGACTGAAGCTGTGCCCCCTGCACTAGGAACATAGTCTTAGCCACTGAACCACCAGAGAAGGCCCCAAACAATAATTCTTAACCACTGAAGAAGTAAATGCTTTACTGTATTTGATTACTGATATTTTCTCATAATGCAAATCTTCTGGTATTTCCAAATTATTCAGGCTATGCTGCTGCTGCTGCTGCTGCTAAGTCACTTCAGTCGTGTCTGACACTGTGCGACCCCACAGACGGCAGCCCACCAGGCTCCTCCATCCCTGGGATTCTCCAGGCAAGAATACTGCAGTGGGTTGCCATTTCCTTCTCCAGTGCATGAAAATGAAAAGTGAAAGTGAGGTTGCTCAGTTGTGTCTGACTCTTCACAACACCATGGACTGTAGCCCACCAAGCTCCTCCGTCCATGGGATTCTCCAGGCAAGAGTACTGGAGTGGGTTGTCATTGCCTTCTCCATTCAGGCTATAGCAATATCCAAAAACTGATTTTAAAAAAATGCCTTGGTAATGGCTCAATGCTAAAGAATCCACTTGCAATGCAGAAGACACAGGAGACACAGGTTTGATACCTGGGTCTGGAAGGTCCCCTGGAAGAGGAAATGGCAACCACTCCAGTATTCCTGCCTGGAGGATACCATGGACAGAGGCGCCTGGCACACACAGTCCAAAGGGTCACAAAGGGTCGAACATGACTGAAATGCTAAAGCATAAGTAGAATTTAGTGTTATTTACAAAGGTACTTGTGGAGGAATAATTATAGTATGAACTAGAGCTAACTATAATTCTCAAAGTGGCCCAGAAGAAAACATGGTTCTAGAATAGAAATAGATTTTATATGTTTTTGACTAAAAGTTGGACTTGCCAAGAGCACCTTAGCTTACTATATGTCCAAAGCACTGCCCATTGGTTTCTTATATAATTTAACAGTGTTTTCAGGACAGACTATGTGCTAAGCACTTCAATGTTAAACTGCATGTGTGTGTGTATGTACAAAATTTTTATAAATATAGTATTTAATATATACTCAAATTCAATCATTGAACAACTTATAATAGGGCCTATTCTCATACTCATCTCTCATACATGGAAACTGATACAGAGAGATATAAAAAAAGTATAATAATTTGTCTGTTGTCACAAAGCTGGGAATTCATAGCTCCACGTTTCAGAACCAAACCCCTGGCCCTAGAGTCTGGCTCTCAACCACCCTGCTTTGCTGCTCCTTGTTTCCTGATTCAACCTGCACACACACACACACACATATACATATCTTCAGCTCCCACTGGCCCCATCTCTTTCTGAAATGACTCTATTGTCAGCTTCAGTGATTGGAGTCAAAGGAGAAACACTACTCAATGTAATTATTTCCGGTCTTCTCTTCTCCAGACTCTTTGGCAGGGCTCTTTTCCTAGAACCTGGAGGAAGTGGAGGTATCCTAGAGCTAACATAAAATAAATCATAAGGTTTGTTGCTTACAAAAAAGGCAGCTTTCATGGGAATGCACACCCATTTACATTTGTATGAGTACAGTTGTGTAGCTGTATCTGTGTGAGACCAGACTTCATTGAGAGTTGTTTCAGAACTCACCATGAGTAGTGACATGTGGGTGGAATTTTTCTACCCATTGATGCTGAACAGAATATAAAAGTCTGTGCAGAATCAATGAATTTTCTAGAATAAAGCCTGATTGCACCACCGCAGCTGTCACCTCCCTGACTGTTGGTACAATTTAGCTGATGCGCAGTCCTCTTCTTTCCTCAGCTCCAGGTGAATGTCTGCAAAGCTGTGCATTCATCCAAGGCCAATCTTCCCAAATCGAAAGAGAGCCATTCCTCGGTGGACTGTGTGTAAGTGATTACATTCTGCTCTTGACCCATCAAAAAGCTCTGGTAGTTCACAGGCTATGTAGTGTGTACTTGCTTTTAATGTATGAAAAATTATGTATTCTGCTGAAAATATTGGTGTGGGTGTATGAGAAATGAGTGACAGGGGAAAGGTGAAGCACATAAGAACAAACCTGATAAACGAAATAAAAAAGCTGAGAGGTTAGAGACAAACAACCCAAAACTACTGTTTGTAAAGTATTTCTTTGTAAATAATGAAATTGATCAATTTACCAAATAAGACAACCTTCATCTTCTTATTAAAAACTGTATTACTATCCTTTTGATCTAGTTCAGATCTGATATGCTTCATTTTAGAATTAATTTGTTAAAGGTATTTTTATGTGACCCTTTTTTTAAAGCCTCTATTAAATTCGTTCAGAGAAGGCAATGGCACCCCACTCCAGTACTCTTGCCTGGAAAATCCCATGGAAGGAGCAGCCTGGTGGGCTGCAGTCCATGGGGTCGCAAAGAGTCGGACATGACTGAGTGAATTCACTTTCACTTTTCACTTTCATGCACTGGAGAAGGAAATAGCAACCCACTCCAGTGTTCTTGCCTGGAGAATCCCCAGGGATGGGGGAACCTGGTGGGCTGCCGTCCATGGGGTCACACAGAGTCAGACACGATTGAAGTGACTTAGCAGCGGTTGCAGCAGCATTAAATTCATTACAATATCGTTTCTGGTTTTGTTTTGTTTTGTTTTTTTGCCACTAGGCATGTGGGATCTCCCCAACCAGGATTGACTCTCTACCCTCTGCACTGGAAGGCAGAGTCTTAACCACGGAACCTCCAGGGAAGTCCCTAGAAATGACTTTTAACATGAGAATTACCTCCAAGCATATTTATATTTGATTTTTAGTAAAGCTGAGTCAGGGAAGTGAATGATAAGTAAAGATGAATCACAATTTCTTCTTCCCCAATCCCTAATGAAATGAATAGGAAAGGGAGAAAAATTAAAAATAAAATAAAATCATAAGTGGAACCAAAGGAAGAGATACAAATTCACATCATAAACCTTGACAAGGGACAACCAAAGGAATAAACAGAAGATTCATTAAGGTACAGCTGGGGGCCTACGCTGTCCACGCCCTTTCTCTCTCCCACTCAATGTGCACACAAACTAGTAACAGGAAAAGAGGAGGTCATCTAAAGTGCTCACAAGTCTTACCCATACCATAAGAAATTGGGGAAAACAGTGGGGAAGGGGAAAGCAAGGAGAAAACATTGAAAATATTTTTAAGCCCTGAACATCCACCATAATATCTTAGTGGAGGCAAGAAAATCACACACCCACAGGTGTCCTAACAGAGACAAAACACACTCGAAATCAGGTCCAATGAAGACTGGCATTCAATAAAATCCAGAAAAAGACAAGAGAGCCCAGATCCTCCAATAAAGGAAGCTGAACTCCTCAGTCTTTCATGTATTCTCCCTGTGCCTTTGAGCCAGCGGGATACAGAAAAGAGTCAATAGTCAACTCACAAACAGTAGCTCCACAGAGAAGACTGACACATCTAGCACAAGTAGCGAGGAGAGAGGAGATTTTAGGGAGAATGCAATCTCACTATATCAGAAAAGACAGAAGATGCGAGCAAAGCCACTCGCAACACATGTGAACAAGTAAGACGCAAGGAAAGGACAGCAAACAAACTGGAATCCAAGAATCCGCTGCACACAAAAATTATTAAGTGATAGAGCAATCTGGTAGATAACAAATCAAGACCCTAAGAAAACTCCCTCATAAGTCCTTTGGTTACAGAATAAATAATAAGAATGACATTTTTAAAAATAATAAAACTAATTTAAAAGATCAAACAGCAACATGTCAGACATCAAAAAGGAAAAGCAAACTTGTTCCTGGATTGGACCTTGCACCAGAAAAAAACATGCTATAATGAACATCACTGAGACAATTTTAAAAAATTAGATATGTACTGAAGGTTAGAGAATTACAATGTATTAATGTTAAATTTCTTGATTTTGATCACTATACTATTGTTACACAAGAAAAAGCTGTTGCTTGTAGGAAATACACTAAAATATATTTTTGGAAAAGGGTTATGATTCTTGTAACATTCTCTCAAATGGTTCAGAAAAAGAGTTGTATTTGTGTGTGTGTGTGTGTGTGTGTATGTGTGTGTGTACACATGTGCAAATGAGGTAAGACAAACAGGTCATGAAATGGGTGAAGTGTATATGGAAGTTCCTTGTACTATTCTTGCATTCTTGCAATTCTCTAAGTTTAAACTACATCAAAGTAAAAATTACCAAAAAAAAAAGAATGCCTGTAAAGAGCTAATTTATTGGGTCAATCCATAAAGAATGGACTATAACCAGCTGTAAATTGAAATGCTGATATAAGAGACAAACTTGAGATAATCACAGTAAATAAAAAGCAAAATAAAAACAGCTTAAAACAGTTGAAGAAACATAAATAAACATCGTAAAGAGATCCAACATAAAACAGGTTTCTCAGCAGCAAAAAGCCAAATGGAACAGAATAGCAATTCAAATATATGACAAAAGAAAATTTCTCTGAAAACAAAGAGGAACCTCTATGCTTTAAGAAATGCTGAATTACTGATACCGAAATACAATCCTGGTCCAATAACTGAATTTCAAATATTAAGAGAAAAAATTCTCCAAACACACAATCAAGAAAGAAGCATATCACATGCAAAAGAGAGTGAAGTAAAAATGAGAAACCTCGAACTACTTCACAGCAGAATTCAGATCCAGGAAAGGATGAATCAGCGTGTACAAGGTTTAAGAGAAAAATGACCCAAGGAGATTTTGTTGTTGTTTAATCACTAAGTCATGTCCACCTCTTTTGTGACCCCATGGACTGTAGCCTGTCAGGCTCCTCTGTCCTTGGGATTTCCCAGGCAAGAAACTGGAATGGGCTGCCATTTCCTTCTCCAAAGGATCTTCCTGAGCCAAGGATCAAACCCGTGTTTCTTGATTGGTAGGTAGAGCCACCTGGGAAGCTCAGACTCAAGGAGAATACCCACAGTCAATTTACCATTCAAATACAAAGGTAGCAGGCATTCTCCAACATGACAGGATTCAGGTAATAGAGCTACCTCAAGCTCTACCAGTGGTAAAAAAAAAAAAAAAAAAAAAAAAAAAAAATTTGACAATTGAATTCAACCAAACAAAAGTTAAAGGGAGAAACTGTGCCAAAGTACTAACTTACACATTATCCAGGGACAGAAGACAGTGGAGAAATGCCTACTAAGTGCAGAGGAAAAAAATTGCTACATTAATCTAACTTGCCAATGGACTCTAAAGATAAAACAGACAAGAATGCCACAATCAAAACTTCTAGAAATGAATGAAAATAAAAGGCTCAAAATTGGCAAGTCTTAATAAAAATGCAGAATCTTGCATCCCACCCCAGACATACACCTGCATTATAACAACACCCCTGGGGGATTTATGTACACATTGAAACTTGAGAAATACTGCTTCAAAAGATCAGATGGAATAGCTCTTGTCTCCAACAATATTGGGCAATGGCTCTTATAAGAGATTAGTCACTCAGTGAGCTTGTAGGAAGGAGAAAAAACATTTTTTTCTGTCCACATGAAGGACCTTAAGACCACTTAACTGTGAATTATATGAGCTAAGGGGATAATCTCTGATATGGCTGGGCACACACAAGTTCTATAACATTTTCAGGGTGACATCAGAGGATAGCCAAGAAAACAAACACAAAGGTTGATGGTTTAAAGAGAAAAAGGGAAAAGTTTGTTTGCTTGGAGCATGACATGCAGAATCAGGCAGAAGGCAGAGTTAATATTGTTTATAGTGAAAAAAAATAGCATTACCTGCAAGATTTCTCAGCTCACTTAATTCTTTTTCCAAACTGTCTAAGGTCTGCTGATCATCAGCGTCATCTAAGAAAGGCTCATCATGGTCAGTATCATCAATATATTCAATTTCTGAAATTTCAGAAGCAGCTTTAGAGAGTGATGGAGCAACTGCACTTCTTGACCGGGGATGAGAAGAAAAGCAGCTGGAACTTCTTTTCACAGAGTTGGAAAGTGGTAAATTTGCTGTTGAAGGTCTCTGTGATATCTGGCCTAAAATAAAAAATAAATTAACCAACCATTTTTAAAATTCTGAATGAATGCTTTAAAACATACAGAATACTAGCCTCCTGAACTCAGTTAAATTCATGCAACAGAATTTATGAGAAAATGAGCTTTCGATTATCATGTATTTTGCTTTACTTCCATTTGTGAATCCTAAATTACCTTCTTTGTATTATAAAGAACACTTTGGGTTATTCTTCCCGAATTTTGTCTACAATCAGAGAAAGGCAAGCAAATTTCAATATTAAGTAAAACAAAAATCTGTAAGCCAAGTCAATTCCAGAACAATTCAACATACAATCTTATCATGTATTCCATGGCCAACCATTGTGCTGCTGCTGCTAAGTCACTTCAGTCGTGTCCAACTCTGTGCGACCCCATAGACGGCAGCCCACCAGGCTCCCCCGTCCCTGGAATTCTCCAGGCAAGAACACTGGAGTGGGTTGCCATTTCCTTCTCCAATGCATGAAAGTGAAAAGTGAAAGTGAAGTTGCTCAGTCGTGTCTGACTCTTAGCGATCCCATGAACTGCAGCCTACCAGGCTCCTCTGTGATGGGATTTGTTTCTTAAATTCTAGGACAATATTGCACTGTGCCTTGTAAGAGAAAAAACCCCATAGGATAAACATGGTACCAGTTCCTAATGATCCCATTTTATTTGATGGTGTATACGTTCATCTATTAAAGCAGATATGGAAACAAAATAGACCAGTATGCAAAACCTTTTGGAAAAACAAAGGATTTAAAGAAAATTGAGAGTACATTTCTAATTTTCCTAAATATGAGTTCACTCTCAGCTGCTTTTTAGGGCACTTCACTGGAAAAATTCGAGAAGCAGAGATCTGAGTCAGGTTAGTACTTTGTTCCACCAGGGCAGTCACCATTTTGTCTTGATGTATTTCAAAGTTTGACTTAGTTGGTTTCTTCAATATGTGTGGTTCTCTCATAGTAAGAAAAAAAAAAATCCCTTCAAAATTTATACTAACAAAACATAACTATATATATCATTTGGTATTGCTCACAAGATTCTTTAATAAAGGCCAAAGGAATATTCAAGGCACAAATTTAGATATTCATAGCACAGGTATATTTTTAATACAGTGAATCATTGTTTTGATTTAGATAAATACATGTATATTAAGTATAAATAATTTATAAGATAATCTTGTATTACCTTAATACAAATTGCTTTTGTGTAAAATGTTGGATTCTTTAAATAAGTGCTATGGCCATTATCATTAAAATTATTATTTGACTGAATATATGTCATACAACATTATGCCCACTCTATTGACTCAAAGAAAAATGTAAAATTCAGAAGAGTGGCTACAGGCAATTGTTATATAATAAAAGTCAATGATTATTGAGTTTGTCTTTTTTTTTTTAAGATATACTTTGAAGGTAGCTAGTACCCTAAAAAGAATCTTAATGCAGTATGTAATTATTTAAGCAATTAAAACTGACTAAGGTAAGTCCCAAAGGGTACCAATTTTAATACATGTCTCAGAAATCAAGTTTGAAAACAATTTTTGTTGGACTGAAACTGTAAATAAATTAAGAGTCTAACCTTTTTGTATCTATTTGCACTCAGAGATAATTCTAAAAAAAAAAACTAACAAAAATGTGCCTATGTTTTTTTAAAAAAGTAAATATCCCTAAGATTTATTTTAATGACTAGAATTTGGAATTATTTTACCTGTAAGGAATCAATATTTTATTTAAAGCCATCAAGAATAACAAATCTGCCATTTCTATAAGTGAACCAGCAGTAGAAACAGTAATGGTAGAAGTACAGGTCAGAGAGTATATAATTCAGCTATAAACAGTAATACAGTAATTCATCTATAAAAATAGAAACTTCTAGATCTATGGAGAAAACCACACCTTCTATCTTACTCTGCTACATCTCAATCACAATTTAAAGGAATTTAGAACTTGTTAAAATAAAACAAATGAAAGATGTTATTAAGGAGACCTGGACTTCTGCCAACACAGAGAAATATGAGATGAAAACATTTTAACATAACATATATGCCCTTCAGAAAATTCAGGAGATTACGAACATTTACTGAACTCTTATAACAACATCTGGCTGCCACAGTATTAGAGGTTAATTGATCCCAACTGAGAAAAAAAAAATGTTCACAGGTGTGGGTCAGACATGCTTACCATACAGCAAAGAAAGAGACTATTTTTCTTACTGGAAGTATACTCAAAGTGTAATTTAATGCACATAAGCCATAGAAAGACAGAGGCTTCAGTTTGGTCCTTGGTTTTATTTATTTTGTTCATTTAGATGAATATGTCATTCCCTTTAATGTTTCCTGTATAAGATTATTAATGTTATTGTTAGGGTTAAGATTAGAGACACGGTTAAGACAGGCACAAATGAAAAATGCCAGGACTAAAGGGATCATCCTATATTTTTTTCTTTTTTATAAACCAATTTTGTAGATTATAAACATAATCTTTTGGAAGTAACCTTTTGGAAATAACTTACGCCATCACTGGCAATGTAAATAATATTTCCATAAATGTTTCAGGAGCACTTAGAAAATATATTTTCTAATGTATGAATTCTCAGTAATTTACACAGTGGAGCAAGAATATTAAAAGACAAATATGTTTTGTGACCTTTATCCAGGGGAAAATATATTGAGTCCTTTGGTCAGAATGTTATCTATTATTGAAACACTCTGCAAAAAGCAGGTTACTCTGCTTATATTTCATCCAATTCTAATGTTTTATTTAGAACAGTAATAATTACTATTGTATTAAAGTCTATTTAGTGAGTGATTAATATTTTTTATATCTTTATTGAGATTCTTATACCCATTAATATAACCCAAACCACTATTTTACATTATCATCCCAATACTTTGCTGGTCTTATTAGTAATCATAGTATATTATTCTTGAACTAATGCCAAGAACAATTTCTTTTGTTATATTTATAGTATTACTGTGATCAGGGTTAATCTATAATTTCCTCAGATTACAGAGAGAGGAAGCTGGGGTGGGGGAACAGTAGGTTTTGGCAGTGGGTGGGCAGAATCAATGGACTTGCTGCAAAACATACATGTATTTCATAGCTATCATGTTTTTACATTCACAAATTTAAGACTAGAGAGTCCCTTGGACTGCAAGGAGATCCAACCAGTCAATCCTAAAGGAAATCAGTTCTGAATATTCGTTGGAAGGACTGATGCTGAAGCTGAAGCTCCAACGCTTTGGCCACCCAGTGTGAAGAGCAGACTCATTGGAAAAGACTCTGATGCTGGGAAGGATTGAAGGCAAGAGGAGAAGAGGGCAACAGAGGATGAGATGGTTGGACATGAGTTTGAGCAAACTCTGGGAGATAGTGAAGGACAGGGGAGCCTGTCTTACAGAAAGAGTAATTCATTTATATACTGGCACCAACTCAGAATACAGGATTTCTGTAACTTGTGGCACAGTCAGGAAATTTTCATTTCAGGTTACTATCTCTGTAGTTATCTCCTTCTACCTCTAACTGGGAAGTCTTAACAATTCTTTAAGATTTGGCTGAAATCTCACCTACCATCTAAAATCTTGCATACAGATAAGTTTCAATGGCAAAGCAATTATTTTATCACTTCCATTCCTAAAAAATGGCACATGCATCTACCTCTATTATAACTGATCATATGTACTATTATAAGCTACCTATCAGTTTCCAGAAGCATGTTATTCATGTTTTTTATAGACCTTTTATTACATGTGGTATAATTTATGTATTTACAAGACTATGGTTTTTCCAGTAGTCGTGTATAGATGTTGAGAGTTGGACCAAAAAGAAGGCTGAGTGTCAAAGTATTGATGCTTTTGAATTCTGGTGCTGGAGAAGACTAGAGAGTCCCTTGGACTGCAAGGAGATCCAACCAGTCAATCCTAAAGGAAATCAGTTCTGAATATTCATTGAAAGGACTGATGCTGAAGCTGAAGCTCCAATGCTTTGGCCACCCAATGTGAAGAGCAGACTCATTGGAAAAGACTCTGATGCTGGGAAGGATTGAAGGCAAGGGGAGAAGAGGGCAACAGAGGATAAGATGGTTGGACATGAGTTTGAGCAAACTCATAGTGATAGTGAGATAGTGAAGGACAGGGGAGCCTGGCGTGCTACAGATCGTGGGGTGGCAAAGAGTCAGACGCAACATAGTGACTGACTATGTCAGTCAACATAGTCAACATATCTATACAGCAGTTTTCTCAAAGTATGATTTTTGGACTATATACATTGGCATGAAGTGGAATAATTGATAAAATAAATGCAAATCCCTGAACCTTATCTCAGCTTAACGACCCAAAATTTCTAACGGTGAGATCTAGGAATGCCACAACAGTTTCCCAGGCGATTACACTCACACTGACACTTGAGAGCCTCTGACTGGACTCTAAGCTCTCAGGCTTCTGGGAAGGTGGCTTATTTTATATCACTATGCCTCAAGTAGGTGCTCCTTCTAATGTTTCTTATAGCAAATTATTGATTTCAACAGATCACAGCAAATGGATACTTCAAGGCATTTGGCTACTTATAAAGATTTGCCCTAGTAACAAATTCTCATGGCATGCCATGAGAATTTGTTTTTATTAATCTATGGTGACTTTAAAAAGTTCCTTTGACTGCCTCAAAAGGAAGCAGCCAGAATTTTCAAAGCTGCCTCAGCCTTTGATATGAGATATGTAATTACAGAGCCAAAAAACATTTATCATACATGAATGGATTTTCCACACAACAACAAAAAAAAAACTATTAAAATCTGACAGTTTCTCAACATAAATGCATATGGAAAGAATCTAAGCTGGCCAAGTTGTTTTAAACATAGGATTTAAGGCAAGAGAGAAATATAAATCTTAACATATATGGACAAATCATATGTAATTAAATTTCTGGCTTGAAGTTGGCCTTCAGATGAAGTCAAACAGTCCCCTCTGTCAAATGTTTCTCCTGAATCATGAGCTCCCAAGATCAAGTAACATGACTCAGGCAACTCTTTTCCCTAGGACCCAGCACAGTGTCGTCATACTCACTGTGTGTGTTGAATCGTCTTAATTCATTAGTCATTAACTGCAACTTCATATGAAATTCAGCACAAAGCAAACCTACTTTATCAGGTACTTTCAGATAACAATAATAACCAGTAACACTACTGATTTTAATGATGCCAAAATTCTCTGCATGCACTTACTAGAAAAATACTGCAATGAGCATTCAATATGTCAAAAGTTATTGTATAGAAAATCTCAAAATTATTTTGGCTAGAAAATAGAATTAATAAACTGAAATCAAGATTTCAGGGCCAACACATTAAGCATCAGATTTAAATCAGCAGTGTCTTAATCACAACAGCAAACAGCAATCTCATGGCTTTGTGTGATCCTAATATGAATCAAGTACAGGAGGAAACAAAATCTAGTATAAATATACTATTTCTTGAAAGTGTAATGAAACAGTGTATATTTTATAAGGGTTGTTCAAAATATATATGCCTTATCCTGAGCTACATTTTAAAAATATCATTCTCTAGTACACTGTGGCAGAAAATAGCTAAGACTGTAAAATTTATGTTTTTGAGAGGAGTAATGACTATTCTTGGTTTCTGGCTTTGGAAGAAAAGTCCAGGACAGTTTAAATGAATAAGTTTAAATTAAATAACTGATAAAATGAATTTTCAGGTGCCTAGTAAAGTACTAAAAGATAAACTAATAAACACACTGAGCTACAATATGGCACAGCAGCCTCACAGTCAATCTTACCAGTCTTTTGCTGTGTTCTCCTTGCTGATGGTTTCTGGGCAAACTTCAGAACACCTAAGGCAATTGTGTTATCAGCATATGCACTTAAACTATGGTCTGGGATCCATTCTCTGTCTCCTAAAATGGTAAAATTACATAAAGTTGAAAAAGAGGAGACATTCATGTTGTTGATTCATTATATGTATTGTCTTACTGGATAATATTTAGCTAAAGAGAAAACATTTATGACAGTGAGGTATATATTATGAAAGATAAAAATCTCATAATTATACAATAAAAGGAATGAATTATAAACTGCAAGGAGGTTGCACAAATACACACGTACAAGTGTGAACAGAAATAAATATTTTTCAAAATATACATTCAATATAAATAAAATATAATAGTATGCATGTGAAAAATATATTTGAATACATAAGAAATCTAAGACTGCAGGTGATACCAAGACCTGAGTTTTAAAGGAAATGACAGCTATGTCTGTGAATTTCCACAATCTTAAGATTTTAAGATTTGCTTTTAAGATGGCATCTAAGAACTGTAACACTTAACAGTTAATCAAGTGATTTGAAGATGTACTATTAGTTGATTAAGGGTCACACTTCTAATATCTAAAAATAATCTCAGTCTCATTATAGCCATGTTTTCTGACAGTTGCCTTAAATATAAATATTAATATTTGATAACTCTCATAGGGTCAATAATTCCAGCTAGAAAAGAAGAAAACAATTTCTTTTGGTAAATGGAATTACTCAGTATTGCCTAAGATGTTGACTGTTTTTTAAACGTGTCAGAAAGTTGTTAGCTTGGTCCACAGGCCATCTGATTTTATGTCTGAATTTACCTGCAATTGTAATCCTAGTATTGGAGGAGCTGCATTCTAAACTATGAGAAGGAAGTAAGTTGAGTCTTTCATTTTTATCAAAAACAAAGAATCTTTCAAGTCCTTGATATTGTTCATTTATGGGCTTACTCCTGAGGGCTATTTCTTGTAACAACTAGGAAACAAAATATTCAACAAAATTAAGTTATTTTATCTTATCCACACAAAGTAGCAATTCATTCATTGAGCACCCACTATGTTTTTAGCATGGATTTTGCCCACATCAAGTTTAGGTTCTGGTTGTGGAGACATAAATTGTTACACAACATTTATACAGAGTAAGTTTGGAAAAATGCATAAACTACATTATGGTAATGATCTGAAAGTTGCCATTAAATCTAAGGAGGATTGAAGTTCATTTTAAAAAAAATTAAGTTTTATCTTTTCTTTTCTTATTTTCTTCCCTCAGTGTCTTTGCACATAAATTACTCTGGAAAATAGAGTCATTCTCATATCCTATCCTTTTGACTAGTGTCTTTGACTATATGTAAAACAAATTCAAAGATGAAAGCAGAATACCAGATGGAAACAAATCTGATCTGATCTTGGTCACAGAGAAAATCCAAGTTAACAAAACAATCACTATGAAGAAAATATACAAGGGGAAACTGAGCCAAGAGTGAGCTAAGTAATTTGTGAAGTTTATACATACAGCTAAAAAACTAGCAGACCTAGATTCTGTATATAGATCTTGCTGATTTGAGGCCTAGGCTTCCCCTACTACTGTGTGAACTCTTATTTTGATATGCTTTCATCCTAGGGAAGAATATAAATGAGATTTATAAAGTACATGAGTCTGGTAGAAAACATTAGAGATGTGCCAGTGAGGAGACTGTGCTGGTGTGCTGTACTCAGTAAGTTATGTCCTATGCTTTGCGATCCCACAGACTGTAGCCTTCCAGGCTCCTCTGTCCATGGGATTTTCCCAGCAAAAATATTGGAGTGGGTTGCCACGGCCTCCTCCAGAGGATCTTCCAGACCCAGGAATTGAACCTGCGTTCCTGCATCTCCTGTATTGCAGGTGGACTCCACCACCAAGCAACTTGGGAAGCCCAGTGAGAGCTCTGCTGCTGCTGTGGCTGCTAAGTTGCTTCAGTCATGTCCAACTCTGTGCGACCCCATAGACGGCAGCCCACCAGGCTCCCCCGTCCCTGAGATTTTCCAGGCAAGAACACTGGAGTGGGTTGCCATTTCCTTCTCCAATGCATGAAAGCGAAAAGTGAAAGTGAAGTTGCTCAGCCGTGTCCGACTCAGCGACCCCATGGACTGCAGCCTACCAGGCTCCTCCGTCCATGTGATTTTCCAGGCAAGAGTACTGGAGTGGGGTGCCATTGCCTTCTCGGAGTGAGAGCTCTAGATGGGCTTAAAATACCATTAGAGTGGCCATCAATATTAACAGTTCCTTAATGTATCTAAATAATGCCCAAACGCAGTCTGTTTCAAGGTGCTAATCACACAATTAAAATTATTATAACTCCATTCAAATGGATAAGTCATATAAATGATAAACCATTACAAATTGAAGCTAGGGACCAATAAAGCACTTCCTTCAAAGGTAAGTCCAAGTCCCTACTCATGACATCTTCACCGGCTCTCCCAGACACTGATCGCCAATCCACAGAAGCCGTTCTGGTGGAGCTCATATTTGAATCAGACATTTGAAGATACGGAAATTTCTTTTAAAGCTTAGGTTAACAGAGAACAACGAGAGTGAATTTGTTTGTTTGCCCAATCTCATCTAGTTAACAACTGATATTTTCACATTTAAAACCAAGAGGTCCTGACTAGTTCATACTCTTCCTTGCACGTGCCTCCACCTCACTGCTGCTGCTCTACAACTAACTGCAATTCCATACCTTTATGAAGAACTCAATTTCTGGAGACTGAAGTGCAAAATGTACTGTCTCAAACTCTGAAGGAATGCCACTGCTAAAATCTGCCCCTACTGCTCACCAGTGAATTTTCTACGGGATCACAGCAGATTTCTAAACAGTTTCTGCTCAGGGAATTGTTTCTACTAGGGCAGGAGGAAAATAAAAAGTGCATGTGTAGTCATTTGGGATGAAAGGAAAGTAGATTGATTCTACAACTAAGTGTAAAGCACTGTGCTCTATGATTCAATCATTTACCACTTTTCTTTTTACAATAGTAGTATAAGGGATCAAAATTATTAGTGGTTTTTTAACATTTCAATTTTAATAATGAAATAGATGTGTACAACACATAATATATAGATGTGTACAACACATAATATAACTTTATCACACAATAGTAGTAATTTAAAAGACTTGCTTCAGGTATCTATACTACAATATATATGTTAGACTTTATATGTAACAGTAATTGCTGTTGTTGTTCAGTCACTAAGTAGTGTTTGACTCTTTGTGACCCCGTGGACTATAGCATGCCAGGCTTCCCTGTCCTTCACCATCTCCTGGCATCTGCTCAAATTCATGTCCATTGAGTCAGGGATGTTATCTAACCATTTTATCCTCTGCCACCTCCCTTCTCCTTTTGCCTTCAATGAATTAATTGTATTAATTTGTTGAAGCTGACATACACTATTACAATGTAAGTTATTTACTATAATTCCATCTGAGTGTATCCAGAATTCTTCTGGATAACACAGCACACGGTGTCTATGTCACTTAGCTCTAGGCACGATGCCCTTTGGAAACTGGAAAATCAGAGTTCTTGTTTGTTCTATTTGCTGAAATTCATCCCATGATCGATTGTTTTCTTTGTTGGAAAAGGGAGAAGTTCAGCTGAAGTGGAGGTTGATTTGTGGGAATCTATGACTTCCCTGGTGGCTCAGAGGGTAAAGCGACTGTCTACAATGTGAGAGACCTGGGTTGGGAAGATTCCCTGGAGAAGGAAATGGCAACCCACTCCAGTACTCTTGCCTTGAAAATCCCATGGACAGAGGAGCTTGGTGCAGGCTACTATCTATGGGGTCGCAAAGAGTCGGGCACGACTGAGCGACTTCACTTTCTTTTTTTTCTTTATTATTGGCTAAATTGTGGGAATGCCTTTCTACAAGGGGCTGAGGTTTACTTTTGTCAGATATATCAGGGCATCAGTAGACACAGGTCAACATTAGTGTTGCTGATTCCAATATTTCTTACTTGGAACTTGCAGATTCCAAGAAATGTATAATCAAACTTTAAACCAAAACTAGATGAAAGCCCAAGATTTCCATTTTTCAGATAAGATATTTATTGACTTAGGCCTGATCCCCTGCAGAAAGTAGTTTCCTTTCATCCTGCACCTGTGAGTGTGTCTTCTTGTGTATTCCTTCAGAGACAGAGCATACTTTTAGGGATCTAAGGTTTCTGCAAAGGTCTCAGTTCTAATTTCTCACTTTGAAAAGGAACAAGGCCTATGACTAAGTGGGTATAGAAATTCAATCCCCTGAGCAAAAGTAGCAGCAGCTCAATACTCATTCTGTAACTCTTTGGTCCTATCTTCAGTTTAAGTACCATGGCAATTCATTGCAAATGACTTTAAAATCTTGTTAAAATATTTGACTTGCCCAATTTCCAAAGAATTTAACATTTAATTTGTCCACATTCTAAATAACTCATTATTAATAATTATAATCACTTAAAATTTTAGTACATAGAACAGAGATTCAAATATAGTTTTTAAATTTGGCAGTAATGCAATAATGAGCTACTTTATCTTTTTCCTCTAAGAAGAAACAAAACTATACTCTATTTCTTTATTAGCTATATTCCTGAAGAATTACCTTTTAAATGTTATGTTTACATTAAGCCACAAAACTGGTTTTATCTACAAAACTGCAATTTTTTTTTTCATTTTAACCATTGACTATAGAGTAGAAAGCTAGAGAGGATTTATTATATTAAATTATTCATAATAATGAATTTCATCTAGGAAAGTAACAGCACTTTTACTATGGTGCATGAGGTGGGCCTTAAATTATTTATCATAGAAAGTCATTTGTTATAATGGCATTTACCATATTAGAATTTCTTCTGTAAATCATTTACATTCTTTCTCATAAGAGTTACTCTTCGACTATAAGGCTGTACATTTTAAATTCAATAGGAAGTAACATTTAAGAATATTCTGTGTCAATATAAATTTTTTATGATGATAATTATAAAATTTTAATACAATAAAGATATAATAGATATTTACCAGTGGTGACTCTGTAGTTTTAGAATCTTCGAAGTTTGGCCTCTCGTGCAGGTTGCTGAATTCCAAGGATATCTTGTCCTCTTGAGATAATTTCTCCTTAATGCAGGGTTTTTCTAAATCTGTACTTGGCAAAGAATCCTTGCTCTCAAGAGGTATATGGGAATCTTCATGCTTTTTATTACTTTCTATATCTATGCTTTCCTCTTTCAAATTTCTCTCAAAAAAATTGTTTTCCTGTAATTTTTCAATAGCAGGAGAGTATGCGTCAGGATCCACAAAGGTATCAAAATCTGCATGTGAAGTTCCTGCTGTTGAAAACACATATTTACAAAAGTTAAGTAAATACTTATAAATAAATAAATGGATTAAACTGTTCATTCACCAAAACTTCTGTGGTGTAAATATTTATCATTAAACACTATTTTAAAAATCAATTTTCTTTACTGAGTCCTCAGTTTTAAAGACTTTTATACAGCTTATGTTCATAAATGACAATCCTAATTTACCTATATATTCAGACTTAAATGATTTAGACTAATGGAGGGAGACAAGGTTTTATTTTATGATGCAATCTTGAAATTGACACGTTTCCATTTCAGCCTGAGGTTCAATTTCTACTTTTCTACCCTCTCTCCCACTCAAGTTTTATATCAGTAATTTATGAGAAATAATGCAGAAAAAAACCTTACTTTCCACATTTTACCTCTTTTGCTTAGCATAACTAGTGATGAGGAGAGGGCCACGAGAAGTCTGCCAGATGAAAGAACTGCAGCAGGTAGGGGCACAGAAAATGTTTGAGCTAAGACACCTGCTTCTGGAAAGCTACAAAATGAGCTAGATAATATTAATCACCCACCTCATTATGTCTGCTTCAAATAAATCACTTGGGGTAGATCACTGGTTTTCAACCTGGATGCACAATAGAATCGTCTGAAGTTACTCTTTAAAACTGTCAGTGTATGGGCCTGACCCCAAACCAATTAAATCAAACACTGACTGTGGGAATCAAGCATTTTGTTTGTTTGTTTCTTTCCCCCTCTCCCCGACCAAGCTCTCCAGGTGATTATAATGTGAAACTAGGATTATGAAACTTTGGTCTAGATTTTCTTAAGAATAAAATTCTTAAAAAAAAATTTACAGCATATTGCTTTCATTACCACATATACATATTTATCCAAACTAAATATAGCTTCATCTGATTAGCCCATATTCTCTTTCCAATATGCATATCTTATCTGTATAAATAGTAGAAGCTATAAACTAAAATAGTCTTCCATGAAATAAGCTCTGTCTTACAGCCCACTGCTGCAATCAAATGTTTATATAACTCAGCAATTGCACATACTATTTAGAACTTCCATTTTCAATTATCACCTCTAAATTGCATAAGTACTGTGAGAAATGTAATAAGTTGTATGTCAGAAAAATATTTTATAGAAAACCTTTATGAAAGCTATTCAATGTAATAAAACTTTTATGAAAATGCTGTACTTTCCTAATAAGCTTGAAAATAAAATTATCTGAATCTTGGGGGTTTTTTTTTGTGTGTGTGTGGAAGGAGATGTCATTTCCTAAGTGTAAATGTCTACAACTAACCTCTACAGTATTTTTGCTAGATTGTAAAATTCCATTATAGGGATTTATTGCTGCTGAAAAAGTGAGAGCACAACATTTTAATAATGCATACTATGTGATGCAGAAAGTACAGATATGATTTAATTTATTCTATTCATTAGAAGCCCTGTTAAGTCATAAAATATAGTTATCTGGGTTCAACATTCAAAAATCAATTATTCTAACCTGTCATATCAAGAGGCTAAGGAAGAAAAATCACAGGATCATATCAACAGATGCAGAAAAAGCATTCAACAAAATCCAACACTCATTCATGATAAAAAATCCTCAGCGAACTAGAAATAAAGGGAAACTTTCTCAACTTAATAAAGCCTACCTACAAAAAAACTAGTTAACAAAATACTTAATAATAAGAAACTAAACGCTTTATCTCAAATATCAGGAACAAAACAAAGATGTCCATTCTTACCACTCCTTTTCAATACTGTACTGGAAGTCATAGCTAATTCAATAAGACAAGAAAAGGAAAAAAAAGGTATGCAGACTGAAAAGGAAGAAATAAACCTGATTTTGTTCACAGATTACAAGAATGTCTAGGAACAAAATCCAAAAGAACTAACAACAACAACAAAAAAAAACTCCTGAAATTAATAAGTGCTTATTGAAAGGTTGAGGATACAAGTCGAGCTTACAAAAGTCATTTGCTTTCCTACACACTAACATGAACAAGTGAAATTAAAAATTAATAACATAGTACCATTTACATTAGCACATGAAATTGAAATACTCAGGTATAAATCTAAAAAAAAAATACAAACAAGACCTATATAAGGAAAACTGGATGAAAAAAATAAACTGGATGAAAGAAATTAAAAAAAAAAACAAACTAAATAAGTGTTTTTTTTCACACTAGTTCACATTCATAGATAAGAAGACTCAATTTGTCAAGATGTCACTTCTTCCCAATTTCATCTACAGATTCAATATAATCCCAATCAAAGTCTCAGCAGGCTATTTTGTATATATTGATAAATTGGTTTTAAAGTTTATATGCAGAGGCAAAAGACCCAGAACAGGCAACAAAATATAGGAAAAGAACAAAGTCAAAGGACTGACACTATACAACTTAGAAAATTATCATAGGGTTATAGTAAGCTAGTAAGCAAGGGGCTTCACCAGTGACTCAGTGGTAAAGAATCTGCCTGCCAATGCAGGAGATGGTGGTTTGACATCTGGATCAAGAAGATACTCTGGAAAGGAAATGGCAACCCACTAAAGTATTCTTGCATGGGAAATCCCATGGACAGAGGAGCCTGGCAAGCTACGGTCCACGGGGTTTCAAAAGAGTCAGACACGACTTAGCAAATAAATAACACAGTAATCAAGACAAAGTGATAAGAGCAAAAGTTATGAAAACAGATTAGTGGAATGGAAAGGAGAATCCATAAATAGATCCACATAAATATAATCAACTGATCTTTAACAAAAGAGTAAAGGCAATACAATGGAGAAAAGACAGTCTTTCCAACAAGTGGTGCTGGAACATGTGAATATGCACATGCCCCCAAATAAATCTGGACACAGACCATCTCTCTTCATAAAAGTTAACACAAAGAAATAATAAAACTAAATGTAGAATGCAAAACTGTAAAACTCCAAGGTGATGGGGGAAATTCAGATTATCTTGGTTATTCTAATGACATTTTAAGATACAACACAAAAGACAGGATGCATGAAAGAAATAATTGATAAGCTCAATTTCATCAAAATGAAAATTTTCTGTTCTATGAAAGATACTGCTATGAGAGTGAGGAGATAACCCACATATTTGGAGAAAATTTTTGCAAAAGACATACATAAAATACTGCAATCTAAAATATGCAAAAGAATTTTAAAATTTCAAAGTAACAGAATAGACAATCCGATTAAAAAATGGGCCAAAAACCTTAAAAGATAACTCAACAAAGATGACATATTTGGCAAATAAGCATATGAAAAGATGTTCAACAATATATGTCACTAGAGAATTTCAAATTCAAATGAGATACCACTACAGTTATTCAATTCAGTTCTGTTCAGTAGCTCAGTCGTGTCCGACTCTTTGTGATCCCATGGACTGCAGCACGCCAGGCCTCCCTGTCCATCAACAACTCCTGGAGTTTACTCAAATTCACGTCCAATAGGTCGGTGATGCTATCCAACCATCTCATCCTCTGTCATTCCCTTCTCCTTCTGCCTTCAATCTTTCCCAGCATCAGAGTCTTTTCAAATGAGTCAGTTCTTCGCATCAGGTGGCAAAAGTATTGAAGTTTCAGCTTCATCATCAGTACTTCCAATGAACATTCAGGACTGATTTCCTTTAGGATGAACTGGTTGGTCCTCCTTGGAGTCCAAGGGACTCTCACGAGTCTTCTCTAACACCACAGTTCAAAAGCAACAATTCATCAATGCTCAGCTTTCTTTATAGTCCAACTCTCACATCCATACATGGCTACTGGAAAAATATAGCATTGACTAGATGGACCATTGTTGGCAAAGTAATGTCTCTGGTTTTTAATATGATGTCTAGTTTGGTCATGACTTTCCTTCCAAGGAGTAAGTGTCTTTTAATTTCATGGCTGCAATCACCATCTGCAGTGATTTTGGAGCCCCCAAAAATAAAGTCTGTTACTGTTTTCACTGTTTCCTCATCTATTTGCCATGAAGTGATGGAACCAGATGCCATGATCTTAGTTTTCTGAATGTTGTGTTTTAACCCAACTTTTTCACTTTCCTCTTTCACTTTCATAAAGAGGCTCTTTAGTTCTTCTTCACTTTCTGACATAAGGGTGGAATCATCTCACTCACCTAGAGCCAGACATCCTGTAATGTGAAGTCAAGTGGGCCTTAGGAATCACCACTATGAACAAAGCTAGTGGAGATGATGGAATTCCAGTTGAACTATTTCAAATCCTAAAAGATGATGCTGTGAAAGTGTTGCACTCAATATGCCAGCAAATTTGGAAAATTCAGCAGTGGCCACAGGGTCAGTTTTCACTCCAATCCCAAAGAAAGGCAATGCCAAAGAATGCTCAAACTACCGCACAATTGCACTCATCTCACATGCCAGTAAAGTAATGCTCAAAATTCTCCAGCCAGGCTTCAACAATACATGAACCATGAATTTCCAGATGTTCAAGCTGGATTTAGAAAAGGCAGAGGAACCAGAGATCAAACTGCCAACATCCGCTGGATCATCAAAAAAGCAAAAGATTTCCAGAAAAACATCTATTTCTGCTTTATTGACTATGCCAAAGCCTTTGACTGTATGCATCACAACAAACTGTGGAAAATTCTGAAAGAGATGGGAATACCAGACCACCTGACTTGCCTCGTGAGAAATCTGTATGCAGGTCAGGAAGCAACAGTTAGAACTGGACATGGAACAACAGACTGGTTCCAAATAGCGAAAGGAGTACGTCAAGGCTGTATATTATCACCCTGCTTATTTAACTTACGTGCAGAGTACATCATGAGAAACCCTGGGCTAGATGAAGCACAAGCTGGAATCAAGATTGCCGGGAGAAATTTCAATAACCTCATATATGCAGATGACACCATCCTTATGGCAGAAAGTGAAGAACTAAAGAGCCTCTTGATGAAAGTGAAAGTGGAGAGTGAAAAAGTTGGCTTAAAGCTCAACATTCGGAAAACTAAGATCATGGCACCTGGTCCCATCACTTCATGGCAAACACATTGGGAAATAGTATAAACAGTGACAGACTTTATTTTGGGGGGCTCCCAAAACATTAAAAGACACTTACTCCTTGGAAGAAAAGTTATGACCAACCTAGACAGCATATTAAAAAGCAGAGACATTACTTTGTCAACAAAGATCTATCTAGTCAAAGCCATGGTTTTCCCAGTAGTTATGTGTTGATGTGATAGTTGGAGTATAAAGAAAGCTGAGCACTGAAGAACTGGTCCCTTTGAACTGTGGTGTTGGAGAAGACTCTTGAGAGTCCCTTGGACTGCAAGGAGATCCAACCAGTCCATCCTAACGGAAATCAGTCCTGAATATTCATTGGAAGTACTGATGCTGAAGATGAAACTTCAATGCTTTTGCCACCTGATAAGAAGAACTGACTCATTTGAAGAGACCCTGATGCTGGGAAAGATTTGAAGGCAGGAGGAGAAGAGGACCACAGAAGCTGAGATGTTGAATGGCATCACTGACTCAATGGACATGAATTTGAGTAAACTCCAGGAGTTGTTGATGGACAGGGAGGCCTGGCATGCTTCAGTCCATGGGGCCGTAAAGAATTGGACATGACTGAGCAACTGAACTGAGCATGGCCCTGCCCATTAGAACAAGACCGTTTCCCCCTCAGTTAGTCTCTCCCATCAGGAGGCTTCCGCCTCTTATCCTTCTGCATCAGAGGGTAGACAGACTGAAAAGAACAATACGATTATTAGGATCACAAAAATCCAAAACTCTGACCATCCAAATACTGGCAAGAATATGAAGAACAGTAAGACTCATTAATTGGTGATAATGAAAAGTGGTAAAGTCAATTTGAAAGACAGTTTGGTGGTTTCCTACAAAATTAAATATATTTCTTACCACATGATCCAACAACTGTGCTCCTTGTTATTTACCTGAATGAGTTAAAAACTTATGTCTAAACAAAAACTCACATATGGATTTTTGTGGCAGCTTTACTCACAATCACCAAAACTTGAACACAACCAAGATGTCCTATAATAAGTTAACATATAAAAAAGTTGTCATACATCCAGACAATGGAATCCTACTCAGCAATAAAAATAAGTGAGCCATCAAGCCACAAAAACATATGGGGACACCTTTAAATGCATTTTATTAAGTAAAAGAAGTCAATCTGAAAAGACTTGTATGATTTTAGCTATAACCATCTGGAAAAGGCAAAACTGGAGAGCAAAGAGATCTGTGGTTGCCAAGGGTTAGGAAGGAGTGTAGTGTGAAAAGGCAGAGCACAGAGGATTTTTACAGCAGTGAAAATACCTTGAATTATTCTATAATGTTGGTTACAAGTCATTATACATTTGTCCAAACCCACAGAATGTACACCACCAAGAGAGAACATTAACATAACCTGGGGACTCAGTAAAAATGATACATAACGAATGTACTACTTTGGTTTGGGATTCTGATAGTGGAAGAAGCTATGAATTTGTGGAGGCTGAGAGTATATGCGGACTCTGTACTTCCTGCTAAATTTTCCTATGAACCTGAAACAGCTTTAAAAAATAAAGTCTATTTAAATAAATCAAGAATCTTATAAAGTAACACTTAATAGGCATTTGTATTTAGCATTTTCCCAAACACAGTTGTAACACCATGCCTCAGGAAGATTAAAAATAGCTCATGGCCTAGACTTGGAGCCCTGCAAAGGCCTAAATTCCCATATGGATATAGTTCATGGTCATATGATCTAGAAGCTTAGTAGCCGAAGATGTTAAAATCAGCAGGATTATCTTAAATCACTGTTCTCTACCATCTGCTACCCAGTGAAAAGGTAATCATCAGTTTTACTATGAGTTACTTTAATTAATGATCTCTGATCTCTCTCAAATTCTTCACATAAGTAATATTTATTGGTTTTTCTGAAAATCTAAGATAAAATAAAATCCTAAATAGATAAAAGCAGATTAGAAATCATCTAATTCCCATATTTTAGTTTTGGTAAATGAGACCTAAGAAAGGAAGTGAGATGTTCAAGGTCACACAGTGATTTAAGGCAGAAATGAAAACAAAATCTGACCCCCAGGCCAGGATACTCTGCTATGACTGTCTTTAAAATGATCTCAGCATCTGGAAATTAAAACCAGACATTAGTACATAGTATTCTAATCTATAGATCTCCAGGGTACAACTAGTAATAACAATGTAGCTATATAAAGAGATGATTTGTATTGGTTTGGTTTTATCACTTATGTAAAACTTTACAACTCAAATATTTTAGGAAAAGAAATAGTGCAAGGGAGAACAAAGTAAAGCATGCCAATCAGACTTCTGTCCCTAAAAGCCCAACCATGTAAACTTTTAAATGATAGCTCGGGTATAACTTTCAGAGTAGTTTTATATTGGCTGTTTTTTTCTCTGAATACAAATACCATTATCCATTAACTAAAAAGAATATTTGATAGAAAATTACATATTTTCAACCAATGTGCTGAGTATCAAATTTGTTGGGTTTAAAATGAACAGCAAAATAGGCAAAGCTTTATATAACCTGCAATACCTATTAATTTTATAAAATTACTAATATTCACTGTTAATAATATTAAGCAAAAATTTAAAAAGTTACCTTTTGAGTTATCTTTACAAAGAAAAGAGTTGTTACTCGGATGAAGGTGGAAGAGGTCAGATTTTCTCTTGGTAAATGCATGATGTTGATGGATATCATTTTCATACAGAAAAGCATTCTGATAATCACGAAATGTGTGACTTTCATGTTTAGGGACAAACAAGAGAACATAGTTGAAAGAAATTATACATAAAAATGTTAAAATACTCAGATTATTGAAATAAATATAGTAATTTACTTATTATTATAAATTAATAAATTAAATTATAAATAAATAAAAATAAATTTTAAAACTCAGCTTATTAAACTAAATACAGTAAAACCTTAAGGAAATAGGGTTATTCACATTAATTTAATACTTGTATCAACATACTGTAGACGCATTCTAAAACAGCAAGTACCTTAACAGTATTATGAATTTAAAAGAAATAGGCAACTGGAACAAACCTGATTTAACGGCAAATTTTTCATTGAAAGTTTCTTTTTTAAAAAATAGTCTAAAGTAAGTTTAATTTCTTATGGTCTTTCTTCTAAAAATGAATAGATATCTTTCCATCTCATCAAGCTGATGAAAACAAGATTTTATTGCTTAAATAAACTTTTTATTTGTTCATCATGGCTATACAGGTTCAAAAGCCTTATGTGGTATTTACATCTCAATTTTAATGATGATTACCATATACAAGCATAGTTAAAACTGAATAACACTTTCTATGAGTTGAATTTAATAATACTTGATATTATGTAAGCTCTACATGGTAGTGGGTGGGTTAGTCACTAATCCGTGTCTCTTTGTGACCCCGTGGAATGTAACTGCCAGGCTCCTCTGTCCATTGGGTTTTCCAGGTGAGAATACTGGAGTGGGTTGCCATTTCCTTCACGAGGGGATCTACCCTACCCAGAGAGGGAACCTGCATTTCCTGTTTTGCCGGTGATCTCCTGCATTGCAGTCTGATTCATTAGTGCTGAGCCCACCAGGGAAGCTGCAAGCTCTACATAATCCCACCATAAAAACTCATGGATTATGCTTGACCAGAAAGGTTCTTTTGTGTCACATATGATCCTTTATGACTTTTCTAGAAAAGAAGCTCCATGGGCACCTCCAAAAACCCAATATGCAAAACTATTGCCAAACCATAATCAGTAACTCTCTCTGCCTGTCTAACATGGAGGTCAAGGGAAAGGCTTGTGATAAAATATATAAAAGAATCAAATTAGAGAATAGAAATGCTGTACTTCCTTAGGTTTGTAGTAGTGCATATAAGTATAAACCTCTTACCTACTGACCAGAATCTGGTTGTCTCCTGCCAAAAGCACATTTGCTGCTAGATATCTGGGTCTATGTGTCCAAAGTGAAAGTGAAAGTTGCTCAGTCCTGTTCAACTCTTTGTGACCCCATGGACTGTAGCCTGCCAGGCTCCTCTGTCCATGAAATTCTCCAAGCCAGAATACTTTCAGGTCCAAGGGCATCACTTAGGCCCACTGCTGTTCCAAAATACTGACAGGGGCCTAAGGTGATCTGAACATATAAACAAAGAATCGGTGTAGGGGCTACCTAGTAGAAGCTTCATTCTGCTGTTTACCCAACTTAATACTTTGCAGTCAAAACACCTGAAATCCTAGCCAAGGTTTCAACGGCAGAGAGGACTTGGAATAATTTATATATTACTAGTAGATATAGCAAGATGTTATTTTTCATTCAGAAATGACAAAATTTTTTTAAAAGTTACAACCTGAATCATTATAATTCATTTATTTATCACACAGTAAAATCTATCTAAGAAGTAATCTATAGTTTGGAGGCTTTTTTTTTTTTTTTTTTGTCTCTCAACCTAATCATTAGTATACATTTTTATTTAGGGTTCATAACAAACTGAAGCAAGCAAAATCCAAAGAGTATCTTTGCAGAAAGTAAGAAAGTTTATATGAAATCTATAAGACTTGGTCAGTCACTTCAAATAATGACAATTCCTAAATGAGGCATCTATTAAATAATCCAGATGTTAGGTAAAGCATAAACATATAATATAGATAATTTTCTAATTATTGAATGCTGATAAATATTAATAATATTGTGTGCTATGCTCAGTCATGTCTGACTCTCTGCAACCCCATGAACTACAGCCCTCCAGGCTCTTCTGTCCACGGGATTTCCCAAGCAACAATAGTGGAGTGGGTTGCCATTTCCTTCTACAGGAGATCTTCCCGGCCCAGGGCTTGAACCTGTGTCTCCGGAATCTCCTGCACTGCAGGCAGATTCTTTACCACTGAGCCACCAGGAAAGCCCAGTAATACTGTACCCAAATTTAAAGATGGCTTAAGTAAAATATGTTTTAACATTAAATTCATATGCTTTTTATGTTGTGGACTTCTCAAAAGATAGGAAATTTTTTGTGAGTGTTTAACAAGCATCAAAAGTGAATTAGAAAGATCTTACCTTTGTTGACTGTCTGCATCTGCTAACTCAACTTTATAAGGCACAGCATTTCCTGATTCTTCAAATTCTACTTCATAAGTCTTCTTAAACGAATGTTGTATAATATTAGTATGTTCAGCTAATTTATGATACATTAACCAGCTAACTTATTCACAGCATTTAGAGAATTTTTCTTCTCACAAAAAATGTCATAAACTCACTGACTATATGCCATAGAACATGAATTCCAAGAGAACTAAACAAATTCAACAGATAATTGTTGAGAGCTTTTGCTGTATAGTTCATCTTATCACCACTATCACACCCAGAGCCAAACATAACAACTTAGATTTTATTTTGTAACCACAAAGTGCCAAGTGAAGTGCAAGTGTTAATCACTCAGTTGTGTCCGACTCTTTGCAGCCTCATGGAGTTCAGGCTCCTCTGTCCATGGGATTTCCCAGGCAAGAATACTGGAGTGGGTTGCCATTTCCTTCTCCAGGGTATCTTTCCAACCAGGGATCAAACACAGGTCTCCTGCATTACAGGCAGATTCTTTACCACTGAGCCACCAGGGAAGCCCTCAGTGCCAAGTAGATGTTTCTAGTTTTCTGACCAGCATGTCATAAGCTTACTCTATGCTGCAACAATTTAATGAAGAGCAGCCACAAATATACATGCCTGTATGTGCTAATTTTTTCAGAATCTTCAATTTATCCAAAGCAGAAATAAATATGTTGCTAGGCATACACACACACACACACACACACTGCAGAAGCTATTAACCTAAAAAAGAAAGTAGTATGTCAAAAAGTACTTCCCCTATTGTATTCCTTCACTATGACAACCATAGAAAGAGCAATATTGAGGACAGTGGGTATATTCAGTTACTAGAAGACGAGAAAGTCAGAAATGCATTCACCCCGGAGCTGTAGCTCTGACTTACTCTAGCTCCAGCTGATTTTACTTGGTGTTTTCCAGAGGCTTATATTCAAGTTATTATTATACTAAATCCATTAAATCTTAAAACTATTGTTCCTTTAAATAAGAAGTATTAAATGACATTCAACAAACTAAATGCATAAAAATTTTATTAAATAAATATCATATAATGAGAATAATCTTTGTTTAAAAGCATAATAACATAGAAAACTAAATACTCGGTTGGTCAAAAAGTTCATCTGGGAACGAACCTTTTGGCCACTCAATAAAATAAACATTAACACCATCTCTACAAGTTAAAAGATTGAAATATCTCCTTATTTCCCATACTACGACACAATACCAGTTTAGCTCACAAATTTACTGTCTACATTAAAATAATAGTCTGTTGTATTCCTACCAGCATATTTAAATTAAAACACTTGTAAATTTATACTATTAAACTATACTTAATTATGACAGAATTATCTTGCTGAAAACAGTATGTAGTTGTAAGTACATATTATTCATGTGTTATGAATTTCCTCTCTGTTAAGTAATATAAGTGGTCATTATGCACTTACATCATCCAGTTCAACTATTTTTAGAGATGGTTCAGGTCTCTCTATGTTTAATTCTTCTATTGGCAGAAAAAGAGCTGGGGGTTGTATCTTGATATCCTCAACTAGAAAATAAGATTAAAAATAATATCATCCAGAGTATACCTTACCTGATAATTCATCTTCAAATAACATAGGCAACAATGGAAGAACGTTCTTCTGTGCAGCCACTCAAAGGTATAAATACTCTAAATTTTCCCAGCTCAAGTAAATTATTTAACACTCAATTTTTAAATGAAGCTATTTAAAATAAAATAAGCTACATCTAGAGAATAGGAAGGAGAGTGTGTGTCATTCTGATCTAAAAATAGTGTACAGTGTAGTGAGAATGATACAGTAAAGGAAACCAAAAGCAGATGCTGATTAATGCTCAGTGTATATAAGTTGAAATAGTAAATTCAAAAATATCTAATCAAGGCTGAACTAACCATCACTGTCTTCATCATTTTCGTTCTGAGAACACTGTGCCTCACTAGTGGTTTTACACTGAGGTATGAAGGTGTCCGGTAGCATGTTTTGAAGTTGCTCCAGTGGAGTTCTACAAAACAAGAAGCAATTAAAAGACTAAAGTACATTATCTAAAATTTCTTTGGATGAGATCTTAATTCATTTCACAAACAAGTTTACAAAATTAATAAGGAAAATCATAGCTATACCTCTAATTTACAGAAGAAATGTACAACTGCATAACATAATCTTAATCTACTAAAACAATTTTGTAAATCAAATTAACAACACACAAGATTTTTAATTGCGTATCCTACTGTTTTTCTGTTTAGGATGAAAATCAAAGTTATGATAGAATTCAGTGTTCTTGCAAAAAACATATGGAGTCCATGAAACATCACGCTGTTTAAAAAGCTAATTTACAAAGGTGTGTTGCATCTCACAGCCTTGGAAATATTTTGAAAAGTTCTAAGGTAACTGAAGATATTTTTCTAAACTTCCACCAAGCCAACAGGGTGATAAAACAGGTTTCCACTATATGAACATGAGATGCTGTGGCTGAAGCATCTTTCTTTCACCTAATTAACAATGAGGTCTGATGTGGCCTGTCTCACATACAAGGCAATGAAGCATGGGAATCTTTAGAGGTCTTGTGCATTTGATCCCAAAAGATATTCCAAAGTAGTGGGGAAGGGAATCATGTTTTAACTAAGAAAGTAGGTAGCTGCACATCCCTTCTAGATTATATATGCTTGTGGAGTTTCACATATAAAAGTCAGGGCTTTCTTAATAATATCCACAGGTAACATCAATATTAAAAAAAAAATGTTCCAAGCTATGTTCTAAACCATTTGGGGTACTGAATCTTAATAGGAATACTAAATAGGCATTAGTATTATCTTAATCTGGTGAGAAAACTGAAGCACAAAGAAGTTAACCAACTTGTTCAAGGTCATTCAGTGAGTAAATGCAGCAAAGAGAATTTGAATCCAAGCAGTCTGCCTCCCCAAGCCCATGTTCTTAATCATTTTGCTATATTGCCTCTCTCACAACTTGCAAAGACACCAAAAATTTAATGATCTCCTGGCAAATTGTGACTGTGAATTTTCCCAATATATGCAATGTATATGTCAGTACACTCAAAAATATTTATATATTATCCAGCTTTGAAGAGCATGTCATGTTACATCCACAATTTAATTAAGTGATGGAAAATATTAGAGAGTAAAGGTCAAAGACAAACTGGCATCTGGCCACTGGAAACTCTTTCCAGTTTGACGTGAAAATACTTTTTAAAAATTCAATTATTGATACACATCCAGCTCCAGTTCCAGTTCAGTCGCTCAGTCGTGTCCTACTCTTTGCGACCCCATGAATCGCTGCACGCCAGGCCTCCCTGTCCATCACCAACTCCCAGAGTTCACTCAGACTCACATCCATCGAGTCAGTGATGCCATCCAGCCATCTCATCCTCGGTCGTCCCCTTCTCCTCCTGCCCCCAATCCCTCCCAGCATCAGAGTCCTTTCCAATGAGTCAACATACATACTAATATCTACATACTCCTTCATGAAGTGAAAACATCTAATTTTAGGGGCAAAACTCTGAACCAAAGCCTTGTAGAGTCCAGATAATAGAGTGTTGGAGCTGAAGGGGCCCCTTAGATCTATTTCAAACTTAGTGTTTTGCAGGTGAGAAAATGTGGACCAAGAGAATTAAAGTGATTTGCCCATGAACAAACAACTAGCTAGTGAACAAACTAAGTCTGCATTCTGGATATTAAGACCCTAGCATCATTGCTTTGTTAAAAGATCATGCCACATAAATAAAAGATGACATGTGCTTTAGAATAGGATTACCTCACCAGATTTTCCTTTTTTTAAATTTAAACAAATATATACCCAGCATTGACCAGTTCACTTGGGGAACTAAACTGACCAAATCATTCTTGAAATGAGTGTTCTAAATTTATTTTGTGAATCAATACAGGCCTGTTAGCCTCAGAATCACCAGAGAAAATCTTTTTTTAAATGCAAAGCCTCAGACAATCCTTAAAAACACTGATTTGTCTGAGCTTGGGTAGAGAAATCAGCATTTTCACTTGCCCCCATACTTCTGATGATCAGCTAGAACTGAGAAGCAGATATAATTAAAATAGGGGGATTGGAGTAGAAATACCAACTAATTGATAATATCCATCTTAAAATACTATAAATAAAAATTGTGTGATCCCTTTCATGAAACTTTCCTAGCATTTAAAAGATCCACTAGAAAAAAAGGAAAACTACACCAGTTGGGACTTCATCAAACTAAAAAGTTTCTGCACAGCAAAGAAAACACTGACAAAATGAAAATGAAAAGATGAAATGAAAAAAGATATTTGTAAATCATATATTTAATAAGGAATTGACATTGAAAGTACACAAATGACTCATACAACTCAACAACAACAAAAAAACAAACAACCCAAATAAAAATAGGCAGAGAATCTGAATAGACATTTTTCCAAACAAGACACACCGATGGCCAACAGGTGTATGAAAAGTTGCTCAACATCACTGATCATCAGGGAAACACAAATTGAAACCACAAAGAGATATCACCTGAAACCTGCTAGAATGGTTATTGTCATTAAGAATAGAAAACAACAAACGCTGGAGACGATATGGAGAAATAAGAACCTTATACCCTGTTGGTGGGAATGAAAAATGGTGTACCTGCTGTGGAAAACAGAATAGAACTACCATATGATTTACTTATTCCACTTCTGGGTATTTATTTGGAGAAAATGAAAATATTAATTTGAAAAGGTATAACAGGAAGTACCAAAGGTTCATCTAACAGGGAGATCACTCATTCATCTAAACAGAAGACTTGAGCTACTACCCAATGGAAGAGTGGTCCTGAAGTTATTTCAGAAATTATCAAGGCTATCCCTCCCATTGGGTTTCCCAGGTGGCTCAGCAGTTGGTAATCCAACCACCAATGCAGGAGATGTGGGTTCAGTCCAATCCCTGGGTCAGGAAAATCCCCTGGAGAAGGAAATGGCAACTCACTCCAGTGTTCTTGCCTGGGAAATCCCATGAACAGAGAAGCCTGGTGGGCTACAGTCCATGGGGTCACAATAGAATTAGACACAACTTAGTAACTAAATAATAAAAAATCCTTCCCATAACAGAGAATCACCAATACAGTAATGTCCAGTAAAACCCTGAGGGTAAGGCTGCCCTTATGATCCTAGACTAGAACAGTCACAGTTCCAGGTCAGGAGAATCCCAACCATGTGACCCATCTCAGAGTCATCAGAGGAATGGGGCCACCCAAAGTCATGGGGATGACGAAACAGGTAGAGCTACCCAGAGCCTTGGGGGCCCAGCCCTTGCCAGGCAGGGCTCAGGGCAGCACTACTGCCTCAGTGTGTCCAGAGAGGGCTTTCCACCCCAGTGGGCCTGGACAGCAGAGCATTAACAAAGGAAAATTCTCCAGAGTTAAGGTCTAACAGCATTGTCCTGTTAGGTTTCAGACTTGCTCAGGACTTGTTCCTTTTTTATTCCCAATTTCTCCCTTTTGGAATAGGAATATCTATTCTACGCTTGTCCCACCTTTGTATCTCGGAAGTACAGAACATATTTGATTACACAGATTCACAGTTAGAAAGAAATCTGTCTCAGAATGAATCATGCCTTGAATCTCACCCACATCTGACTTTGATGATATTTAGATAAGATTTTAGAATTAGGACTAGAATTTTGAGGTGACAGTGGTACGACTTAAGACGTTGGGGTCTATTGGGACAGAATGAACATATTCTTTACATGCTGTTAAGTCGCTTCAGTCGTGTCTGACTCTGTGCGACCCCATTGATGAAAGCCCACCAGGCTCCCCTGTCCCTGGGATTCTCCAGGCAAGAACAGTGGAGCGACTGAAGCGACTTAACAGCATATAAAGAATATGTTCATTCTGTCCCAATAGACCCCAACGTCTTAAGTCGTACCACTGTCACCTCAAAATTCTAGTCTTAATTCTAAAACCTTATCTAAATATCATCTAAGTCAGATGTGGGTGAGATTCAATGCATGATTCATTCTGAGACAGATTTCTCTCTAACTGTGAATCTGTGTAATCAAATATGTTCTGTGCTTCCGAGATACCAAGGTGGGACAACTGTGGAAGGCCAGGAGCAGAAAGCTCTGTTCTGAATGTCTGTGTCCCCACAAAATTTGTATATTGAAACTCTAACCTCCAAGGTGATGGTATTAGGTGGTGAGCATTTGGGAGGTGATTTGTTCAAGACAGTAGACCTCATGAATGGGACTACTGCCCTCATAAAAGAAACAAAGAGAGACCTCTCACCCCTTCTGCTCTTTGAGGACACAGTGAGAAGATAACCCAGTCACCAAGTCTGCTGGCACCTTGATCTTAGACTTCCCAGCCTTAAGAACTGTGAAAAACAAACATCTTTATAAGCCACCCAGTCTACGGTATTCTAATAGCACGAACAGACCACGACATTCATTATTAAGGCAAGAGTGATTTTATAGCAGAGAATCTTGGTGAGCACCACATCAACTATGTGTTCAAGGTTAACAACCTGGTGATGAGATCTACCGACAGTATAATCATGTGATATCATGCACTAAGAAAGGCACCTCCTCTCTGTGGCATTCTTCCTTAAAATGTATAACACCTCAGTCTTATTACAAAAAAACAGGAGCTAGACCCACACTGAGTATATTCTACGAAACACCTGGCAAGTACTCATGTCCATGTCACGCAAGACAAGGAAAGAGCAAGGAGTTGCAATGGAGAAGGAGATAGGACAAAACTGCACTGTGAGACCCTAAATTGATTCCTGAAACAGAATAAAGATGTTAGTGAAAAACAGTTGAAATTCAAATAAAGTGTGTAATTTAGTGATTCATATCGTACCAGTGTTAATTTTTTGGTGTTGATATATGCTGTGATTATATAAGATGCTGCCATTAGAGAATGCTGAATGAATGATATGTAGAAATTCTTTATACTGCTTTGTAACTCTTAATTGCATGCCTTCAAAACAAGAAAATTGAAAGAAAAGGAATACATCCATGAAAAACAGTTGAAGGTATATGATAATCTGTCAAATAAAAGAATCAAGAAAGCCATGAAGACTGATTTTTTAAATATGAATTTAAATATGATTTAAATTTTAAATATTATTTTAAAATAGGAAAGGATATCATGAAGAGGAGAAAGTCAATTTGGTCTGTACTGTATATTGTCACCCTGCTTATTTAATTTATATGCAGAGTATATCATGAGAAACACTGGGCTGGAAGAAACACAAACTGGAATCAAGATTGCCAGGAAAATCTCAATAACCTCAGGTATGCAGATGACACCACCCTTATGGCAGAAAGTGAAGAGGAACTAAAAAGCCCTTTGATGAAAGTGAAAGAGGAGAGTGAAAAAGTTGGCTTAAAGCTCAACATTCAGAAAACGAAGATCATGGCATCTGGTCCCATTACTTCATGGCAAATAGATGAGGAAACAGTGGAAACAGTGTCACACTTTATTTTTGGGGGGCTCCAAAATCACTGAAGATGGTGATTGCTGCCATGAAATTAAAACACGCTTACTCCTTGGAAGGAAAGTTATGACAAACCTAGACAGCATATTGAAAAGTAGAGACATTACTTTGCCAACAAAGGTCCATCTAATAAAGGCTATGGTTTTTCCAGTGGTCATGTGTGGATGTGAGAGTTGGACTGTGAAAAAAGCTGAGTGCCAAAGAACTGATGCTTTTGAGCTATGGTGTTGGAGAAGACTCTTGAGAGTCCCTTGGACTGAAAGGAGATCCAACCAGTCCATCCTAAAGGAGATCAGTCCTGGGTGTTCTTTGGGAGGACTGAGGCGAAAGCTGAAACTCCAGTACTTTGGCCACCTCATGCAAAGAGTTGACTCATTGGAAAAGACTCTGATGCTGGGAGGGATTGGGGCCAGGAGGAGAAGGGGACGACAGAGGATGAGATGGCTGGATGGTATCACCGACTCGATGGACGTGAGTTTGAGTGAACTCCGGGAGTTGGTGATGAACAAGGAGGCCTGGTGTGCTCCAATTCATGGGGTCTCAAAGAGTTGGACACAACTGAGCAACTGAATTGAACTGAACTGAACTGGTTTAACTGGTAGAATCGGGACCAAGTTTAGCAACTAATCAGAAGAAAATGACAGTTCACTAGGAGATATTACAGCAGGCAGAATGTTCCAAAGATGGAGTGAGCCATCTCAGGAGATGGTTTTGCATTACTGGAAGTGAAACAAGAGTTTGAAAACCACTCTTCTGATATATTCTAGACATGTTTTCTAACACCTTACATGCCAAAATGTGGTTCAGAGACTAGCGTTATCCATAACAATATCACATTGGAGCTGTAGAAATTCAGAAATGCAAGATCTCAGGCTTGGCCCATACCTACTGAAGAAGAATCTGTATTTTGCCATAGTCTCTCGCTGACTCACAGGCAAGTGTGAGTCTCACTGTTACAGAGCAAACCAAGCTCCTGGCCTTTAAAGGTACCTCCCACTATGGTTCTTATATCATGGTAAAATTATGAACAACTCCAACATGTACCAAATCATTTTGATTTGATATTTAATAGTTTAGCTTTCAAACAATTTATGAAATGGTACAGTTTAATGATACAGTTTTTGAATAAAATACATTTGAATACTATTAATAAAACTATAAAATTAAAAGTCTGGTTAACTTAAAAGTAGTTTCAAAGTTTTTGAAGAGAATAGCCTCAAAAATCACCTTTCAAAGTAAGCTTTCATTTATTGCATTATTTTTGCTAATTTTAAAAAATTATGTACCATAGTTGTGCCTTTTTTTCCCCACATACATATTTTCATTTAGACAGACCCTAAATCAATCATGCATTACATATATAAATTGAATTAAAATTCTTATCAGTATGGTAGAAGCTTCACAGGGACTTAATATTGCTTTAAAATTATTTACAAAGATGTGAAGTACATAAATAACACTGCTATGAAAAAAAGCATGTCACACAAGAAAGAAACAAAAATAGCTTTTACATTTCTTATTGATAATGCAAAAAAAATCAGAAAATACCTTCTGTGTTTTTTAAGCCATAATTTTTCCATGTAAGATAGACTATCTTCTTTAAATTCAATAGTAAGTGGTTCTGTCCAAATTTTCAGATTAGTTTGTACTTCACATTCTTCCAATGAATCTAAAAAAAACCATAATATGCATAATTAGTATAATCTAGGATACAAGTTACCATATCTCTCAAGATACAGAGCTCACCATTTTTGAGGCAAAGGTGCCTTGATATTTGTCTATACAATCAATAGATCTAGGCTTAAATGCTGCAAAAATGCCAAATATTGGTGATGTATTATATTTTTATAGTTTTCTTCAATCATTTCTTGGGAAAGAAATATTATGATTCAGAATGTTTTTAAAGCAGCTAATTATTTTACACAATAAAGATAAAAAAAACAGATTCATTATATAGTCTATAAAGGCATATACACAGAAAGGCATGTATTACAGCCACTGACAATAATATTTACACATTATGGGGAATAGAAAATAAATAACTCAGAATGGCACCTGGAGGAGACAACTGTCCTCATGAATTTATATCTACATGGCAATTTACTTCCAGATGCTTAAGATGTTTCTGAAGCACTACTAAATTAAAACCACCATTCAGACATATTTAAAACTGATGGAGATTTCTGGGGGAAAAAAAAAAAAAAAACAAGAGCAACGTAAATCCAGATTTTCTCGTCTCTCCACCCTCCTAAATATTAGACCTTTCTCCAAACTGACCATAATAGCAGGAAAAATCTTGGAGAAAATAGGGAAGCAGTAAAGAGAGGAACAATTATTTTTTATAGACTGAAACTAGAGAATAATCCCAAGTGCATATTGCAGGTTTTAATAAATAGCTTTTAGAAGTGGCCAAATGCCAACAATGAAAATAAACCAAAAGAATGTGTCATTCACCCCCATTCTTCACACAATATAGAAGAGTGCTGAATAAAGCAATTAGAAGGTGTACTTTGCCAACAAAGCTCTGTATAGTCAATGCTATGGTTTTTGCAGTAGTTATGTACAGATGTGAGAGTTGGACCATAAAGGCTGAAAGAATGAAAGTGAAAGTCACTGAAAAGTGAAAGTGAAAGTCACTCAGCCCTGCCTGATAAAGAAGGCTGAGCGCCAAAGAACTGATGCTTTTGAACGGTGGTGTTGAAGACGCAAGAGTCCCTTGGACTGCAAGATCAAACCAGTCAATGCTAAGGGAAATCAGTCCTGAATATTCATTGGAAGGATTGATGCTGAAGCCAAAGCTCCAGTACTTAGACTACCTCATACAAAGAGACAACTCATTGGAAAAGACCCAGATGCTGGGAAACACTGAAGGCAGGAGGAGAAGGGGACAACAGAGTATAAGATGATTGGATGGCATCACTGATTCAACAGACATGAATGTGAGCAAACTCCAGGAGACAGTGAAAGACAGGGAAGCCTGGCATACTGCAGTCCATGGGGTCAAAAATAGTCGGACACAACTGAACAACAACTGAGAACCACCACTAAAGAGTAGGAGTCAAGGAGAACAAATCATAGGAGAAAGAAAAGCCCTCCACTGTGAGTCCTCCTTTTCATGAGGAAAAAAGAAAAATCCCAACAGGGAAGCTGAAAGTAAAACAATGAGGACTTTTTTTTTTTTTTCTGGCTAAGTCAAGCCATTGACTTGAGTGATAATCCCCAAGTTTAGGAGGGTGATGAGAAGGAAGCAAATGAAGCAGCTGGCCTGTGCCTCACTATCCTCCCATCACCAATGGCACATTCCCAGGAAATAAAATGGCAGGGTCAACTTGATTGTGAATATACTACTAACTAGACCTTCTGGCGAATGGATTAATGATATTTTCTAGAAGGAGTCTTTAGCTATGTAATGCATTAAGCAAGATAATCTTTGTTTGAAGTTGCTTATAGAAAACAAATCTAGAACACATGGATTTGTGAGGCATGCCTCCCTGAACAATGCCATGCAAGCTCTGTAACTTAGGTTTTGGTTTGCTCCCTTGTTTAATGGTTCCCTGGCTACCTTTCGTGTAAGATATTCCATTGTTTATACTGAAGGAATGATAGGTATTTTCCTTAATAGACAACACTTTTAAAAGCCTTAAGATACAAATTTGCCCAAAGCGTTTAAGGAAAAACCAAGAGGCCAGTTGTCTGTGTGTTTATTCGTTCGGTTGTGTCCGACTCTTTGAAACCCTTTGGACTGTAGCCTGCTAGACTTCTCTGTCCATGGAATTCTTTGGGCAGGAACACTTGAGTGGGTAGCCATTCCCTTCTCCAGCAGATCTTCCCGACTCAAGGATCAAACCCTGTCTGCACTGCAGACAGACTCTGTACCCACTGAATCATCAGGGAAGCCGTAATATTAGTGCACCTTCTAGGTCATTGTAAATAGTTGCCTTTCACACTGAAGGAAATGAGATTTTGAAGTTCGCTAAAACATAATCAATAACACAAATAACTAGGAAACTAAAAATTCAAAGCTAATGGCCAAGATACATAGGAAAACATAATGCCATGGTAATGAGGTACACAAATTTATACATACAATTTCATCTGTATCAGGCCAGCAATTCTTTTTTTAAGCTGCCAATTGGTGTTGGTGATAATGGGAAGCAGCCAGACTATTTATACACTGCAAGAAGGAGCATAAACTAATACATTGGTAAATAATTCAAGTTTACCTAGTAGAGTTGAAGACATGGATACCCCCATAACCCAGCTATTTTACTTATAGGAATAGAACCCAGAAAAGTGTGCATATGAGTGCTAGGAGAGCTGGGCAATAATATTCTTAACAGCAGTGTTTGCTGAGTAGGGTTAAGAGAACAAGAGATGTTGAAACACTCAGAAAGTAAAAATTATGAAAAGCTGTTACCAACCCTAGACTTGAGAGGACAATGTAGGAAAACTTCGTAAGAATCACTGAAAGCAACGGCTGTGGATGAAAGGTCATCTGAGTGCTGCTTTGTAACATAGGTGGAGAATGCAGTTACTGCAGAAATCTCAGCACATGAAGAAGAGAGAGAGTAAATACTTCAGCCTCTTTCCTCCCCCAAATGGGAATCAACCCAGACAATCGTCAATGTTTAAACAGGTAAACAGTGGTATAAGCAGAGAACTGTTAAGCAGTGACATGAATGAAATACAGCTATGCACATCTTTATGGGTAAATCTCAGTAAATAATCTTGAAAATACTAAACCAGTTGTAAAAGAATAATATACTAGATTTCCATTTACACAGTGTTTGTGTGTGTGCTTCAGTCACTCAGCCATGTCCAGCTCTTTGCATCCCTTTGTACTATAGCCCACTAGGCTCCTCTGTCCATGGAATTTTTCAGGCAGGAATACTGGAGTGGGTTGCCATTTCCTCCTCATCAGTATCTTCCAGACCCAGGGACTGAACCCATATCTCCTTTGTCTCCTGCATTGCAAGCAGATTCTTTCCTGCTGAGTCACTAGGGAAGCCCATCAGTTCAGTTCAGTCGCTCAGTCGTGTCCGACTCTTTGCGACCCCATGAATCGCAGCACACCAGGCCTCCCTGTTCATCACCAACTCCCGGAGTTCACCCAAACTCCTGTGCGAGTCAGTGATGCCATCCAGCCATCTCATCCTCTGTCGTCCCCTTCTCCTCATGCCCCCAATCCCTCCCAGCATCAGAGTCTTTTCCAATGAGTCAACTCTTCGCATCAGGTGGCCAAAGTACTGGAGTTTCAGCTTCAGCATCAGTCCTTCCAATGAACACCCAGGACTGATCTCCTTTAGGATGGTCTGGTTGGATCTCCTTGCAGTCAAAGGGACTCTCAAGAGTCTTCTCCAACACCACAGTTCAAAAGCATCAATTCTTCGGTGCTCAGCTTTCTTCACAGTCCAACTCTCACATCCAAACATGACCACTGGAAAAACCATAGCCTTTATTAGACAGACCTTTGTTGGCAAAGTAACGTCTCTGCTTTTCAATATGCTGTCTAGGTTGGTCATAACTTTCCTTCCAAGGAGTAAGCGTGTTTTAATTTCATGGCAGCAATCACCATCCTCAGTGACTTTGGAGCCCCCCAAAAATAAAGTGTGACACTGTTTGCACTGTTTCCCGATCTATTTGCCATGAAGTAATGGGACCAGATGCCATGATCTTCGTTTTCTGAATGTTGAGCTTTAAGCCAACTTTTTCACTCTCCTCTTTCACTTTCATCAAAGGGCTTTTTAGTTCCTCTTCACTTTCTGCCACTATGTTTAAATACATGCTAGTTTAACAATATATTGTTTGGAGAAGCATACATACAATAAACCACAGGAAATTAAGGAACTGAGAAAACACAAAATTCAAGCTAGTGATAATCTCTTAGAGGGAGGAAAGAGGGTGAGAAGAGGTTCTTACTGCATTGTTTTTCTCCATAAAGGATATAAACTTTACAAATATTCTTTTTATCTACTATCTTAGAAAAAGGAAAATATTTATAAACATATACATACAATATGCACACACAAAAACAGTAATATTTATAATACTTTGAGGCAAAATAATCACATTTTTTATCAACAGAAGTCCTCATCTTGATGATTTCTCCACAACCACCACACTGTGAATCCTCTCCAGCCTATTGTGCTGCAACAGTCTCCCTTGTTCTCTAAGATCCAGCCACACACACCTCCCTTCAGTTCCATTAACACAATATGGAACTCTCCATCATGGAGCACTTTGCACATGTTAATCTGTCTCTACCTTTCAACTCATTTTCTAGACCTCAACTTGAACCTTGGCTTCTTAGAAATCCTTTTTTTGATCATTAGTATAAGTCAAGGTCCTAACAGGAAAGAGAAAACTCAAAGGGGTAATTCGAAGAAGGTCAAATGAAGGAACTAACTTGTAATCTGGTAGTAAAGCTGAGGGAACAAGTGATGTTGAAGCACTAAGAGACTAAAGATAGTGGAAAGCTGTTACCAACCTTAGGCTCGAGAGGACAAAGTGTTGTAAGTAGGTATGGAAAGCAATAATTGTGAACAAAAGGTAATCTGAGTGTTGCTACTAACACAGGCAGACAATGCAGTGACTGCAAAATCTGAGCACATCAACAAATAGAGGGAAGAGTGATACCTCTCCCTTTTCCTCTCATGCTTCAATGTTTTGCTAGTGTCTCCAATTAGGCAAACCCAACTAGAAGCCAGAGAACAAGGAGCTATGTGATGCAGCCTCTAGAGTCAGCCTCTTCTGCTGCTGCTGCTACTAAGTCGCTTCAGTCGTGTCCGACTCTGTGTGACCCCATAGACGGCAGCCCACCAGGCTCTGCCATCCCTGGGATTCCCCAGGCAAGAACACTGGAGTGGGTTGCCATTTCTTTCTCCAGTACATGAAAGTGAAAAGCGAAAGAGGCAGAGAATCGGGTAAAAATAAGAGAAAATGAATCCAGAGAGACAGTCTACTTAGTTTGTATCTAAACCTCCATTTGTATGTCTGTCTATTTCTCTGCAAAAAGCAAGCAGTAGCAGTAGTGTGCTCAGTCGTGTCCCACTCTTTGAGAACCCATGGACTGTAGCCCACCAGCCTCCTCTGTCCATGGGATTTTTCAGTCAAGAATACTGGAGTGGGTTCCACCTCTTACTCCAGGGATAGAACTCATGTCTTTTGTGTCTCCAACATCAGTAGGTGGACTCTACCACCAGCAAAAAAAAAGTAAAGAAAACAACAAAAAACCTGACTCGTGTCTGAAGCACACAGAAAACACAAAGTTCTATAGTATGAAGCACATAGAAAACACAAAGTTTTCACTGGGTATCATAGTGAAAGCCGCTTAGTCGTGTCTGACTCTTTGTGACCCCATGGACTATACGGTTCATGGACTTCTCCACGGCGGAATACTGAAGTGGGTAGCTGTTCCCTTGTCCAGGGGATCTTCCCAATGCAGGGATCGAAGCCAGGTCTACCACAATGCAGGTGGATTCTTTACCAGCTGAGCCACCAGATTTCAATGTAGTGATAATTCCAACTAAATTTAAATGTTAGATACCAGCAGTATGTGTCATATTAGTATGGAGGAAAAACAGGAGAAAAAAATAATTACTCAACATAAAACATAGCTGCCATCATTCTTCATTTTGTAGCTGGTTTTGGCTCAGTTGTAAAGAATAAACCTGCAATGCAGGAGACTCAGGTTCAATCCCTGTGTTGGGAAGATCCCATGAAGAAGGAAATGGCACTAACTCCAGTGTTCTTGTCTGGGAAATCCCATGGACAGAGGAGCCTGGCAGGGTACAGTCCATGGGGTCACAAAAGAGTCAGACATGACTTAGCAACTAAACAATAACAACTGAAGCCTATCTTGATTTGATTACCATAGCTTCCTTCTTTCACCACCTATTTGATGTTCACCTTACTATCTGCTGATACCTTTTACCTGGATTTTACCTGGTGGAGTGTCTCAAATCTTCATTGCCAAAGATTCAAGACCATACCATTCTTTTCACGGGGCTACCACATTTTTTTCATTATTACTGAACACAGGAAAACTATTAAGTTTGCTGCTGATTTGTTTGCAGATAAAGTCTATCTTTTCTTTACTGTATGATAACAATCCAATCGTTCCTTCATGCTTGTGCTGAAACAACAGGGTCCGTATAATGACACTTGCTGACTATTAAATTCGGTGTGATGAGCCCCAAATGGCAAGGGGTAGTCTCAGCTTCCTGTTTAATGGAGGTTCTGCTGGAGTTTCATGTAATACATGGTACCCTGAAGGAAAAGCACCCCAAACTCACAAGAAGTTGTTTCTCAACTGGAACCCATACCAAACCTTCGGCAGGCCACTCCATAAAACTATCAAGCCTGCTGGATAGTGCTGCACATGGTAAGATGAGTGAATTTCATGGGTATGAGCCTATTTCTATACCTCTTTCATAACAAAATGAGTGTCTTGCTCTCAGACACTCATTGTGTGAGATACCATGGTGACCAATAAAGCTTCTGCTGGCAGACACACTACAGCAAGAGAAGGCAAATCTTTTTCTGAAATACGTAGCTTCTTTCTGTGAGAACAAATTACTGCCCATGATGGAAAGGGTCCAATATAACCATTCTGTAATGGATACTCCCTGTTCACCAAATCCACTTAGCATCATGACATCAATCTAATAATCAAGCATTATCTTCCATACAATAGCAAGACAATCAAGGTTCTTTGGGACTATATAATGCTAGAAAGCTAGAGAGTTAATGGAGGTCTGGAGCAAGACTGTGAATGTATACCATGACATCTGCCATATGATATTCAACTATTTCTGATTATATTTATTGATAGAAATAGAAAAGAATATATTTTATATTGGAGCAGCAAACTATAACATTTGCACCAAATGTGGCCCACCATTTCTGTATGGCTTTCAAGCTAAGAGTGGTTTCTACATATTTTAATGGTTGAAAAAAATCAAAACAAAGATAATATATTGCAACATATTAAAATTACATAAAATTCAGATTTGCATTCAAAAATAAGATTCTATTCGAAAACAGTCACACTCATTTATTAATATACTGTCTTTCATGTTACAGTGGCAGAGTCGTATGACCCTTATGAGTGGTCCTCAAAGCTTAAAATATTTAAAGTGATGGATATAGAAAATTATAGAAAAATTAGCCCCTGGGTTAGGTCAGTACCTGTCTCCCTCCTCCAACCATAGAGAATGTGTTGGTTTTCTCCAGTAAAGATGCTACATCCAGTAAAGCAACTGTGACCTGTATCGTCATCATCTAATCAGGTTTATTCTAACTTGCAGTCATTTTCTAAGATCATTGGCTTTTGTACCAAATACACAATTTAAATGGAAATGTGCTTCCCTGGTAGCTCAGCTGGTAAAGAATCTGCCTACAATGCAAGAGACCCAGATTCAATCCCTGGGTGGGAAAATCCCCTGGAGAAGGATATGGCAACCCACTCCAGTATTCTTGTCTGGAAATTCTTCTGGACAGAGAAGCCTGGCAGGCTACAGTCCATGGGGTCGCCAAGAGTCAGACACAACTTCGCGACTAAACCATCATAATAAAAAGCAGTATTCCTGCATCTTTCAAGTCTTTGATGTTGCCATTAATCTTTGCAGTTCCCAGAAACTGCAATCCCCTGGTTTTGCTTCCAGCATGGTATTTTAGCATGCACCTTGGCAAAGAAGGAAGACAGTTCTAGGGTCTTCTACGTATGTTTTACAACCATAACAATCTTCATGCCACAGGTCAGACCATCAGTATAGGCATTATTACTGTTACTAAGTATATCCGTTCCCATTATATAATCAAGATTGGGAAAATAACCACATAATGGTCCCACTGGCCCATGCACTACAAGACAGAATAAAGATAAGACTCCATCTACCACTCTACTTCTATAAATCTCTATCACTGACTGGTGGATTATGATGGTACTAAGGATCTCCAGAAATAACTGTCAGTTCAGACCCAGGGTCTAATAACCTCTCTGGAAGTTTGGGCATTGTCTTTCCTCACTGCATGTTTATTCTGGTGGTGTCCCTGGTGGCTCAGACAGTAAAGAATCTGCGTGCAATTCAGGAGACCAGGGTTCAATCCCTGGGTCAGGAAGATCCCCTGAAGAAGGTAATGGCTGCCCATTCCAGTATTCTTGCCTGGAGAATTCCATGGATAGAGGAGCCTGGCGGGCTACAGTCCAAAGAGTTGAACATAACTGAGCAACTAACACTTTCACTTTCACACTTTTACTTTCCTGGTAAATAGCTGTAAATTCCGTAGTGAAGTTATAGAGGAAGATGCATAGTATACCCTGTGGCCACACTACAAAACTTTGCAAAAGGACCCAGCATCTATCTCAAGGGGCTTCAGATCTGTGGCCTGGGTTAGGGCTGGGAACTTAATAAAAACTCTGAATTCCCAATACAGTAACTTAAGATGGGTCTCTGCATCAGATAGAAATTTTCTACTCAGAAAAAAACAGGAGAATGTACAACTTTTTTTCATTCTTATGTACTCCAATTAGTATCACAGATCACTGTGAATGGAAACAATCAATTACTAGTCTTCCTTATCCCTTATTTTGGTAATTTTTTCACTAAAACTTCGATAATTAAATACTAACTTCTGGCCTCTACCATTCCAGGTTGCTATGATTCCTTTGAAATTAGGCAGTCAATTCCATCTAAGCATCTCCCTCCACAATCTTTAGCCTATAGAGGAAAGCTACAACACATCAGTTCTTCTATCATTTTTAAATACTATGTCTTCAAAATGCACCAATCATAAAGGTATTTCTATTGAAGACAGTCCCTTTAAAGTAGAAAAGTAAAAAAGTAAATAAAAATGTGAAAACACAAAAAAAGAGCACATAAAATAAACATCATTGAGAGTAATACTGGGGTACATACTAAAACAGCGTATACAAACAAAATCTTGGAAATATTAACAAAATTGATGTATCATGAACAAATATAGGGAATATATTTGAAAGAAAGAACATCATTAAGATGAAAATCAAATTCTAATTGTGAAGAAGGTGTATGATATTTGACATTAGGAATTAAACTATGTTTCAAAAGAGCAGTAAACAGGAGAGTTCCCTCACTGGAAAAAAGAGTGAAAATAGAAACCACAAAATTGAACACTTTCAACTAAGCTGCTGCTGCTGCTGCTGCTAAGTCGTGTCAGTCGTGTCCAACTCTGTGTGACCCCATAGATGGAAGCCCACCAGGCTCCTCTGTCCCTGGGATTCTCCAGGCAAGAACACTGGAGTGGGTTGCCATTTCCTTCTCCAATGCATGAAAGTGAAAAGTGAAAGTGAAGTCGGTCAGTCATGTCCGACTCTTAGCGACCCCATGGACTGTAGCCTACCAGGCTCCTCCACCCATGGGATTTCCCAGGCAAGAGTATTGGAGTGGGGTGCCATTGCCTTCTCCGTTCAACTAAGCTACAGGATTTTAATTTATTATCTAGCATTTTATCTTTAATTAAAAAAAAGCAATTGGAAGCCTCAAAAAGATTCTGAGTAATAAAATTAATAAATTGAATACTTCTAAAAGTATGATTTCCCTCAAAAGATCCTGGGAAACAAAGCAAAGACTCTGTACACTTCAGTCATCCAGATCTTCAATGTCTAGAATATGGTTATAAAAATCACCAAGGAAAAATAAAAACAAGAAATATTTCTTCAAAAAGAAAGAAAAACAAAAGACAAATTAATTATCCCCCTGAACTTAACAGCAGCCCTTGAAATATATTTCTCAAGACACATATAAAAAAAAATTATTTACTTTACTGTCTCATAGATCCTCCTGTTTTATATGTTGTAATTACAGTTCAATAAAGGAACAGTTGTTCTAAAAAAAAACTTTCTGCTAGAAGAGGAGGAACTGAAAGAATCGAACTCTCTATTCATTTGACAATCTGAATTTATGCAGGAAACAAAGGCAAATATATCCCCAAGGCCCATTCAGTTCAGTTCAGTTCAGTCACTCAGTTGTGGCTGACTCTTGGAGATCCCATGGACTGCAGCACGCCAAGCTTCCCTGCCTATCACCAACTCCCAGAGCTTACTCAAACTCATGTCCATCGAGTTGATGATGCCATCCAACCATCTCATCCTCTGTCGTCCCCTTCTGCTCCTGCCTTCAATCTTTCCCAGCATCAGGGTCTTTTCCAGTGAGTCAGTTCTTCGCATCAGGCAGCCAAAGTATTGAAGTTTCAGCTTCAGCATCAGTCTTTCCAATGAATATTCAGGACTAATTTCCTTTGGGATTGACTGATTAGATCTCCCGGCAGTCCAAGGAACTCTCAAGAGTCTTCTCCAACACCACCGTTCAAAAACATCAATTCTTTGGCACTCGGCTTTCTTTATAGTCCAACTCTCACATCCATACATGACTACTGGAAAGACCAAAGCTTTAACTAGACAGAACTTTGTTGGCAAAGTATCATCTCTGCTTTTTAATTTGCTGTCTAGGTTGGTCATAGCTTTTTTTCCAAGAAGCAAGCGTCTTTTAATTTCATGGCTGCAGTCACCACCTGCAGTGATTTTGGAGCCCAGAAACATAAAGTTTGCCACTGTTTCCATTGTTTCCCTATCTATTTGCCATGAAGTGATGGGACCAGATGCCATGATCTTAGTTTTCTGAATGTTGAGTTTTAAGCCAACTTTTTCACTCTCCTCCTTCACTTTCATCAAAAGGCTCTTTTGTTCTTCTTTGTTTTCTGCCATAAGGCAAAAAGACTTATGAAAAGGCAAAGAGGCCCATTCAGGGTTCTAATAAATAATAAACCACTAAACCAATGGTCACACAGTGACTACACATTTGAAGAGTTGTATCAAACTACTATCCCGATATTAATAGCTTCTGAACACTGCATTTATATTCACAGAGAATGGAGATAACATCAGCTTTATTTTAAAGCATTCACTTTATTAAAAAAAAAAAAAGCTATACCTGATTTTGCTGCATATAAGTTCTGTGTCTCATTGTCATCATGATGTCCAGTTCTCCACTGACTTAAAACTTTCTGAAAGGATTGGGCAGAAGCTTCTCCATTGAAAGGCACTTCACACAAGGGCTTGTCTCTTGGATTTGCACTTTCTTCTTTTTTTGTTGTTGGATCTTCTACCTAAACCAATTAACAGTGTATCTTAGGTGTGCTTTACCAAATGTTCTATATCTTAAAATACAGGTAGCATTGATTATTGAGCACTGTGAAATCACACCTTTTTTTTTTTTACTTCAAATGTTTTTTTATTCGTACTTATTTAATGTGTTTTGCTGATTTCTTTAAAACTCTATAGACTGTTATAAATGGTATCTTTTGAAAATATTAAAGCTAAAGCCTACAGGACTGAGGATTTGTCACTATGTTATTCATGAGGGTTTTCTCTGGAAAGCAGTGACAGCCTTGCATCTAACCCTACTTCTCCAATCTCCTGCTCCCTGCAACCTCCCCACAGCAGAAAGAGCAGTTTCATTACCATGTAAATCTGAGGTGGTTCCTCTGCTCCAAACCCGCCAAGACTATGAAAACCTCAGTTCCTACCAGGACTTACAAGGTTGTACACAAGCTTGTTTTCCCCTGCCTTTCACTCCACTTCCTCCAGTTCTCCCCTTCATTCACCCTGTTCCAGCCAAACTTCTCTTCTTACAATTCTAGGAACCCATCATGCATATTCCACTTGAGGGCCTCATACTAGCTGTAGCTAATGCCTGAAATGATCCTTCTCCATATTTTCATACAGTCATTCCACTCATTTCATTCAGTCTTGGCTCAAATGTCACCTGCTCAGAGAATAAGCAATGACCTTACTGATGACATAAAAACAGAGTCATTTCCCCCTCTTTCAGATCCCTTATCTATTTTATTTTTCCCCCAGTAACTTACATCCATGTGAATTTACTCTACATGTGTTTACTGCTGATCTCTCCCCATTAGAATGTAATGGGATCAAGAATGTTGACTGTTTCCTCAGGGTCAAGAGCAGTAACTGCCACAAAGCAGGTGCTCATTAAAAGTCAGTTGAATGAATGGACATATCAATTAATGTATAGAAAACATTGCCTACTTTTCAGTATAATGCTGGAGAGAAAGGAGAATTCAGTGCAAAATATAGATTTACTGTGAATACACAAAAGAAAATGAAGGTACGACTTGGCAGTTATCCAGTGAATCAGAGAAAACAGCAAAATTGGGGAACTAAAGCAAAATAAGTTCCACAACAGTTCTGAATTATAAAATGTGGACTACCTACACTGATCAAATTGCTAAAGCTCCATTGTGTACCTTCTAGATACAACAGTAGAATCCACTATGTTCAGCCCTTAACTGCAAAATAAATATGCACATTGTTAGAGGACAATTGAGAGAAGAGTTAAATATGTGCATATATAAAATTCAACATAAACAAAAAGCGACTGGAACCTACAAACACTATGCCAGTCATTGCCATGAAATACAGGTTACTAAGTCCACAATAGAAACAGCAGCAAAGAACAAAAATTTAACTCAGAGAAACAAGAGTCCCATGGGCAAAAAGTGGCAAGGGCAGTATTCTAGAGCAAAAGAATGATAGAGTGGGTAGACTACTAGAGTGGGTAGCCATTCCCTTCTCCAGGGGATCTTCCCAACCCAGAAATTGAACTTGGGTCTCCTGCATTGCAGGCAGATTCTTTACCATCTGGGCCACCAGGGAAATTCACAGAGCAAAAAGTGGGATATAAGAAAACATTAAGGGTAGAAAGATGAACAGAGGCAGCTTATGAAGGAAGGATCCCCCCCACCATCCAGAGAAAATTACACTTAAGTATATTGGAAATGCAAAGCTACTGTAGAATCCCACACAATAGTGTGGGAGAGAAAGAAATTGGAGAATAGTGAGTTCAAATGCAAGGAAACCAATTAAAATCCACATCCATTTGTCAATATCAACATTACAAACATATAACCCTCTTCACCTAGGAATTTTAGGATTTTATCACACACACACATACATATACAAAGCAATATTTTTCAAAATTATTCTTTGTACTATAGTTCATACTTGCAAAAGATTGAAACAGTGTAAATACTGAGCAACAGAAAACATAGCTTAAAAAGTTATTTCATATCTAATCAATGGAGTATCTCAGCTGGTAAAGAATCCACCTGCAATGCAGGAGACCCCAGTTCTATACCTGGGTCGGGCAGATCCCCTCGAGAAGGGATAGGCTACTCACTCCAGTATTCTTGGGCTTCCGTGGTGGCTCAGACAGTAAAGAATCTGCCTGCAGTGCAGGAGACCTGGGTTCAGTCCCTGGGTTGGGAAGATTCCCTGAAGAAGGGAATGGCTACCTACTCCAATATTCTTGCCTGGAGAATTCCATGAACAGAGGAGCCTGGAGGGCCACAACCAGGGCTTTGCAAAGAGTCTCACAAAGAGTCAGACAGGACTGAGCAACTTTCACTTTCATATAGAATGCGAAGGCTGTGGTATATACTTATATGAATAACAATAGTATATTGTTAAAAGTAAAAAGTCTGTTTGCATAGCAGCATACAACATATTAGTATTTGTGTTAATGCATACCTACAAAATTGAAATTATTATTAACTTCCAGAAGGGGAGAGAATTAAATGTGCTTTTCACTTTGTAACCTTTTGCTCTCTAAGAAATTGTTAATTTTAGTATCTGGAAGAGCAGTAAGAATAGAAGTGACCAAATATACTCAAGGGTTTTCAGATGGTTTTAAGATATGGTAACTGACTGGAAGTGCAAAGGAAGAAGACAAATGATTATAGAAAATAACTGTTCTTGCTAGTTTGAAAAGCTTGAAGAGAGCCGTCACCAACAGTAATACCTATAGGCTGGGAGAAGAGGTGATGAATTTAGCTTGGAAATACTGAGTCTTGAGTATGTGAGAAGGTATTTACAGGTATTCAGTAGTAAGCAGTGTGTGTGTGTGTGTGTGTGTGTGTGTGCGTGCGTGCACTACACTCATGAAGAAGCACTAAAAACTCAGTGCTTTATACAAAATGAGTTGAGTGTTCCAATGATTACAGAAGCTCTCCAGGGCAGCTCCCTTTCAAGCAGTGAATAAGAGATACAAGACATTTGCATTTTACAGCTATGCCTACAAAATACTTGGTTTCCTCACAGCAGTGACAGGACAGGAAAAAGCCAGAGGATGGTCTATTCACTCTTAAATGTTTCAGTTGTCATATGTGACCCCTCTAGGCCAATACCCCTGCAAAATATGTTTTAATATCCCCACTTTCCAGAAAAGGAAAGGAAAGGAAAGCTAAGTAAATCGCCCAATGTTACAAAACTATAAGCTGCAAGAAAACCAGAGTCAGTATTTCAAGCTCAGGTTTCGGTCTCTAAAATGAAAGTTTTCAGGAACTGCACTCCCTTCTAAAGATATCCACTGGCCTGAATCCACCATTTTGATTCTTCCAGGCATTCAAGTTGCTGGGTAAGCCAATTAAAAATCAGATTCCTTATTAGCCATTACAAAGAGTGAAATAATGCCATTTGCAACAACATGGATGACCTAGAGAATGTCATACTGAGTGAAATAAGTCAGACAGAGAGGAAAACTATCATATGACATCCATCCTATGTGGAATCTAAAAAGAAGGGAGACAAATGAACTTACTTACAAAACAGAAAGAGACTCACAGACTTAGGAAATGAACTTATGGTTGCCCGGGGCAGGGGGAAGGGATGCTTAGGGACTTTGGGAAGGTCATGTATACACTTCTATTCAAGATGGTTAACCAACAAGGACCTTTTTTTATAGCACATGGAACTGCTCAATGTTATGTGCTGGCCTGGATGGCAGGGGAGTTTGGGGGAGAATGGACATGTGTATATGGATGGCTGAGTCCCTTCATTGTTCACCAGAAACTACCACAACATTATTAACAGGCTATATCTCAATACAAAATTAAAAGTTTAAAGTTTAAAACAAAATAAATAAAACATTTAGTCCTAAAAAGTAAATAAATGAAAATAAGATTCCTGGGCCCTAACCTAAATGTAAAAAAATCCAAATTTGAGTGGCAAGCCAAGAATACACGTTTTCAAAAAGCTCATGCAGTGCTTTTGATGTTTATTGCAGTTGGAAAAACTCTGCTCTTCAGCACAGAGGAGTACCAAGCGTAAGACAGGGGTACTTCTTTAATGTGTGCACTGTATACAGGTTGACAGCAGTAATAATGCCCAACCAGGAGTACTCAACAGAATGAACAGGTGTTAAAAGCTCGTGACTGGACCACCCACAGAGATGCTGAACTCAGTCACATGTGTTTCCCTAATGTTTCCCGGTTGATTCTACTGTGCACTCCTGGATAAAACCACCGAATTAATAGTTTCTAGGTTAAGACCAGAGGTGGAGGGTCTATAGAGCAGACACAGTTACTGATGGGGACAAGAGGCAACATTTAATTTAGGGATTAAAAGTTCAGTCAAAGGAGTAAGCCCTATAGCTTTGTAGTACAGCTAGTAACTTAAATCCTCTCTGACCTTCTCATCTGTTAAATGAGATAATAATAATGCAAAACTTATAGGGTTATTGTCATTATTGGATAACATAAAGCAGCTAAAGGATTAAGCTCAATACCTAGCATATGATATTTAATAAATGTGAGGCTATTGATTTATTATTATTATTATTGGTAGGATAAGTTAGATAAAATGACAAGCATGAAGGTGAAATCCTTAAAATCTCAGCCCCTGGGTAGTGATTAAAAACAGGTAATTTGGAGTTATAAGGCCTGAGTTGAAACTGAAGTTCCACAATCGATATCTTGGGCAATTAAAAAACTATATTTTGACAAAATTTTCTCATTTGAAAAAAGAAAAATTAAAAAAGGATAAAAAAGAGATAGTATACATAAAATACATAGAACAGTGTTTGGCACAGTGTTGGTCCTTAGCATATTATTATTCTAATCATAAAGCTGTAAGCCACTCAATGATTTTTCACAAGCACCCTTGGCAGGTCTACTAGTGAAATCCCCACCAGAATGCTACTCTTTCTAGACAACTCAAGTATAGTTTCTCTGCTGTAAAGAGACCTTACCAACACAGAACATTGTCTTTTATGTTCTCTGAGCGAGGGTTTGAAACTCAACAGACTGAAGTTCAGGCCTGACTCTGTCATAAAGTAACAAGCTGTGTGTGTGTGACTTTTGCCAAGTCGCTATTTCTGAACTACACTGAAAAGGTGAAAGTGAAAGTATATTCGGTCAGTCATGTCTGACTCTGTGTTCCCGTGGACTCTAGGCCACCAGGCTTCTCTGTCCACGGAATTTTCCAGGCAAGAATACTGGAGTGGGTTGCCATTACCTTCCCCTGGGAATCTTCCTGACCCAGGGATTGAACCCTGGGTCTCCCGCATTGCAGGCAGATTCCTTACCATCTGAGATATCAGGAAAGCCCATGTGAAAAGGTGAGTGACATCTAAAAGAATGAGGATTATTACAAGGATCAAAATTTGAGGAAATTTGTTTCCTGCTAAAGAATCAATACAAGTCTATTATTAAAATACCGACGAGTAGATATAAGCTTATCTAGGATCAGTAATCAATTTGAATAACCACAAAATTTGTTATAAATCTGATTTTAAATAACTGTGAAATTGCCTGTCACTTAAAACACTTGGAAAGGTTTTGTACTTTTAGTCTCCCTGAGATTCTGATTAAAATAAAATTGCTATATTGCATTGTGTTATTTTCTTATGTTTCTCTCAAATATTCATTTCCTGATGTGGTGAAAATGCCTGGAAAGCAATATAATCAAAAGATCATTCCTCAAAAACCCAGCAGCCAGTGAAATCAAAGCAATCTCCTCAAAAGTATTTTTACAGTAAAAATGTTTTTGATTAATATGAAAACAAATTCATAGTAAACAAGAATGTGATCAAATCTTTAAAACTCTAAACCTCTAGTATGTGAATGACAGTCTCCATGATCATGTATGACAGAAAATGTCTACTATATTTTTCTCCATTTACCTGAGAGCTGCTCCCCTGCAGAATAGGAGACTCAATTTTCTGCTGGCTTTTACCAGTCTCTTTTGGAGAACAATTCCCTCCTTTGGGTTCATCTGGATTAACTTCCTTTATAAACCGATGGGCAGCATCCAATACATTGGATAATAATTGCGATTTTGTCTATAAAAAAAAAAGAAAATAGGAATAAAAAGCCCAGTGTCAGCCTAAGTAATTTATATATATTAAATCATGTTTTCATTATTCTATGACTAGCTAAATTCAATGCATTTTGTTCAATATTTTAAAATATAAATTGCCATTTTATATCAGCCATATAATAGTGACAGTTGCCATCTACTGAATCACTAGTTTGAGCTCCCATTATCTAAGTATCTTAAAAACATATCATTTAATCCTCAAGTCAACTCTAAAGTGTTAACTATTTTTTATCATTGTTTTAGTGATAAAGTTTTGAGGGTTTAAATAACTTGATCGTGGTTACATGGTGAGTGGGTGGCAGAGCTGGGAAGTGACCCCAGGTGTATATAATTCTAATAACTCATAGCCTTTCCATTATATCGACCTCAAGTAGATAGATGAGCTATTTTGTGCACACCATGGCTAAAGAACTAAATATAGTTGATGTAGAGGGAGTCTGAATAAGCAGTAATGAGTATTTCCTTGGTGATAAAACATCTTTAGGAAGTATTAACTACTCAAAGTGCACATCAGGAAGTGCCCTATCAAACTCCAAGTGCTTTTGGTCATGACTTTGCTCATGAGATACCAGGAAGGCCCTCCCTCCTCTGTTACCTCCTTTGCCTGGCAGACCCCTTCGTCCCCTTCTAGATTCACCCCAAGTTACTCCCACAGGTTCAGGAACCCGTCTTTGCCTTCCTCCCCTAGATGCATGTATCCTCTTCTTATTCTGAGATCTTTACAAGCCCACACAAAATTGATTTTGAATCATTTTTTGATGTCTATCTATACCATAAAAGTTCACAGAAGAAAAAACATCATGTCTTCTTAAGTCTCTGTACAGTTACTACAGTGCCTGGCAAATAGTAATATAGCAAAATAACAAAAAATAAGGTGTTTCAGGGGATAGAGAGAGCTACAGAATTAAAATAAATAATAAGGGGAAAAAAAGAATTCAAAGACCTTGTCAAATGCTTTCACATGGCTGGAAGAACAAAACAGGCAAATCCCAGGGAGGTCCTATTTTCTGAAGGGCTTCCTAGCTGCAATAACCTTGATTTGCCCAAAACTGCAGGAGTATGGATCCCATCTGAGCTTGAACCAGATAAACTCTCGAGGGAAGATGCAAACCCTTCAGAGACTCGCAGAAAACCTGGTATTAGGTACACAAGGAATAGTTCTTGCTTCTTAAACAAATGTTCTCAAGACAGAAGCAAACTTCAGCAGGGATCAGAAATGGTTATTTTATACTCTCCCATGGAAATATCCCTATTTTAAAATTTTCATCTAGTTATCTATTTAAATAGCTAAGACTACATTGACACTTTCCAGTTATGACCTTTTGTAAATCTATTAAGATTCATTGCAATCTGGCTTTGGGATAAATCAGTGAACATCAAATTAGCCAGTGTTATTTTACACTGAATTAATAAATTTATCTATGAAAAATTACTAATATGACCTATGCACACATATTACTGTCCATATACAGACCTATGGCATCAGCTCCAAATTTTCCCAAGGATCATCAAAAAGCCTTTAGAGACTTAAGCAGTCCTCATTTTTAAAAACAAATTCATATTTATAATACACAATTGTTGTCTATATTCACTATACTGTGCATTAGATCTCCATGGCTTATTCACCATGTGTTATGAGCTTGTATCTTTAAACAACAACACTCTTATTCTCCCACTCCGCTATACCCTGGTAAACACCACCTTACTCACTGTTTTTTATGAGTTTGACTTTTGTGATTCTACATATAGAGTATATCACACAGTATTTTTCTGTCTCTGTCTGACATATCTCAAGTAAAGTGTTTAAGGTCCATCCACGTTGTCACAATGGCCAAAGGATATCCCCCTTTCTCATGGCTGCATGATACTTCATTGTGTATATAAACCACAACTTTTTTATCCATTCACCCATTGACTGGCATTTAGGTTGTTTCCATATTGTGAGTGATGCCACATAGGATTGTACCTACTTCTTCAAAACCCTCTTTTAATTTTCTTTGGGTATATATTCAGGGGTAGAACTGTCTAATTGAATGGTAGATCTATTTCTAATGTTTTGAGAAAACCTCATATTATTTTCCATAGTGGTTGAACCGATTTACTTTCCCACTAACAGTGTACAAAGGTTCCATTTACACCCAATCCTTGCCAGGACCTGTTGCCTTCTTGTGCTATTACTTGATTTGCAATTAGTGAAGATCATAAACAGGCACAAAGGAAAATTTGGGGGGAGTGATAGAAATACTGTGTATTAATTTATACTGGAGGTTACACAAGTGTATTGACAAACATATTTTCAGAACTAATTAAACTCCATACTTCAAAGGAGTGCATTTTACATAATGACATGAACATACTTATCACTGTTGAACTGTACACTTAAAAATGGTTAAGATGGTAACATTTTATATTGTTTGTATGTTAAAATTTTTAAACAATGTGAACACAGAAGTAACAGGTGCATTTTGTGTTTCACAAATTAAACCTGAATAAAATTGAAAAGAAAAAGGAAATTAAGCCAATGGTGATGTTTCATTTTTCCAGAAATACCTCTACTTTAACAAATATCTTTTTAAGCAAAGTAATCCAATTTAACCTAATTTTAAATTCCCTACAACAAAATATTATTTATTTCAAAGGTGGTTAAAATTTATAGTTTATACCTTATATTTTGAAAAATATCAGAAAGCAATAGTATTAATTTTATATAAAATTATCAAGACAGAATTATCATTCAAGTATATATATTTAAGTAACACAGAACAAAGATTATTCCTGTCTTAAAATGAATCTTGCTAACAATAATTCAACAATCCTTATAACATTTTTAGGTAACATATTAAGAGATATCAAAATGGCCAAAAAATAATTTTATTTTTCAGTTAAATTTACTGCTAAAAAATAAAGTAAATGTCATGAATAGCTGAAACATTGGAATCTTATATCTAAACATCTTAAAATTCTGTTAATTCAATATAAATAAAATGCCAATGTGAATTTTCTTTCCCACAATGTCTTGCCTTACAAAGGAAAAAAAAAAGTGAAAGTTGCTTAGTCAGTGTCCTACTCTTTCCAACCCCATGTACTATACATGGGGCCCTTCCCTTCTCCAGGGGATCTTCCCAATCCGGGGATCCTCCCAACCCAGGGATTGAACCCAGGTCTACCCACATCGCAGACAGATTCTTTACCAGCTGAGCCACCAGAGAAGCCCAGGAATACTGGAGTGGGTAGCTTATGCCTTCTCCAGCGGATCTTCTCGACCCAGGAGTTGAACCAGGGTCTCCTGCATTGCAGGCGGATTCTTTTATCAGCTGAGCTATCAGGGAGACCACCTTACACAGAAAATGTGCTTTATTTTTGGTTTCCTGAAACTTAAATTATTAAATTGTATCTCTAATAATAGATATGAACATTGTTCCTTCCATTAAACAAAACTACACACATCATCAAACGATTACCACCGTAAGTTTGGTGAACATCCATCATGTCATGTAGATGTAAAATTAAAGAAATAGGAAAAAAAATTTCTTTATGATAAAAACTCTTAGGATTTACTCTCTTAACAACTTTCATATATAATATACATATATTCAATCACTTGTGTGGAGATTAGGTTGAGTTTGGGCTTTTTTTTTTTATCTTGTGGCTGTGTTACAATAAAATTTTATTTACAAAAACTGATGAATCCCCTAGCATCTCAGTGGTTAGAACTCAATGTGTGTAGTTTTTTGTTTTTTATTTTTTTAATTAATTTATTTGAATAATTGACTCAGGGAGCTCAAACTGGTGCTCTGTGACAAACTAGAGGGGTGTGATGGAGTGGGAGGTGAGAGATTGAGTTTTTGTTTTTACTTATTTCCATGTTTGACCAAGCACAAGCATAGTGAAGAGAGGAATAGACATACTCCTTTCACTCATTTCACCTACATATTGCAGAGGAGAGGACAGTTGAAAGGTAACATGGACTTCGGAAAAAAGCACAAGATTTTTAGCAGCAAAGTTAAAAATGTTCTATAAAAGCAGAATTATAGAACAAACTTAAACTATCTGTCTCCTAAGAGGTGAAAAATTTAACAGAATCCTTAAGATTAGAAATTCACCATAATACTTCAAAGTTCCTAGATATGTGAAAAATATATCATATGTATGTTATTTTTAACAATGTTAATTCTTCCAATGAGTGCAGAATACCTTTCCATTTTTTTGTGCATCTTCTTCAATTTTTTTCGAGAAGATCTTCATAATTTTCCTGCACAGGTTTTTCATTTCCTTGGTTAAATTAGAGAAGGAAATGGCAACCCACTCCAGTATTCTTGCCTGGAAAATGCCATGGAAGGAGGAATTTGGCAGGCTACAGTCCTTGGGGTCACAAAGAGTCGGACACGACTGAGCAACTTCACAGCAACAGGTATTTCTTGCTGTTTTTGCAATGGTAAATGAATTGTTCCCTTAATTTCTCTTTTCATTTTTGTTGTTAGTGTATAGAAACACAACTTTTTATACTGATAGCAAATTTACTGCAAATTTATGTTTTCTGTTTACTATTCTAATAGCTTTTCAGTGAGGTCTTTAGAGTTTTCTCTGAATAAAATTATGTCATCCTCAAATAGTAACAGCTTAATGTCTTTCTTTCCAATTTAGATGTCTTTTATTTCTTCTTCTTACCTAATTGCTCTGACTAGGACTTTCAATACTATATTAAATAACAGTAGTAAGAGTGGCCATCCTTGTCTTGTTTCTGATTTTAGAGGGGTAGCTTTCAGGTTTTCATCATTGAGTATGAAATTCTTTGGCTGAGTGCCAAAGAATTGATGCTTTCAAAATGTGGTGTTGGAGAAGACTCTTGAGAGTCCCTTGGCGGCAAGGAAATCAAACCAGTCAATCCTAAAGGAAATCAACACTAAATATCATTGGAAGGATTGCTGCTGAAGCTGAAGCTCCAATACTTTGGCTACCTGATGTGAAGGGGGCTTTACAGGTGGCAGTAGTGGTAAAGAAGCCGCCTGCCAATTTAGGAGATGTTAAGAGACCCAAGTTCAATCCTTGGGTCAGGGATCCCCTGGAGGAGGGCAAGGCAACCCACTCCAGTATTCTTCCCTGAAGAATCCCATGGACAGAGGAGCCCCACAGGTGGACTTATAGTCCATAGAGTCACAAAGAGTCTGGCATGACTGAAACAATTTAACACACACACACACACACACACACACACACACACACCCGTGATGTTAAGAGCCGACTCACTGCAAAAGACCCTGATGCTGGAAAAGAATGAAGGCAAAAGGAGAAGGGGATAACAGAGGATGAGATGGCTGGATGGCATCACTGACTCAATGCACATGAGTTCGAGGTAGCTTCAGGAGATGGTGAAGGACAGGGAAGCCTAGCATGCCACAGTCCATGGGGTCGCAAAGAGTTGGATACAACTGAGTGATCAAACAACAACACTGAGTATGGTGTTAGCTGTGGATGTGTCATATATGGCCTTTATTACATTGAAGTATACTACTTATTTTTGTTGTTTAGTCACTAAATCATGTCTGACACTTTGAGACTCCATGAACTATAGCCCGCCAGTTTCCTCTGTCCATGGGATTTTCCCAGGCAAGAATAATGGAGTGGATAGCCATTTCCCACTTCACCATTTTATTAAATATTTTTTAACATAGATGGACATTGAATATTGTTGGGTGCTTTTCCTGCATCTGCTGAGCTGATTATTTGATTTTTATCCCTCATTTTGTTACTGTGTTGTATCATGTTGATTGATTTGAAAATGTTGAATCATTTTTGCAAGCCTGGAATAAAACCCATTCATCATTTTACATGATCTTTTTAATGCATTATATTTGGTTTGCTAATAAATCCTGAAAGACGATGCTGTTAAAGTGCTGCATTCAATATGCCAGCAAATTTGGAAAACTCAGCAGTGGCCTTCCACAGGACTAGAAGAGGTCAGTTTTCATTCCAATCCCAAAGAAAGGCAATGCCAAAGAATGCTCAAACTATCGCACAATTGCACTCATTTCACATGCTAGTAAGTAATGCTCAAAAGTCTTCGAGCAAGGCTTCAGCAATACATGAACCATGAACATCCAGATGTTCAAGCTGGTTTTAGAAAAGGCAGAGGAACCAGAGATTGCCAACATCTGCTGGATCATCAAAAAAGGAAGAGAGTTCCAGAAAAACATCTATTTCTGCTTTATTGACTATGCCAAAGACTTTTGACTGTGGATCGTAACAAACTGTGGAAAATTCTGAAAGAGATGGGAATACCAGGCCACCTGACCTGCCTCTTGAGAAACCTATATGCAGGTCAGGAAGCAACAGCTAGAACTGGACATGGAACAACAGACTGGTTCCAAATAGGAAAAGGAATACGTCAAGGCTGTATATTATCACCCTGCTTATTTAACTTCTATGCAGACTACATCATGAGAAATGCTGGGCTGGAAGAAGCACAAGCTAGAATCAAGATTGCCAGAAGAAATATCAATAAGTTCAGATATGCAGATGACACCACCCTTATGGCAGAAAGTGAAGAAGAACTAAAGAGCCTCTTGATGAAAGTGAAAGAGGAGAGTGAAAAAGATGGCTTAAAGCTCAACATTCAGAAAATGAAGATCATGGCATCCGGTCCCATCACTTCATGGGAAATAGATGGGGAAACAATGGAAACAGTGTCAGATTTTATTTTTGGGGCTCCAAAATCACTGCAGATGGTGATTGAAGCCATGAAACTAAAAGACGCTTACTCCTTGGAAGGAAAGTTATGACCAACCTAGATAGCATATTCAAAAGCAGAGACATTACTTTGCCAACAAAGGTCCATCTAGTCAAGGCTATGGTTTTTCCAGTAGTCATGTATGGATGTGAGAGTTGGACTGTGAAGAAAGCTGAGCACCGAAGAATTGATTCTTTTGAACTGTGGTGTTGGAGAAGACTCTTGAGAGTCCCAGGGACTGCAAGGAGATCCAATCAGTCCATTGTAAGGGAGATCAGTCCTGGGTGTTCTTTGGAAGAAATGATGCTAAAGCTGAAACTCCAGTACTTTGGCCCCCTCATGCGAAGAGTTGACTCATTTGAAAAGACTCTGATGCTGGGAGGGATTGGGGGTGGGAGGAGAAGCGGATGACAGAGGATGAGATGGCTGGATGGCATCACCGACGCGATGGACGTGAGTCTGAGTGAACTCCGGGAGTTGGTGATGGACAGGGAGGCCTGGCGTGCTGCGATTCATGGGGTCGCAGAGTCGGACACAACGGAGCGACTGAACTGAACTGAACTGAATACTTTGTTGTAGATTTTTGCATCTATGTTCATCAGAGATATTGGCCCGTAATTTTATTTTTTGTGTGTTTTTCTTGCTTAGTCTTTGGCATCAAGGTAATGTTGGCCTTATAAAATAAGCATTCCCTCCTCATAAAATTTTTGAAAGAGTTTGAGAATGAGAGTTATCACATCTTCTTTAAATGTTTGGTAGAATTTCATTTGTGAAGCTGTCTAGGCCTGGACTTTTGTTTTTGAAGTGTTTGATTACTGTTTCAATCCGCTTACTAGTGATTGGTCTGATACAGAGTCGAGTATAGCACACGTTTTAGTTTCTCTTACCTGAGCGGCCTCTGGCTATATTTGAGGGTGGGCATTTTCAACCTTCCCAGCCTCTGCCCCGGGGCCTGCTGCTGCCTTGCTGCTGCCACGGTCACTGCTGTGACTAGCATCACCACTGGGGCCACCAGGGTAGCGGACACCTCCCCTGTATCCAAGGTCACCTGGACGGCAGGCACTACCACCATGGCCAGGGGGGAAGCATGGGTCATGAGCAGCCCCACTGCCTCTGGGGTTGCCAGGCTGAAGTGTGCCACTGCCAGACATGGAGGAAGGCCAGAATCTCAGGCACCACCACGACTGGAAGGACCCTTGCCTCCACTATTGCCTGGTTCCCTGTGGGTGCCGCTGCAGCTGGGATTCTGCAGTCCTGCATTCTGCCTCTCCTGCTGCGGGTGGGCTCTCTGGGGCTGCGGGATCATCTGCCATGGCCAGAGGGCTGGCATCATGAGTACGACCTCTGCTCTTTCCTCACTTCTGCTTCCTCTCTTGTTCCAGTCCATTCACCCTTAGATGGACAGATGTGTGGAACTCTCTGGCATCCTGGCATGCTGGACAGAGGATGCTTTGTTGTGTTACGGATGTTTTATTAGTAGTACATTGAACGAGAGAGACAGAGCATCGTATGCTACCATGATGTTGACATCACTCCAAGAGCAGACTATTTATCATTCGGAGATGAAGTTTTCTTCCTCAACTAACCACAGCAAAAAAAAAAAAAACATGAATTCTGTGTGCTCTAATAATTCCCAGCTTACATCTATGCTAGAGTTTTGCTTTTTACTGTGTGATCTATATATCAGTAGTATCACTATCATCTGAAAACCTGCTAAAAATATGAAATCTCAGGCCCTACTCAGACTCACTGAATCAAAATCTACAGTTTAATCTGTAAATTGAACATATATTAGGTTTGAGAATCACTGTGTCAGAACACTTATCAGTCAATTGTGTTACAGTTGTTTGAAAATATCTATCTTCTCTATTGTGATGATGAATCCCTTGATTCCTTGAGAGAGGGGACCATGTAATATCTCTGCTGCCCTGTCCTTCATGCTTTGCAACTAGAACATCATTTGATGCTGACAAGTACTTGAGAAATGGTGGTTCAGTCTAATTTAACTGACTTACTGAGATAAAAATGACTAAAAATTCCATTGGAACATTCATTTCTATACCCAAGCTACCTGAGTCAAAGTCAATACAGGTAAAATCAATGACACTTTTAATAACAACAGAAAAGGGCAAATCACTTACCTCTCTAAGCCTAAATGTTTGCACCTATAAAATGAAGACAGTCTACCTAGGATAGCTGTTGTGAATACTTATCTTTTATATGAAAAACACTTAGCAGAGTGATGACATAACAGGACTTTCAAATGACTGCTGTCTTTTTATAGATCACAATAGCAAACTATTTTTCTGTAAATAAGAAATATAGTTTAAATATCCAGAAAACAGAATTCCTGCCAAACTCAATATATCTCTGGCTATGGAATAAAGAATAGGTCAGTACATAATTCTACAACCATAAAACAAATACTAAACTGGATAAATTTGTTTAAAAAAACTATTTCAGAACTCTTGAAGTCAACCAAAAGTGAACAAACTGATAAATATTTATTAAAAAAAGAAAAACTACTCTGAATTTTCTGAAGTGTAAGGCTTACTTGCATGGGGTTGCTCCTATCTTAAATGTTCCTTCCCAGGTTTGTCAATTCCTAACTGAAGACTGGCCTTGCGAACAGGGAGTGTGCCTGATTCCAGTGGAGGAGAGAGTCTTGAAGTTACATTGGCATTATCAGTGAACTAGAAAATTTGGTTATAAATGAATGAGGAAAACCTATGGCTCCAACAACCTGAGGTTTTGGTCCCAGTTGGGATGAGGAGTGGACCAGGTAAACATTAAACCTGGAAATGAGAGCTATACAAGGGCTGCTTTCAAAATGGAAACCACCCACAAAAAGAAGATTCTTGAGTATGACCTATATAAACTAAAAATAGATTTGAAATGAAAAATTCAATTAAATTGAAGACCAACCAAGATCAATCACCTAAATTGAAAAGAAAATCCACACAGCTTTTGAGACTTATGGGACAGCATCAAGCATCCAACATACATTTAGTGGAAATATCAGAGGGAAAGAAATGAGCATTAAAAAATAAGAAGAAATGAGGGCCCCAAACTTCTCTTATTTGATGAAAAACTATTACTGCAAAAAATCTACAAAGCTCAACAAGCTTCAAGAAAGACAAACATAAAGAGATCTACACCAAGACATACCATAATCAAATTATGAAAGCCAAGGACAAACAGAAAAACTTGAAAGGAACAAGAGAAAAAGGACTCATTACATACAGGGGTGCATCAATATGAGTAACAAGCTGATTTCACATCTGAAAAAAATGGAGATCCAGAAGGTAGTAAAATGATATGAAGTCCTGAAAGGAAAAACTGCCAAAGATAATTTTACATTCAGAAAACTGTCCTTTAAAAATAAAGGCAAAAATAAAGACATTCCTCAATAGATAAAGTAAGAGGATCATTCATTTCTAGCATATCAGCCTTACAAGAAATACTAAAGAAAGGTTTTAAGACTGAAAGGTATTAAATCTACCAGAAGAAAGACCGCAACCCAGAGGCATAAATATATGAGTAAATGGAAAGGATGTATTTACTTTTTTAATTTAAATTTATTTTTTGTCTTTTATTGTCTTTCTTTTGAAAGCATAAAATCATATATAGCAACATTATTAACACTGTAATTAACACAATGGACTTATTGATTTTCTGCCAAGCTGTTTCATTAGAAATTTCAATACCTCCTTTTTAGAAATTTATGAAACAGCTAGGCAGAGAATCAGTACTTAGAAAACTTTAATAATCTCAAGTAACTTGACCTAAGTGACTTTTAAAGAACCCTCAACCTCACAACATTAGATCACAAATTCTTTTCTGCCGCGGCCAGCACTGCAAGGTTTTTTTCCCACCCGGGAGTCACAAGAAACGGAGCTCGATCGCTGAGAAAAAAAAGGAGACAGAAAGATGGGGTTGAGAGGATCAGACCAACACGGCTGATGGCTGATGGCTGATGCCTTCGTTTATTGAGGAGAGTTTTTATAAGAAAATATACGTGACTCCTGGCACATATCAGAGGGCTAATATTTACAAGACAATCTTCAAACCCAACATTGTTTAAGGAGTACTTGTCCTTGAAGTGCAGCTGCTGCTAGACCTTCTGGAGCCATAAGGTCATGATGACATTCTTAGGAGAGGCGGGACAGGGCGCTTAAGGAACAGGCCTTAGGGCTTAGCAAACACGCCAAGCAGCTCCCAAGACTTTCTCCCGCAGTTCCCCCTTCTTTATTTATTTATTTATTTATTTATTTATTTTAAGGAGGGGCGGGACAGAGAGCTAAGGAACAAAGCCTTAGGCGAGGCAATCAGCCAGGCAGCTCCCAGGACTTAACCCTATCATGGGCAGTCCCCCGCACTTTTCAAGATCATGTGACATATTTTCCAAGACAGACATATGCTCCACATAAAATAAGTATTAATAAATTCATTAAGAATTGAAATAGAAAGTATGTTCACTGATCTCAACAAAAAAATATAAATCAGGAATAAATAACTTGGGGAAATCATAAAATATTTAGAAGTTGAACAACCTATTTCTAAATAATCTTTGGATGAAAAGTAAATCACAAGGAAAATTAGAAAATTGACTGGAAATAAAAGCACAACATATCAGAGTGTATGGAATGCAGAAAGCAGTGAAGTGAAGTCACTCAATCGTGTCGCTCAGTCGTGTCCAACTCTTTGGGACCCCAAGGACTGTAGCCTACCAGGCTCCTCCCTCCATGGGATTCTCCAGGCAAGAGTACTGGAGTGGGCTGCCATTTCCTTCTCCAGGGGATCTTCCCGACCCAGGGATCGAACCTGGGTCTCCAGCATTCCAGGCAGATGCTTTAACCTCTGAGCCTCCAGGGAAGCCCAGGAAAAGCAGTGCTTAGAGTGAAAGTTACAGCTTTCAGTGCTATTTGGGGAAAGCAAGAAAGATCTAAAATCAACAATCTAAGCTTCACTTCAAGAAGGCTGAAAAAGAAAAGAAAAAAGTCCAAAAGGAGGTAGAATTCAGAAAACAAGGATCAGAGCAGAATCGAAGAAATAAGAACAATTGCAAAAAATCAATGCAACTAAAATTGGAAAGACTTAAAATTTTATCAGTTAAATTCAGTCACTCAGTCATGTCCAACTCTTTGCGATCCCATAGACTGCTGCAGCATGCCAGGCTTTCCTGTCCATCGCCAGCTCTTGGAGTTTGCTCAAACTCATGTCCATCGAGTCGGTGATACCATCCAACCATTTCATCCTCTGTCATACCCTTCTCTTCCTGCCTTCAGTCTTTCCCAGCATCGGGGGTTTTTTTCCCAATGAGTCAGTTCTTCGCATCAGGTGGCCAAAGTACTGAAGCTTCAGCTTCAGCATCAGTCCTTTCAATGAATATTCAGGACTGATTTCCTTTAGGATTGACTAGTTGGATCTTCTTGCAGTCCAAGGGACTCTCAAGGGTCTTCTCCAACATCACAGTTGGAGATAAATTTATCTTCTCCAACACCAATGTTGGATATAAATTTATAAAAATTTGTAAACCTTTATTAAACTGACCAAGGGGCTGGGTGAGGACAGAGTGAAATACCAATTAACAAATCTATAATGATATAAGAAACATCCCTATAGACTTACCCTAATTTCCAGATTATAGTAGAATTTGAAATATTTATGCCAACAAATGGACAACTTAGATTGAATGGACAAATTCAATGAAAGAAATAAATTACCAAAACTGACTCAAGAAAAAAAAATAGAATAGAATAATATGGTAAAGAAATTGAATTAGCAATTTAAATTTTCCCATTAAAAAAAAGCCCAGACTCAGGTTGCTTCACCTTCAAATTCTATCCAACAGTTAAGGAAGAAATTAAATCAATCCAATAAAAACACTTTTAGAAAACAGAGAAGGAAATACCTGTATTCTGTTCTTTTGGTAGTTTCTTGAAAAGTTAACAAATACTAACTTTGGAACTCAACTATCACTCCTAGATATCTATACAAGAGCAATAAAAATATAAGTCTGTGCAAAGACCTGTACACAAATATCCCTAGCATCATTATTCTAACAGCCAAAAGTCTTTAAAATATCTGTGCCCATCAATTGATGAATGGAGTAAGAAAATATGATACATCAATACAATGGAATATTATTCAGACTCAGAATGCAATAAACCACTATAATGAACATGTTACCCTGCAAAAGAACCTCAGAAATCTTAGGCTAAGTGAAAGGAATCAAACACAAAAGACTGCATAGGAATGATTCCATTTATATGAAATTTCTAGAAAAGATAAATCTAAAGCAACAAAAAACAGACCAGTGGTTGCCAGGGACAAGAAGTGGTAGAGCAAGAGTTGGTTGCAATAAAAAGACCAGGAAATTTTTGGTGTGATGGAAATTTTCTAAAACTCAATTGTGGTGATTATTACACAGACCTGTAAATTTACTTTAAAAATCATTAAACTGACATTACAATGTGAATTTCATAGCATGTAAATTAAATTTCAATTAAAGGAATTTGAACTAAAAAATAAATCAACAGACAGGAAGCTTCTTTCATCAATGGCTGACTGCAGCAGAGATTTGCATTAGGGTAAATGCTCAATCTCTTGTCATGTCCCCTTCTATCAGAATTTCTTCCGGACCAATAGCAGTGCTCATCATCACCTGTCGCAGCAAGGAGGTTACAATTACTCAACACATTTCTGCCCTCTGGGCCACGGTTCATTGGACAAGAAATGAGCACCAGGTTGAGCTCATCAAGATTTAGATTTCTTTTTTAATTTAAATTTATTTATTTTAATTGGAGGCTAATTACTTCACAATATTGTATTGGTTTTGCCATACATCAACATGAATCCACCATGGGTGTACACATGTTCCCAATCCTGAACCCCCCTCCCACCTCCCTCCCCATACCATCCCTCTGGGTCATCCTAGTGCACCAGCCCCAAGCATCATAACCCTGTATGCAAGACAGCAAAAGAGACATAGATGTATAGAACAGTCTTTTGGACTCTGTGGGAAAGGGAGAAGGGGGGATGATTTGGGAGAATGGCATTGAAACATGTATAATATCATAAAAGATTTAGATTTAAAAATAAAGAAAGCCACATTGTTCTCCCTGTCACTGATCCTCAATTATGTATCTTGGTAATCTGTTAATTACAAGAAAAAGTTAGAGAAGACACACAAGAAAAAATAATAAAGGTGGAAGAAGGAGTTTGCCTGAGCATTCAGCAATTTAAAATATCCAGCTCTGGTTCTTATCATGACTGAGCTATATCACCCCTACTCTCATATAAGACAGCTGTGAGGTCATCAACAACAAGAAAAAATTCTTTTCTGCCCAAGCTAATGTAAAGAGACCTAATTAATACAAGGACCAGTGCTTCCCAACTGAGGCAAGGAGATTTGAAAATATGGGAGGTGTTTTGGGTTTTTGCAATCATTGAGAACATCACTGAGTGCCTCAGTGGTAAAGAATCCACCTGCAATGTAGCAGACCTGGGTTTGATCCCTGTGTTGAGAAGATCTGCTAGAGAAAGAAATGACAACCCACTCCAGTATTTTTGGCTGGAGAAACCCATGGTCAGAGGAACCTGGCGAGCTACAACCCATAGGGCCTCAAAGAGTCGGACACAAATGAGCAACTGAGAACACAGGTATATCCTGCAGCCTTTTGTCTCTGCTTACAAGGACATATCTAGATTTGCAACACAAAACACATTATCTTCCATTTAACAAGATGACAACTATCATTTTACATAATAAGTAACCAATGAACAAGAATGTAAAGGTTACTGTTATAAAATATTTAAAATAGATAACTATAATATCAAATGTCATAATGCTATCAGATATCTATTAAGATCTTTTTGAATTTTAAAACTCAAAGATAATTTCATTTCCATCTTTTAAATATGAAAATTTACCTATAGTAGTACTAATAGGTAGCAACAGGAGGCAGGGGAGACTGAAAATGAATAAATTTACCTGTGCAACTTCTCCACATGCTAAAAATGTTTAAAAAATCAAACTAAAACAGCCTTCAGGAAACATAGTATATCATATATCTCACTGTAAGATGGAAGCTTAAACTAAAGCCAAAGAATGTGATTTACTGCCAGCATTTCCAGATTCCCCCACATCCTTTGCTACACTCCATGATGGTAAGGATTTCATCTGGTAACTGTTCTAAATTCTTACTTGAACTTTTTTTTCTCCCGAGAATGATATTATCTTTCAAATTACACTCTAGAAGAATTCATCACTCTGACAATGTATCATTAATCAAAGTAAAGAGGGCTGATATTTTATAGCATTTTAGAATGGATGGCACCTTATAGAAGTTAAGGTACAAGAGTAAAAGTTTTAGTTTAGTTAGAAAAATGATATACTTCATGTAGTGTCAGTGCTTCAGAACTCTAACTACCAGCATCATCCCAAACACTGGCTCTCCAGCAATAAATATTAATGATCATGTTGACATAGCCAGGCCTCTTTATATGATCCAGAAGTTCCAGGTCAATGAATTTCACACATGGTTTAGACCTATGTTACTTTCTAAGTTTGAAAAAAAATGTTCAAATTTCTCTTTTCATGGTGCTAACTTTGATTTTCCAGTTCCAAAATTTTAGAAGAGATTTACTGAAACCGCAGCCTTGTACTAAAAACAAAAATTCTAATACTGGCAGAAGAGACGTTATGTCATTTGTATTCTAGGTGGTGCAGAGGTAAAGAATCTGCCTGCCAATACAGGAGATGCAAGAGAGGCGGGTTCGATCCCTGCATCAGAAAGATCCCCTGGAGGAGGGCGTGGCAACCCACTCCAGTATTCTTGCCTGGAAAATTCCATGGACAGAAGAGTCTGGCAGGCTACAGTCCAGGGGGTCAGAAGAGTCAAGACACGAATGAGCAACTGAGTACAGCGCAATAGAGGCAAATAATAGAGGCAGAGATAGAGGTATACACATATGCAGAAACACAGGGGGGAAAAATGTGTTCCAAATGCACAGAACCCAAGAAAACATCATGGATTCACTGGTTACAAGGATTGTTGAACACAGTTGGAATTCAGATAGCTTTTAATTATAAAAAATCACTTCAGGAAGATCCAATTATGCACTAATGGAATTTTTTAAGGGAATATGTGTATGCTTACAGGTTTATTGGCCTTACTTTTTGAGAAAACACGTTTCTCCCACATCGAGAATATTTTTTGAAAGAACAGTTTGTTCTGCTATCTTTGATGTGAATTACCTCATATGCAATTGGTAAATAGAGGAATGATGTCAATATAACTGTGGAGTTGTATTGATTCTCAAGTTTTCCTTTCCGGCAACATGACTGTTTTGAAGTAATCAGGGGCAAACTGTCTCACAATTAAAGCCAAAATCTTAGCAATATATAAAGACCTTAGGAAAAAAGCTGAAAATCTATAAAAATACCTCCCCACAGTGGGAATACAGACTATTTTAATGACTTTAATGACCATGCATTCCACTAAGTTAAGCTATCTAGAAAGAATGTGAGTGCAGATAAAGAAGTTATAAAGATACTTTCAGACAGTATCTGCTGAAATGATCTTCCCTTGTGGCTCAACTGGCAAAGAATCCACCTGCAATCGGGAGACCTGGGTTTGATCGTCGGGTTGGGAAGATCCCCTGGAGAAGGGAAAGGCTCCCCACTCTAGTATTCCGGCCCGGAGAATTCCATGGACTGTGGACCATGAGGTCACAAAGAGTCGGACAAGACTGAGCAACTTTCATTTCACTTTCACTTTCAGACAGTAAAGAATCTGCCCACAATACAGGAAGACCCAGGTTTGATCCCTGGGTCAGGAAGATCCCCTGAAGAAAGGAATGGCAACCCACTCTGGTATTCTTGCCTGGAGAATTCCATGCAGGCTACAGTCCATGGGGTAGCAAAGAGTCAGACACAATTAATCAGGTAAAGATGTTATAAAGATACTCTCTCTGATTTTAAATAATGGATTAATAAAGGAGACAGCAGTTTGATTCAGAGTTTTCATTTAAGCAAAATGATGACATTATATGTGAATTGCTACCAGCACCTGTATCACAGAAAAAGAAGCAAAAGTCCTCAAGGTCCATGCATCAGTGGTTTTATACGGAGAGTTTACTGTTTTTGTTAGGGCTTTGATTACAAAGTCTCATAGGATTTGAATGGCCTTTCCCTAACTCTAATTATATGTGGAGCCCTGTTAGGTAGGTAGGGGATTATCCAGAATGGCAAGTTTTTAGAAATCATATATTGTGTTATGGCAGTAATACATGTACACTGAAGAATTATGCTTTAGAGTAAAATATACTTTTTATTAAAAATCATCAAAATATTTGCTCAAGGTCTATTTACCCAAAGAAATCTCCTCCACAGATTAATGTGGCTAGCATATTTCTATTTATATATTGCATTAAATACAGTGCATGATGATAGTATAAGGATCCTGTTATCTAAAATCAACACTATCAAACCAGACTAAAGCTCTCTGAGTCAGGAGCTACATAAAAAAGGACTACTAACCACATCAAGCAGATAAATTTTTTCAAATTATCATGTATCAATAATAAGATGCAACAAGCCCATTAAATTTCCACCTAGTAAAAATATCTTTGCAAAGTAAAAGTTATTTATAAAAAATGCATAATTATGAACATCCTCACCATTAAACAGAAATGAAAAAGTTTGAGGTAGATGGTAAATGGGCCCCTGGGCAGGAGAGCTGCTGTTTGTCAAGCAGAGTAAAATTGGAGCTTTGATTTTGCTAGACACTTTAAGGACCAAGTTACTGACAGGAGCTGAGCACTGCTAAAGTAAAGAGATAAGATAACAACTCCTGAGGTCAAAGAGACCTCCTGGACTGCATCTGTGCAGAAAGGTTCCTTGGGGGTCAAAAGGGAGGAGGCATCAACCCATAATAGGTAGTCAAACCTCCCACTACCCTCTATGCTGGAATCCATGTTGGCAAAAAGACACGCATTCATGTTGGGGAGTGTCCTAAGAATCTTCCTGCAATGCGGGAGACCCGGGTTTGATCCCTGAATTGGGAAGATCCCTGAAGAAGGGTATGGCAACCCATTCCAGTATTTTTGCCTGGAGAATCCTGCGGGACAGAGGAGCCTGGTAGGTTACAGTCCATGGGATCACAAAGAGTCAGACACAACTGAGTTACTAACATTTTCACTTTCACTTTTTCATGTTGGGGCATGTCCTAGAGCAGGTCAGATGTGAGAAGAGAATCCAGATAACTGGCCAAAGGTAAGCAAAGACCGGGAAGAACTGCCCTGTATCAATGATTTAACTGCCTCTTTACTACACTCCTCCTCATTAGGAAAGATGCCCACACTCTTTCTCTCCTGAGGTGTATTTCTGCCTTGCTTCTGTCCTAAATAAACAGTCTTTCTCTGTGAGCTCCCCCCATGTTGTGCTGTGTCTCTAGTAATAAACTTTGTGCCTATTTTTACAGTTTTTGCCTCCTTGAGAAATTCATTTTTCAAACAGGGCAAGAAGAGCCAGGGGAACTTTGCTTCTAGCCTCTAGCCCATCGTGGTCTAGTGGCCAAGATTCCGAGTTTTCATTCAGGTTACCCAGATTCAATTCCTGGGCAGGGAACAAAGATCCTGTTGCTGTTTTTCCAAGATCAAGATGAAATTTATCTCCCAGTTTTTTCACATTATTAAAATATATACTCTTTTCTTAAGGAAAACTGTTATTTTACTTGTAATGAATCCATCTTTACAGGTAGTCTTAGTACAAATTTATTCCCTAAAAATAGGCTTTGCCATAGGGTCAATTCTGAATTTTCTATGAAACTTGAAATAAAAGATACCTCAAATAAATGGCTTGAGCAAAGTTTTCATCTACTGTTAGGATCAAAAGAAAGAGAGAAAAAGGTCAACTTCAGGCCAGCTAAAAGGTAAAGAAACAAGGAAAGGAATTTCCATTTAGCAGACACCAGAAAGAAGAACAGAGTTTGAATAAAAGTCCCCATATAAATGTATGTAGAAATAGGAGAAAACTAAATTATTTGCAGGATGAAAGAAAACTGCAGCAGAGGGATTCACAACAGAATCATGTTTCAAATCCACTGCTCATCATATTTCTAAAAACAGATATGGAATTTGCATGAGTAGTACAAAAATGTCAGTGGTATAAAGAACTACTTAGTGCAAGCTAGATAGGAATCAAATCCTGAAAGTGTGACATTCATGTGACTGAAGTTTATTGCTTATTCTAGCACTCTTTCAGTATAACTTTAAGTAGAACTTAAAGAACCCTTAGATTTTCCTTTCCTCTAAAGGTCTAATGGAAACCATAGGTTTTATTAATCAAAGATTTATGTATTATTATTCCTCCTTGACACATAAAGACATAATAAAAAATAAGCAAGCACCTGGATACATGCCTCTGATTATAAATGAAATTTACCATTCAATAGACAGTAAATGTCAAATAAAAGTAATCTGGATTCAATATTTAGTACTATAATAAAGTAACATGTAGAATAATGAAATAAACTACTAAATGCAGTTAAACTATTTAAAATAAAACAAGATAGCATATAAATGTAATTAATAGCACAAACAATAATATATTTTCAAAAATTTTAAATCACTTGACACTTAAAAAAAATAACAAAATGTGATCTCAGCCTTTCAAATTTTATTGCAACATTAAAAATTCTATTTAGAGAGCAATCTTAAAAGAGCCAGAATAGCAACAAGAAAACAACGTAGGAAATTCACACCTGCAATCTGCTTTCTATTTGCAGTTTCAATGCCATATAATTATGCACTATATTAATTATCTTAGCAAGTACTATTGTTTTCAACTAATATTATGTGTACAATGCATCCAGATGAGTTAGCTGCTTTCAGCAATTATGCATATTTGAGATACATGAAGAAAAAGTGATTTAATATGCAATACTTTGAAAAACAGATTTTTAGACATACGTCCATGCGTCCATGGGGTCACAAGGAGTCAGACATGACTGAGTGACTAACACATTTAGGCATATCAGAATAAACTCACCAATAAATAACAATCAATAATTGCCCACTTGTTTTATTATGCATAGTAATACTGTTACCTCACAACTGATTATTTTTATCTCATAAATACAAATGAACATAAAATAGAGTAAAAATTTTTAAATTACTGTAAAATTTATCAGACTCCATGAAAAAACTAAGACAATATAAGTAGTACTTGCAAATTATAAAGACTCCTCAAATAATGAGCATCACTGTGATTGACTAAAGGTTCAGACATATGATTAGACTAATGATTTTTTTAAAAAACAACACACATTTATTATCTCATGGGTTCCATAGGTCAGAGTCTAAGTCCAGCTTAACTGGATGCTCTGCTCAGGGTCTCAAAAGACAGCAGTCAAGGGGTGGGCCAGGACACATTCCTTCCTGAGTCTAGGGTTCTCTTCTGAGCTTACAAGGTTGTTGGCAGAATTCAGTTCCTGAGGCTACAGGACTGAGGTTCCATTTTCTGGCTGGCTACTGTCAGCTCATAGAGGCTGCCCATACTTTGTCACTGGGAGAGGCCTCTCCCAGACCCTCTCACTCCAGGGCAAGTTATTCTTTAAGAACAACAAGAGGATCACTCTGACTTAGGAAGGCCCTTAGTTTCCCTTTTAAGGACTTTCATCTGACCAAGTTAGGTTCATCCAAAATCAACTCTCTTTTTATAACTCAAAATCAACTTATCTGGAACCATAATTATGTTTGCAAAACCCCTTCACCTTTGTCATATTCTATTGGTAAGTCATGGGTTCTCAGATTAATGATCTTTACTGCCCCCTCTATTTTCTGTTTGGATATGGAGGAAGTCTGTATTTCTCTAAAATTTTACCTCACTGTATTTCCACAAAAGTCTTCCAAGATATATATTACTCTAATACTTTTGAAAATGTCCCTCAAACTATCCCTCTTTTGACTCATTAGCATTAATATGCCTTGTTTCCTAGATTCTAAATTTGGATGGTCTAACAATTAACATTGAATTTCTTTAAATACTATATCCTGACTAATAAAACCCAATGTGTGGAGCACCTCCTATGAACAGGATACTTTCATATTTGTTGTCATTAATCTGATCCTCCCAATATTTTTGTAAGTTCCTGAGCTTGCATATATGAGTTTTATCTTACAGATTCTTTTAGCCTAAATATTACAGAGACACCCTCATTTCCCGAGATGGCTTTGGGCCATCACTGCACTAAACCTTCCCACTGCTTCTTTCTTCTCCACTGCATCTGTTACTCTGTCACTTTATTCTGTAACATACTCTCTGAACCACTCATGTTCTTCCAATTCTTCACTAGTGATAGCAGAAGTCCTACTCTCACTTTTCACACCCCTTTCAAATTTAGTCTCTTCCCTTTCCCTAGCTTTTCTTAGTATGGCATCTAAAAATATCATCATCACAGATACAACTTCACTGAGGTAGAGGGTATTAAAATGTACCCATATTTAAAACATGCCCTGTATTCTGAAACCGTCTTCACAAAAATCTTTATCAACATTTCTCCAAGGAAGATATAAAATGACCCTGCTGCTGCTGCTGCTGCTGCTGCTGCTACTAAGTCGCTTCAGTCATGTCCAACTCTGTGCTACCCCATAGTCAGCAGCCCACCAGGCTCCCCCGTCCCTGGGATTCTCCAGGCAAGAACACTGGAGCGGGTTGCCATTTCCTTCTCCAATGCATGAAAGTGAAAAGTGAAAGTGAAGTTGCTCAGTCGTGTCCGACTCTTCGCAACCCCATGGACTGCAGCCTACCAGGCTCCTCCATCCATAGGGTTTTCCAGGCAAGAGTACTGGAGTGAGATGCCATCACACATGAAAAGATGTTCAACATAATTAGTAATTGGGGGAAATGCAAATGAAAACCACAGTGAGATACTACTTCATGCCCACTAGGCTACTAGAATCAAAAAGTCAGAGGTAAGTGTTGGCTAGGGCATAGAGAAATCAGAACTTCCATACTCTGTTGATGTGAGTATAAAATGGAGCAGTCACTCTCTGGCCATTCCTCAATTAAAGATTAGAGTTATCTTACAACCCAGAAATCCCATACTAGAGATATAGCAATAAGAAATTAAAACATATCCCCATGAAAACCTGTACATAAATATTCACAGCAGCATTATTCATAATGGCCAAAAGGTGGAAATAGCTACATGCCCATCAAATGATGAATGGATAAACAAAATGTGGTATATCCATACAATGGAATGTTATTTGGCCATAAATAAGTGAAGTGCTAATACATGCCACAACATACATAAAACCTGAAAAGCAGCTAGTCATCAAAGACCACAAATCCACGAATATACTAAAATCCATTGAATGGCAAATTTCACATGGAGTTGTAGAGTACGTGAGTTACTTCCTAATAAAAACTTTTTTTAACAAATTCTTGTCAGTGATGTCTATATATGTGTCCTTTATTTCTCTTTTGGGTATAATAGCATTCCGTTTTCTAAAATTTCAGTTAATCAAACACTTAATTGACCATCCTTCCTGGAGTCTACCTGAGTAAATTAAACTTTCAGACTCACCAGGTGGTCATCAGCTGTTATTTTTTGGTGGAAGTCCTGCAACAGCTCATGCAGAAGTACCCTTCAGAGAGGTGAGGGACAGCCCTCCCATTCTGACGGTTCTGAAGCCTTCAGTTGCATAGCTCCCCACTGCACTGGGAGAGCTGTGGCTTGCCTCAGGTATTAATAACTACGGCCCTCCTGTTAGAGGCAATCTGCCAACCCAGAGTCATTTTATGAATATATGGTCTAGAAACATAGTTGATATTAAGACTTTTATCTGTTTCCCGGGGCGGGGTGGGGAGGAAGAGCTAGAAAGGTAACTAAAGGTCAAATCTCAGACACAAGAGGCAAGGCTTTTCTTAACCCTTCACCAACATAACTTACTAATGTACCAGGTAATTAATTATGCAATTTTTGGTTTTCAAAATTGAGAGAAAAAGAAACTGTGCCACTTAAAATGTAGTCTTAAATTATTTCATGAGCTTGACTGTATCCATCAGGATTTATTCATGTTTTCTTTCACTCAAAAATGTGATTTTTACATGCCAGCTATGATGTTAAGCACTAAGAATACAGTGATGAACAAGACAGAAATAGTTCCTCTCCTTAGAAGATCTGAAATTTATCAGAAGATATAGAGGAGAAAATGGTCAATAAGAAAAGTTTAAAAACTCCTTTGACAGAGGTTCAAAATTATATGGAATTATTCATATTTAAGAAGGAAAAGAAAAACTGAGCTAATACTCGGTTGTTTATATATATATATTCTAAATATTTTTTTCTTTTGTATAGTGCTAACTATAGTCATAAATAGCAAATTTATATATTGCTATATAATGTCAAGATATTGACATTACCCGGACTTTAATTTGAGGGAACATGTACTCCCCATCCTTCTATTTCTATTCTTGTCCATGAGACTTTGGGAAGAAAAAGAGAGCATGCTCACCTCTGCCTATCCTGGTTTCTCCAAGGGCTGCCTGCCCTGAGAAAGATGTTTTCCAATCTAGATTTCCACTAAGAGCTTTTTCTGGGTGAATCCTGCTGTGCCACCTTCCCTGGTGGCACAGTGGTAATGAATCCGCCTGCCAATAGAGACCTAGTTTCGATCCCAGGGTGGAGACGATCCCCTGGAGGAGGAAATGGCAACACACTCCAGTAACGTTGCCTGAAGAATCCCATGGACACAAGAGCCAGGTGGGCTACAGTCCATGGGGTCACAAACAGTAGAGCTTAGAGACTGAGCCTGCCCTGCCAAAAGGAAATGTCTACCATATGAGGGCTGGGAGAAGGGACAAAAAGTTAAATTTCAGGAAGCATCCAAACACCCATGCTACAACCACTAATTCTGATTGTATCAATAATAGAACTGATATTTTGATTTATACCATCTGATTTATACCTTCTGACTCTAGTACCTATTTCTCAATTGGTTTAAAACCTGGAAAGTGAAGAAAGAGATGTGATAAATTGCTCTTCAAAAATTTCAATACATTCTAAAATTGGCCAACAAGCATCTATAATCTGACTCTACATTACATAGTGTCACAGATCAGGTTCACCAAGAAACAAATTCTGAGATTTACCTGCCTGACTTCTAATGGGGTGGGCTCTGAGAATGATGCCTGTGGGCTGTGGGAGAGTAGAGATAGCAGAACTGGGCAAAGAGGAAAGCTGAATTTGATGCAGTTGTCAACTCCCAAAGAGGAGCTGTAATAGTCCATCTGAGTCGTCCTCAATTGAGGCAATGGGTTTCTGAGAATTTGTGCCCTAACCTAAACCAGATATTTGACCAGAGGATGGGCTGCCTCCAGAAATGGAGTGTAAATTTGGAGGTGGCTGTTCTCTTTGTGTGAAAGTCGCTCAGTCGTGTCCAACTCTTGGAGACCCCAAGGACTATACAGTCTATGGAATTCTCCAGGCCAGAATATTGGCATGGGTAGCCTTTCCCTTCTCCAGAGGATCTTCTCAACCCAAGGATCAAACCCATGTCTCCCTCACTGAAGGTGGATTCTTTACAAGCTGAACCACAAGAGAAGCTCAGCAGTTCTCTTTGGGCATAGGCAATTCCTGGGAAGAAACTCTGCTATGATCTACCTGTAGACAGCATTCCAGGAGGTTAGGGAAGTGAGCTTCTCAGTTCTAAAGAGGAGGATCTGGGTGTCACAACATAGCATCTACAGTATGTCTGCACGTAGCATTTAAAATCGGTACCTTAAGATCATTAAGCAAGTAACCATGTTATTATCTAAATGACTAGCTATGGTCGAAAAATACTGTATTATTCTAAATGTTAACAAATAATGATAGTGTGAATCTAAACGCTGATACTGGTCACTGTCAAATGAAAGAAAACACTCTACCACTAAGTCAGAAAACATATAGTATTCTGATGATAACTAAGGTTCTAACTAATTATTCTCCTGTAAGTATGTTCAAACGAACAAATATTCCCACTTATAATCCATATTTATATAGGCATACCTTATCTTGTAGATAAAAAGGATGAACATAAATGCTTCATACTAGAAAACATGGAAATTCTACTTCAATTATCTCTTGTCTCATTACTAACCAAGTCTCTTCCCAAGGTTTCTCCTCTGGTTAAGAAAATCTCCATTCCAATTTTTTAAATATACATACCAGAGTATAGTAATGATTTACTCAATCCAGCCTCCCTTTGTGCATGTCATACTTCAAAACGAAATGCCTTTCATCTGTTTTGCCCCCTATTTTCCTTTATTTCTAATTAACCTTGTTCTCTTCTGCTTGATCTTTTGTTGTTAAAAGGAAATACAAATTTCTGATATATTAAGACCTTATTTTTCACCATGTGAGGCTTTCCCAGTAGAAAAAAATCTTTCATTCCAACCTTTATTGTTGAAAATTTATTCTAAATATAGAAGTAGAATTTTCATCCTCAGTAGTTCTATGCATTTACACATTGTTTTGCAGATAATTAACTATTTCACAGAGGTTTGGAGAAGGTTAAAAAATAAATAAACTTATGCTGAAATCACTTCTAAGGATAAATCAATCGTAAATCAAAAGACAGACCCTTTGAAATTATTTTATTCAACATGGAAATGGTAGTAGTTTGCCTTCGATATTTTTTAGGGATTTATCTCTTAAATGAAACAAGATATGCCAGAACAAAATGGACCCTACTGACTGTTAACTTTGTAAAGACTCACTGATCTGTAGGATGGGGTTGAAATGGTTTACAGCACTCAAAACAGGTCATTCTTAAATGCCAGCATAGGTTAAATAATATAAAGTACAGCGGCCATTAGCCTAGAATGTTCACTTTTTATATAGTATTGCTTAATATTCAGATATATTCTCAGATTAGGTATGAATTCAACATCAATGAAAAAAATATCATTACTTCTTTTTCTTTGTTTCCACAATATGTATATTTTTAAATTAAGATACAGTTGATGTGCAATAGTATGTGAATTACAGGTGACCAAAAAGAGTCTCATGACTTTTACCAAAAATGGTGAAGAACTAAAAATACTATGGCTGATCAATATGACTAAACCACCAAGCAGCAAGAGATATATACTCACTGCTTAACATTGACCATCAGGTCAACATATAACAGCATCAAGAACATTACCTTAATGCACAGGGAAGAATGATGCAAACAAGGAGAAAATAAAGCAAGATGACAGAAAAAAAAAAAAATCGAAGGACTAAACAATGTACAGAAATAGTAAGAAAATGACAGATAGTCAATGGGACGATTGATTAAAGGCAAGAAGGGCTTCCCGGGTGGCGCTAGTGGTAAAAAATCTGCCTGCCGATGCAGGAGACACAAGAGACAAGATGGGGGGTTGATTCCTGGATCAGGAAGATTCCCTGGAAGAGAAAAATGCAACGCAGCCCAGTATTCTTGCCTGAAAAATCCCATGGACAGAGGAGCCTGGCTGATTTTAGTCCATAGGGTCACAAAGAGTTGGACATGACTGAGGACTGAACTGAAGTGAACTGATAACTCAGTACAGATAGCACAGCGCCTAAATCTACTGACCGACAATTAGGAAAATATGCTGAATAAATCGCTGAATGGAAAATTCTAATGTGAATTCACAGTGGGGTGATTATACTTCTTACCCTCACAGTGGAGTGCCTTTAGTTAAATTATATATGATTAACTATTACACTCACTTTTATGTACATTCATTTTAATTTCCTATAACTGTCCAGTTGTACGATACCTCCTGAGGCAGGGGAATAGACAGTGGATTTTTGTTTTCCCTCTATCACTTCTACCAGAAGGCTCTAAACTCAAAAGTAAATAAGTAACTGACTTTGGTAAATACTGATAAAAGGAAGGTCAGTGTTATGCTTTGTGCCCGTTATGACTCGCGTCTTCAGCATCTGTGAGAGCTACTGATATTTATATATGTTGAACAACATGTAATGATTGAAGTCTACCAGTGACCTTTCCAAATATAGACACAGTCATAAAATATACAAGATAATATTAAATCCCTTAACCCCAAGGTCCTGGGTTCTCACTTTTATCTCCAGGTCCTTAGGAGCAGGATCCTACTAATATTCATCTGTGTAGGGTCACTGCTTAGCACTGACTCTGTACAGTAAGTGAAATCTATGACAAACCAGTGCATCATCAAATGTATCTGGCATAAAATGTTAAGTCTATATTTAGCCATATTTATTAAGTATTAGAAACTTAAAGCCATCTGACAGGGTTTGAGTTTAAGCATTTAAAAAAAAAAAAGATTACATAAGGATAATAAATGCTGGTGATATGTAGGAGGAAAAGTAAAAACATGAGAAATAAGCTTATTTAAACAACAATGAAGGAAGACAAATAAAAGGCTATTTTTTTAAAATAAACATGAGAAGAAAGCAAGAGATTTCTATTTATAAACTAGATAGAAATAATACTTAAAACAAATCATGTGTTCATTTGAAACCACAATAGAAACAAATATTGTCTAAGTTTTAAATGTCAAGTTCACAGTTAGAATGCCTAATGTAAAAATTCTAATCAAGCTAAGTGTTTCAGGAGCTATATTAAAGAACAGTTTAAACAGCAAAATAAAATCCAGATTACCGTTGTCAAGTAATTTTAAGTTACATGTAAAGACTGTACATAATAGAATTTTAGAAATTAATGCAAATCATCCTAAATTCTAGATAATTAAACAGGTCTTAAACGTCTTCCTGTTGAAACATTTTATAAACACACCACAAGTAGAGCGTTTTAAGATGGCATACCTGCAAAAGAGTTGTTCTATGGAGTTTTAGTGCCCCCTTCTGGTGGATTTTAGCAAAGCATCCTGAACAATAATCTTCTCCACATTCAAGGCATACCTTAAAAGATATTGAAAAATCATACAGTCTCATAAAATATGACTTTGAGAAAACATATGCGTAAAGAACTAATTGCTTATTTATCCAATTACACACCAAGAAATTGAGAAGCCCAAGAAAATAGGACAACATTTGTGCCAGTTAAGATGTAACTGAAAAAAATTAACTTGAAAACTTTAACAATTCTCATGACAAAATAAATATAACAGCTGCAAGTAGGCTTCAGTGCTAGTTGCATGTATGTATGTACAATTTTTAAAACCCAGCAACCTCAGATCAAATTTAACCTGGTAAAAATTAAGTGTTAGTACAATTTTTAAAACCCAGCAACTCAGATCAAATTTCTTAACCGGTAAAAATTAAGTGTTATCTCTGAGAAACTACTTCATCATGAGTTCTTTTATCTTTCTGTATGGATTTACATGACATAATTTGTTTCAAAGGATGCATATATTACTTGTTTCCAAAAATTCCCACAGACTTCTTTGAATGGCACTGCTTCACTGGTGATTCTCAAAATGTGATATTTAAAAGCATATTTAGAAGATTCCTCAAAGGAAAAAAAAAAAGTACAAGAAAAAAACATGTCAGCAATGCTTATGCCTGATGAAATGATTATGCACAAATGTGTATTTGTCTAGCAAATGCTATATGCTGTTAAAATGTAATTTTTTTAATTTGTGGACAAGTCGGAAAATGTGATATACTTCTACCTATGATGGTGCTGAGCAAGAGTGAAAGTGAAGAAAGAAAATGACATTTTTACTGCAAGAGTAATTACTACTGTGTAGATGTACAGGCACCCCAACACCTCTTACAGTGTGATAAAAAAAAAAAAAAGTGCAAATGGCTAATAGCCCTCGTTTCCTTGAGTTTGGCCTAGGTTGAGAACAACTGACAGCACAAATAAGAAAGTGCGAGAGTTGGAGGTAGTCAGGAAGCCTGTGTCAAGAAGCTCACACTCCCTTCAGCTTTCTTTCATCGCCTCCCCCTTTAGGATGCCCACCAATCTGCTGCCCTCCTTCTTCTCTCATTGTATCAGGGTACAATAAGCATAAAGCAGCTGAAGCAGACTGGGGAGGGACAGATCAGCGTCTTCTGCCTCGTTCGGCTCAGTGGTAGCCTGACGTGCAGTTCAGCAGTGACGCTTCTCAAACCACGTGTATGAGTCTCCTGGGAATTAGCTACAGTGCACACTCTGGTTTGGGAAGTCTGAACGGGATTGGGATCCCGCATTCTAACAAGCTCCCAGGTGATGTCCACCAGCTGTTGGATGCAGACCACACTGTGAGTAAAGAGAGGTTAGAGTGTATGGATGAAAAAAAGTAGACTAAACTTAGGAGAAGGTGAGAGGTTAAATTAGGAGCTTGGTACTAACAGACACACACTGCCATATATAAACTAGATAACCAACAAGGACCTACTGTATAGACAGGGAATTATACTCAGTATTTTTAATAACCTATAAAGGGAAAAAATCTGAAAAAAATATATATACATATATAACTAAATGTATATATATACATATATTTAAATCACTTTGCTGTATACCTGAAACTAACACAACATTGTAAATCAACTATACCTCAATGAAAAATAAATAAAACTCAAAAAGAGTCCATTAATTTTTTAAAATTGTATTGCAAATTCCCATATGATGATGCAGTTACCTACAATAATGTAGCCATGTTTATTAAACATGAAATGGTTAGGAAAACTACCCAAAAAATGTTAAAAGAGTAACTAATTTTATGTAACTAAAATGAAACTAAAAAGGAAGAGTCAAATCAAATAACAATATTCACAGCATTCGGGGAGCACTTACTGATTGTTCTAAGGGCTTCATGTGTTCCATCTCATTTAATTTTAACAAGAACCCCATAAGGCTGGCATAACCATTGTACCTCCATTGTGAAGATGAGGCAACAAAGGAACATAATGACTGAGAATTTGTCCAATCATACAGCTAATGGAGCCAGGATTTCAACCCCAGGGTCTGACTTAAAACTTAAACTCTTACCCATACCCACATTACTAATGATTCATCATTGACCAATGATTGCAGTACTAATCATTTATGGGAAAACCTTGATAAAATCTGCAATAAAATAAATCCAATATGTAAAATGATGGCATGGTCTAGTATTTATCAAAACTCAAGTGTATTTGTCAAGTGTGATTATAGCTACACAAAATTGGATTTATAATTTTAGTGGAAGAAAAATAAGTACTATCCCCGGTACAGGAAATGGTTATAGCTTGTCAACTCTTGTTTCAATAGCTATAGTCTCAAATAAATGAAGTTACAAACAACTAAATACATAATTTTTAAGTACAAAATTAAAAGCTATAATTTCACATACACATATGGAAGTAGTATTGTATTAATGGTTTCAAATGTATTCTACTAACATACCAGCTGATATTTTAATGACCGTCTCATAAATATTGGGCACCATTTTTGCAAAGTAATATAGATGACTGAGTGTCAGTCTGAGCATACAGTGAAAGTGAAGTTGCTCAATCATGTCCAACTCTTTGCGACCCCATGGACTGTAGCCTGCCAGACTCCTCCACCCATGGGATTTTCCAGGCAAGAGTACTTAACTGGGTTGCCATTTCCTTCTCCAGGGATCTTCCCAACTCAGGGATCAAACCCGGGTCTCCTGCATTGCAGGCAGACTCTTTACCATCTGAGCCACAAGGGAAGCCTTGAGCATATAATTCTAGGCCAAATATTTGCTAACAATAGATTTTTAATGAAAGTAACCAAAGGGATATTGTACTGGAAGATCAAAGCTGGAGTCACAGAGCAAGCTTATATATTTTGTTATAAAAGCATATTTGGATTTTAAAAAATGGATTTAATGGATTTAAAATAATGGACTTAAATCCATAATGGATTTTAAAATGGGGGAAAATGACCAACAACTGGAAAATCTTTTTAGGCAGTTTGTATAGCTGGCAAAAACACAGATAAGGACTTCATTCCACCACAGATGATTCGTCAATGATGGAATACCCAAGTGCAGTTCTAGCATATCACTTTTTAATTTGATCAAGGCTGGGTCAGTTATGCTGTGACTTCAAGGTCCATCTGAGTTTAATTAAATTATCCACATTTGTCAAATTAATAAGTAATTTTCAACTATCCATTTCCCTTTTGCCATAAAGAAACAGCCAAAAGCCTCTGGAATTTCTTTTAAAATAAGAAATCTGCAAATTGAGGGGTTTATTTTTACCACCAATATATATGAAGACAATATATATATAATGTGCCAACAAAAAAGGCATACAATTTACTACCTTCTCTTAATGTGCTAGGCATAATGCTACATACTTCACATGCATTAACCACTCTCTTCAATAACTCTGAGGTCTAGACTACTGTTATCCATTTTATCCCATTTTACAAATGAGAAAACAGAAATATAAAAGAATTAAGTCATTTGCTAAAGGTCACAGAGCTAACAACAGGTAAAGTTGAAATGCCAGCCTCCAAAAGGCAAGCTCTTAATCCCTACCTCCCATCCCTATACGATCTTCCCTGATGAAGGTCATGCCATAAGATAGAGAGAGATTGACTCTGATTATCCAATCAGCATGACCATCTAGAATGATGGAAGCTAAGAACATAAGGTAACCTTAGAATTCAACACTACAGAGTTCATTACATTTGCCAAGCTTGAAATTAAAAAATAATAATAATAATAACATTGTGCTTTAAAAAGTATGATGGGATGTTATTTTCATTTAAAATCAAACAATATCCTTTCTTAAGTTAGAGCCTAAATCCTGGCTTCTATTTACAACAGTTTTCAGGCAGATCAGTTTTATAATCACTGTACACTGCCACTCTCATCTGCTTCCCAGCCAAAACAGGTGCCATGTATACTGTCCGGAATGTCCTTTGCTTGCTTTTCCTTCTCCCTGGAAAAACAGATTTTTTATTTCCAAGTCAAGTCTTATCTACATGTGCCATTTTTTTCAGATTCCATGGTCTTTATACAGTGTTCAACATAGAAAAGGAGTCATAAGAAATATTGACTCAGCTCCTAAGCCAAATGATTTTCAGATCATGAACAGTGGATTCAAACAATTCAGTTCTGCCCTTAAGTCCCTTTTAGCTTTCATATTTCAAGTCTCAGGAATATTAGCACTGGCTTATATTTTCTAAACATTTCTGGGTAGGTATAACTTTCTAAAATTCCTCAAATTATTGTCCACCATTACATCAGGAAGAAGAAAAGAAGTATTATATAATAGTAACAGCATTATACCAACAGCCAAGGTTTTACATTTAGTATTATTAGCTCTTTACTAGAAAGAATTCTAAATCTCTGAGTTCAGTTAAAATTCCCATGAAGTAAGGCCAGTAATACAATCTTAAATCAGAAGTGATTACAGCTAAATTCTCTGAAATTATAATAAATATTAGTTATAGTAACCCACAAATATTAGTTATAACCATTGCATTCTTTGGAGTGCATTCTTCCAAAGTGTGTGTGATATTTTAATTGCAAAAGATATTGGATATCTTTCTTTCAGTTAGCTTCAATGATAACAACGTTTTCAATAACAGAAACGTTCTAAAGAAACGTGTGTGCTTGTGTGTTGTGCTTAGTCACTCAGTCGTGTCCAACTCTTTGTGGGCCCATGGACTATAGCCTGCCAGGCTCCTCTGTCCATGGAATTTTTCAAGCAAAAATACTGGAATGTATTGCCATTTCCTCCTCCAGGGGATCTTTCCAACCCAGGGACTGAGCCCACATCTCCTATGTCTTCTGAATTAAAGTGGATTCTTTACCCTTTGAGCCACTGGGGAAACCCTAAAGAAATAAACACATTCAACAAGTGTGGGCTGAGTACCTAGTAAATTGCAGGCATAATTCTAGGTGGTGGGCACAGAGCAGTGAAGAAAACTAAAGTCCGTACGCTCATGAAGTTTACATCGTAGGTAAACAGAAAATAAACATACACTAAAGAGTGATAAATGTGGCACTGATAAATAAGGCAGCTTCACAGAATTAGACAGTACAACTCAGCTGTTTCTGTTTTATAAAAGGCTGTAGTCTGAATTGACCTTTAGTGATATGAGACCTTGGTAAGGAAAAAATTTGTTGGGGAGATCTGAAGAGTTGAGTTTTGAACATGTTAAATTAGTGATTTTTGTTAGCCATCCAAGTATCTGAGTTGAAAGTTCAGGGGGGAAATATTAATTAGAGATGTGTTAATAAGTTTGGGAACCATCAAAATAGAGATGGTCTTTAAAGCCAAGAGAGTAGATGAAACTATTCAAACAGTAAGTACAGATAGACTGGCTTCCCTGCTGCCTCAGTAGTAAAGAATCTGGCTGTCAATGCAAGAGACACAAGTTTGATCTCTGGGTCAGGAAGATCCCCTGGAGAAGGAAATGGCAACCCCTGTAATATTCTAGCTTGGAAAGTCCCATGGACTAGGTCGCTAAAGAGTCAGACATGACTTAATGGCTAAAGAACCACATAAATAGACTACAGAAGAGGTTGAGGACTAAGCCCTGTGGCACTCCAAAACTCAGGGGTCAAGAATCCAAAAAAAAAAAAAAAAAAAACAAAGCCTTACACAGAAAAAATATACCATATCATTCCATTTATATAAATTCCAAGAATAAGTTTAGCACCACTAAAGGTATACTGCTAAAAATCAAAATTGTAGTTGGCTTTGTAAAGGGAATTAATTGGAAAAGGTACAAAGGAAACTTCTGGGTATTATATTTCCTTGATGGGGACATATACATTTAAGATCTACCCATTTCACAGTAGGTAAATTGTAACTCAATTTTTAAGAAAAGAATGGGAGGAGAGAATACAATGATAGTAAGTGCAGACAACTCTTCCGGAGTGTTACTGAAAGGGATGCAAGAGGAGATCTGGGGATGAAAGAAGAATTTCTTCTTTGGTTTGGGAAATAATGCAGCATATTTGTGTGCTGATAGGCATGATTCAAGGGAGAAAGGACAAGAGTTAGGTCATGTTCTTAAACAGGAATGAGAAGCTGAGATTCAGTGCATCATTTAGCACTGGCCTTTCCCAGCAGCCTGCACAATTTACTTTTAGCAAGGCTCATGAAGGAAAAGTGCGTGGCTACCAAAGCAACTTAAGTCGGGACAAGTGTATAAGCCCATGTGAGAGTTCTGCTCCAAGATTTTATCCCAGTGTACGTACTAGCAGAGCAGCTTTGTTCTCACACTGCCCACAAACCTTCCCTTTTATCTTGGGTTTGTCACTTTCAGAGGAATTTGCCATTTTATAATTTAGTGGTTGTTTCACTGGTCCTGAAAGGAAAAATAAACAAAGACCAATCACATTAAAATACAATGTTCAGTTTTTGATTGATAAAGTAAGGGAATTATGCACACTTCTATATTCTCAAATAGTGTATACATATCAGGTGCCCAATAAGAATGGCATGTAGCCAAGTCTAATCTCCCCAGTAGACTGGGGAGCCCACAATCTCCCTCCCACCCCCTGTGACCACAGGGCTACAAACATCTACCCATATACATTCTGCTGTAAGCTCAATTGAACCAGACACATAAAATTACAGAATGTTAAAAACTGTGCTTTGGATAGAATTCCCATAGCGTTCTGTCCCATTTCTGGATGAAACTGAAGCCAATACCGAACAACTTCTATAATAAATGTTATAGGTATTTCTAGAACATATTCTATCAAATCATCTTAATTTTTCAAATTAAATGTTTATGCTCTATATTAAAAATCTCATTTCTTTTAGAATTACCATAAATTCAAAATTTGTTTTTGCTATTTTTAAATTCTTTTTAAAAAGCAATTTTCAACGTTCTTTTAATTTCCTAGAGTAACATTTCAATTTATAATTTTATACTGCTAGAATTTTATTCCTGTTTAAGATATTATATTAATAAAGTTTAAGGAACAATGCTATGTAAGTCCTCATCTTTCAAAAATACTATTATTATAGTCATATCCTAAGTTGATTTTTGATATAAAATAAGTGCCCTTCCCCAAAACACAGATAAAATATATTTTGAATATCACAGATAAAGAGTCAACATTTTGGGGTTTAGAGTCATTATGCTGCATGAATAGTCTTAGAACTCCAACTTTCTATGTAATTCAAAGGTTAAAAAAATAATTATATCTATAATACCTAATAATACAGTGTAAACTGTTTACCTTGAAGTTGCTCCTTCAGTAATTTTAATTTCACTTTTCCAGCAGAAAACTGTATTAACAAAATAGATACTATTTTTCAGGTAAAACTCAAAGTTTAAGTGACTAACAAAAGTACTATAAAACCATAACATTTTGCTGCATCTTGAACAAAACAAACATTTTCAAAGAATAATATAATAGGAGATCATCTTTACTGCAAATATAGAGCTTTCAATTAAATCAAGAGAAAATTCACAAAAGGAAAATATATTTTTGAAACATATATTAGCCAATCTTCAGAAGAAAATGTCATAAATTATCTTTAAACAAAAGTTACACATCTCTATGAAATGATTTTAGGAAAGCACTAGCTTTTAAATATTATAAAGGCTCAGTATGCCTTTTCCATCTCTGATCTTTCTGAAACACACAAAGTCTAATATTTGTGTAGACTGAATCTAAATTGAATTCTGACTGAGCTATTCTGCTCACAAAACTGTAAAAAGCTAACATTATTATCTGTATTTGCCCAATTTAGAAAACTATGCATTTAAGCATCATAGACATAGCCTTTTTCAAATATATTATTTGTTGTCCCAGACTTTCCCAAGGTGTAGCCAAAAAAATTGAGTACATAAGAATTATGGCTAGGTATTTCAAATAAATAATTGCCTAAAATCCTTGGATCTTCAGATTTTAAGAAATGAAACAGACTTGCCGATTGCAAGTACCTGCTTCGGTCTTATTAAAACCAAGATCTGAAGTACAAAGACATTCACAGAGTATGGTGCACACTTACACACACACTGTCAATTCATGCCTTATTTTCAATTTTCAATTTCCATGCTCAATTGCCCAATTTGCACATGAGAATATGAGAACAATGGTTGCCTCTATGTCTACAGCTTGTACCACTGCAGTCATCTTTGAAAATTTAGGCCTAATTATTCTCAGTAAATCCAGTGGTCTTGCTTCAAAAGAGCATTTGTTTTCTCACATTCTTTAAAGAGCTGCTCAGAGGCTATGTACCAAACACAGCAGACTAGAAAATAGAATTGAAATAATCAACTTTAATGTGAATAACACTTTTATTTGTAAACCAGCAGTGTTATACAAGTTACAGATAATTTAATCCCATTTTTCATAACCAAATTCTCCAATATTATTACCTTAAGGATACATTGAAACATGTGGTTATAGGCTACCTGGGCAGAATGGACATACTAAAGCAGAATGAACCCATTATTAGGGACATATTGTAGCTTGTTCTTGTTCTTGTGGATATTTTTCAGCTCTGTGAGTACAGCCATATTTACTTCAAATGAATCAAACTGCATACAATATTTCAATGAACAAACTACTAGCTTGCTATTTTTAGGTAAATAGAATTGCCTCCCAAGTCTGATTTTTATCTGTTGGGGAAAAAGATGAGTGTGGAGTAGGGTTGGACCAGGGATACACACACACACACACACACACACACACACACATACGCAAACACAGGTGTTCGTGCGTGTGTGTGTGTGTGTATCCCTGGTCCAACCCTACTCCAAAAGCTTACCAGGTAGCAAAGTGGAAATCTGCCTGCCAGTGCAGGAGGTACAAGAGACATGGGTTCAGTACCGAAGTCAGGAAGATCCTCTGGAGTAGCAAAAGGCAACCCATTTCAGTATTCTTGCCTGGAAAATTCCATGGAGAGAGGAGCCTAGTGGGATCACAAACAGTGATCCCCATGGACTATATGCTCACAGGACTTAATGCTCACATGGCTGAGAACACATACACACACATATACATACATATATATATATGGATATGCCTATGTGTGTATACATAAAACACCAGGAATTTAATATACTGAAGCTATATACCTCATTAGCCAACGTATGCCTCCACCAGGAGATGCTAAAGGGGTCCCATCAGGGGCCAGGACAGCTTAGAGGTTCAGACATACCCTCTGGGCCATTGGGGTCAGACTCTGCTGTCTTCATTGGCCTCCCTCGCATTGACAAATGCCTGCAAACTGCCACTAATGTCCTAAACTGCCATGCTGAGCCCACACTCCTTCCACAAGCCACTTTTTCCAACAGTCTCATTCTTAGTCCAATTAGCTACTTAACCTTTGCCATTCTCCACTAATTTTCCTTCCATCCAGACTGCCCCAAGCTTCCATGAAACCCTTATTAAGTAGTCACTTAACTGTATTATGCATTAAACTTTTCCTTAACATATCTCTTCCAAAAGTTCACAGTAACTGGACTCACCTTTCTCACACACAACCTTCTCCACAGGACTCTCCAGAGGGACTAGCTACATTTCTATTCCCTTGCACTCACCCAGAGAGAAGGAAAATGTTCTCCCTGTTTGCTCCTCAGTGCTGCTTCCAGAACACTGTTCTGCTCTCATCATTCAGCCAAGTTGCCTCTACTGAAGTTCCCACCATCCACTCACTGCCTTCACCAGTACCCAGAATCCTCTTCCACCTGAACCTCAGCAGTCTGCTCAGTATTTCTCTCCATCACTTCTCTCAGGTGATGGTCTTGGAGACTCAATGCCTGTGTTCACCTGACATCCTGATGCTGAAAACCCTCCTACACACTGACTGCTATGCATATCTAAAGTGCCTCTTCAGCCCCCTGACCATTATGACCAAACCTTGGACCTAAGCAGCAAGCTGAATGGCCACACCTTCAAAATCCCAAACTCAGAATTTCTCCGAGTGCTAACCACAATCTCCTTACCTCCTTCCTTTTAGACATCCCATAACTACCTATCACTGTGATGAAATAATAGCAACTGAAAGTGTTAGTTGCTCAGTTGTATCCAACTCTTTGTGACACCCTAGACTGTAGCCTGTCAGGTTCCTCTGTCCATGAAATTATCTAGGCAAAAATACTGGAGTAGGTTGCCATTCACTTCTCCAGGGGATCTTCCTGACCCAGGGATTGAACCTGGATCTCCCACACAAGTGGCAGATTCTTAACTATGTTAGCCACCAGGGAAGCTCCATTAGTTACTGGGTCCTCTACAAATCCAGGCTAAACAAGCCTACTGGGCTCCTATGGCTCTTCAGCAACCTATTTGCTCATTTGCTACTAAACTTAAAACGTAATTCCCACAGTGGCAACTCCAGATCTTCTCCATTCCCAATAACTCAAATTCACCCCCCTTTCCCTTCCTTAATACGAACAGTTGATCTTGCCTTCAAATTTACTAAGAAGGTTGAGGTTTTCCTATAAAAGATTTTTCTGCAGCTTTCTGCCTCACTGCCTGTCAAAAGCAACCTCTAAAAATGTTACCATTACTGTCACCTGTTTTCCATCTTTCCTGTCTCAAGGAAATGTGCCTTCTTTCCCTTGGTCAAGCCCTCCTCAAGGAGCCACCTCTTCAAAACCCCAAGCAACTGGCACCTCTCTCATTTCATCTTCAGTGTTTCCTCCACTAGTCAGCCTATCAGCTACAAAATGGCTCACATCGTCTCCCACATAATAAAGTATTTCCTTGAGCTTCTTAAACCCTTGACAGGTCACCCTCTGCTCTCATGTTCACTGAAACTTTAGCCTTTACTCGTTGCCACCCGTCTTTCTTTTTCAACAACTTGAAATAAATTCTTACATCTGATGACAACCCAACCATCAAATCAAATGCATTGTTTTTAAAAATTCTCATTCTCCATAAATAACCATTTTAACATGATTTTCAGTTCATGTTACAATTGGTTTCACACATATTGTCTCATGCACTGCTCAAAACTCTATGAAGTAGTCAGCAAGCACTGTTATGCATGTTTACAAACATGGTAACATAAGACCAAGAAAGGTTACGGGTTAGATTTTTGTCTAAAATCACAAAATTAATTAGATGAGTCAGGACTTTAATCTATATTGTCTAGCACAGGATTCTGTGACCTTGGTACCACTATTTTAGGCCAAATAATTCTCTGTTATAAGGGCTGCCCAACTCATTGTTTAATGTTCAGCAGTACTCCTGACTTGTAGCCATTACACACCATTAGCTAAAAATATCCCTCTCGGTGGTGATAGCAAAATATATGTCCAGACATTGCCAAGTGTCTCCTGGGGGACAAAACTGCCCCCAGCTGAAAAACATCAGAATAAAACTATACTCAACTTTTTTCATTACAAATACATCAGTCAAGGTTGACTTCTCCATTTTTTTCTAAAGATGTTCTCTTTGACTTTTATCTCCTATGAAATTACATTACTTTGACTCTATTTCTCCCATTCTTTCTCTTCTCAGGCTCCTTTCACTAGAGGGCTGGCAAATTATCTTAGAACTAGCCTGAAAACCTGCATTCCAAATCTTGGCCCTGACCTTTGACATGAGCAAGTTATTCAACTTTTTTAGTGTTAAATTACTTCATCTGTGGAACTGTGAAAAAGAGCAACTGTCTCTTAAGAGTGATACAAGCACTCAAAGAGACAAAACAGGAAAAGCACTGTTGGTTGGTAAAAAACAGGTAGTGAGCAAATATTAAAGTTTTCTTTGCCTCCATATTTTCTGTGCTTTATCCTTCATACCTGCCCTTTATCCTTCACACCTTTCTTCTCCTTTTTTTTATAAATTCTTAGGGGGCACATTTACTCTCTCAGCTTCAGCCAGCACATTAGAGTGCAAACAAAATTCCAGGTCTTTGAAATTTGTTACGAGTAGAACTTAAATATTCTTATAAAAAATAAAGCAGATGTGGATATGTTAGTTAACTCAATGGGGGAAATCCATTCACAATGTATATGTATATCAAACCATCATGTTGTACTCTTTAAATATAATTTTATTAGCCAACCATACCTCAATAGGTCTGGGGAAAGAAAGAGAGGGAAGGAAGGAAGAAGCCTGAATCTAAACACCAGGAACTTTTCTCCAGCTCCATTATTTATTCTATCTCCTAGGCAATTCATTCTGGAATATCACTTATATATTTTATTTCCTCCTTTCCTTTCTCATTGTGTTTGGTTCCATGTTTCCTTTATATTTCTTCCACTACATTCTAATTCAAACTCTTCTCATCTGCCCTTTTAATAGTCTTATAAGTAGTCTCTCTGTTTCTGTACCAGTGGCCTCAAAAGTAGCATACATGCATGCCTGAGGGAGCTCAGGAGAAGACCAAAGAGAGAAAAAGAAACATCTCTTCATATTTACATCATCCTTGATTAATTTCCATATTTTGTTTTACAATGCACATGACATATTAGTAAATTAGTATGCATATAAATAAATTATATCTATAAGCAAATAAAAAATTGTGGATAGAAAGTTCATTCTCAGAATGAATTCTTTATTGATATGGTACATGATCAAAAGAATGTGAATATCACTTGCTCTATACTCTACTTACAAAGTCCAAATGCACTGGATGTTGAGAAGATCAGCCAAGACACATCACTACCTTAAACTTGGCTTCAAAACTCTTAGGGAATTCCATTCACCCAGTGAAAAAAGTCAAGACTCGGAGTCTGGTTTTCAGTCCTCCTCCCATCCTGTCCAGTCTTCCTTTATCTCCCACCTTCTGTGCCTCCCCACCCTACCCCATGCTTTCACCCTCCTACTCAATTATGAGGTTTATGGGAACTGGCATTATGACTTATTCATCAATTTTCCTAACAAATATATCTAGCACACTCTCAAATATTTTAGAGGTAAACTATTATTTCCCAAGCATAAATGATTCATACACTAAATGGCAAAAATTACATAGTGACTTTTCCTATAGATATTTTCATATGTGCCTTGTCTTCTACATTACATAAGGATCTCCTTGAGAACAAGGACAATTCGCTATGAGACAAAGAAGGAACTTATAAATGCTACTGAATAAATAAATCAATAACCACAAAGAATCAGCACTTTTAATATATTTACAACAACATCTAAAGCCTGGAACAATGTCTCAGAAAGATAATGAAAAATGCAAAGTGGATTATAAAACTTTTAACTCAAAAATTAAAAGTCACATATCTCTGTAAGAGAAAGACAGTAAAGAATAAAATGCCTTTTCAAAGCCAAAAAGGCTAGAAGTGCCGAATAAGATATTTGTAGATGCCAACTGGTCCAATGAAAGTTTAATGATAGGTATATAAAAAGGAAAAAGCTATATAAGTTAAAACTTACAAAGTCACGGATCTTGTACTAAAGAATACAGAAGCAAAACAGTTTTCATTACATAAGGATACTCCTTTGCTTTTAACCTTAAATATAATGTAATGTCATTTTTAAAATACACAGTAAAGATAAAGAAATTCTATAGCTGGGAAATTCTAAAGCAGTTTTCTCTTGGGCATCTTCATACATGGAATCAACAATTTAAGAATAATTATTATTCAAGCAGAACATGAACATATTTAATAAATGGATACAATAAAAAGGCAGAAAAAGTCTGTCACTTGTTATATCAAATAACCTCACTTTCACTTTAATACAGAAATATGTAGTTCTACTTCCCATACTTGAAAACCAGAACTGAACTGAAAGGAGAAACTGAATTTAGAAAAATTCAACTGAAGGTGAATTTTTAAAATTCAACATGCAGATGAAAAACAAAAACATATCTGAACAGTGAAAGTTGCATATTAGCCCATAAAATTTAATCAAAATCCAATAATATGCAAAGCTTTTAAAAATAAGAATTGTTGGTTCTTAAGTATGGAACGGAAGGCAAATTCTGAAAAAATAATTTATATATTCTTAGCAAACTGCTTGAGAATCAAATAGTGTTCTCTTACCTTAATAACATTTCCTTTATTTTGTGACATTGTGTATGATTGATTACCCAATTTGCCCACTTGTCCAGATTTCCAATGATATCCACTTGACCTTCAATATATATCAACGGAAGACAAAATGTAATTACTAAATACATTTCTCCTTTTAATGAAAACAAATATATTTTCCCTGTTTCAGGAAATGGAAATTCAGTTGTTAACATGTAACAGACCACCACAAAATGAAAATGAAATATCAATAATGCCACAATAGCCTCAGTAATTCTAAAATATAACTCTACTATATTTGGAAGTTTTGAAAAGAAATGAATAAAAGTGAAATGTCCAGACACAGATGAAGAATTTCATTTTTAAAGACATTTACAATGACTAAAGATAGTTTTACTGATTTATAAGAAATTTTAAAGATTGCCATGTAGTTTTAAAAGCTAAGTGTTCACAAATGTAAAGAGAAGAAGGAAGCAAAGCAATATGCCCCCAAATTCAGCAGATCGACTATGTGAGGAATGCCTTATTAAGACTTCAATTTAGTTCCCACAGTGAAAGGTAACAGAGACTGCTAAGAAGGCAAAAGGTTTCATTTTATAGTTTCAAAGCACTTTCATTTGAGCCTCTCAGAATGCTCTGAAGTCAACAGAGCAGGGAGCCCAAGTCCCATTTTAAACAATAATGAGAAAAAAAGTTGCCCAAGGTCACAGAGATAATAAATAATAAAACCAAGACTGGAAAATCAAACTTCCATCTTCCTGACCAGTGAGTGGCAGGTTCTCATTTGGGCTATGACATTTACTATCTATGTGACCTTAAAAAAGCATTTTAGTATTCTGAAAACCCAGCCAAGCTTTAGAACATTTTTGAAAACATCTAGAAAAGGTTCCTCCACTAATGGAAACTTACTCTTGGGGGCTAATTTCAGGAACTCCGTTTCACAGATATATTCGCGGTCCTCTGAGGAGCGCAGACAAAGTCCAAAGCAGTGAAGTTTACAAAAAAATAAAAAGAAAACAAAAACCCAAAAATAACAATAAAAACGAAAGAACTGGCCGTTGGATCATGAGGATAAGAACACCAAGACACACAATAAACTTTGTCACTTGGGATGATGTACCTCATTGAAATATCTTTGATTAAACCAATGTTCTCCAACATAACATTAGTTTTTCTTAAAAAAAAAAAAAAAAGTCAGTGCTCTGCTTATTAGATGTGTGTATATCATGAAGGCTTCCAGGTGGCACTAGTGGTAAAGAACCTGCCTGCCAATGCAAGAGACATAAGAGGCGTTGGTTTGATCCCTGGGTTGGAAAGATCCCCTGGAGGAGGGCATGACAACCCACTCCTGTATTCTTGCCTGGAGAATCCCCAAAGACAGAGGAGCTTAGTGGGTGCTAGAGTCCATAGAGTTGCAAAAAGTCAGACACAACTCAAGCGACTTAGCTCTGTCATAAACATTTTTGCAAAGACTTATTCTCTAAAGATAAATACTACTGAAACTATAATAAACTTTTGAATTTTCTTTAATAGTTCAGAAGGTCCTTCACAGGTATTTGATGATCATTACCTGAGTACTAGACAAAGCAAATTGAATACACAGGGTCTGGCTACCAGACGTTTAGCAACACCAAAAGTATATGAATGCACCCTCATTTTCTACAGGAAAAAAATTAGACACTTTTGCACTCTATTGGAAAGAAAATTCTCCAGTATCCACCAAAAGGTAAGCTGCCATATACTCTGATCTAAAATTACAAGTGTAGGAATTTATCCCATAGATACTCTTACATGTATAAGCAAAAATATATGCAGAAGCATATTCATGACAGCATATATAATCACAAAATACTAAAAATTTAATAAAGATCTGAAAAATATGTGCTATTGTATCCACACAAAGAAATACTATGCACTCATTAAAACAATGAGATCATCATGTGCTAATGTGGCAAGAGTGGCAAAAATAGCAAGGAGAAAAATAGAATGTGAATCCATTCACATATTTTTATAGATGACCTCACTTGTAAAAATGTAACAGACATGTCAAATACAAACCTACACACATACATACACATATACACACACACACACATATATATACAGGCTTATACAAAGATATTTGTGGGGACAAACATTTTAATTGTTAAAAAAGGTACTGCAAAATGGGCTGGGGATCAGCCTGGAGAGAAGAGATCATTTCCATTATATAACTATCAGTTATACTTGATTTTAATTACATTTATTATTTTTACAACAAAGCAAAATTCTCCATAAAGTTAGTACAGGTATGCAAGCATAATTATTAGAGAGTTCTCACTAATAAAATTTCAGCTAAAGCATATTTGCTAACAATATTTCAAACATACTTGAGGGTCTGAAAACTCTTATCTGTGTGCATGTAAATCCCTATCCCAAAAGTCTTTTAATACATAAAAATATGCTGCTCATAAACTGGCAGTCACCTGTTGATGGCACTTTTATGGGAGCAAAGAGAAACGCTGCACTGCTGTTCTCAATATGTGGGTGCTCAGTCATTCAGTTGTTTCCAACTCTTTGTGACCCCATGGACTGTAGCCTGCCCACCAGGCTACTCTGTCCATGGAATTTTCCAAGAAAGAATACTGGAGCAGGTTGCCATTTCCTACTCCAGGGGATCTTCCCAACCCAGGGGTCAAACCTACGTCTTTTATGTCTCCTGCACTGGCAGACAGATTCTTTGAGCCACCTGGGAAGCCCCAACATTCCAAACTATAAATGGTTAAGAAGAGTACTGTAAAAAGAGAAATAAGAAAGTGTGGGCTTCCTAGGCGGCACTAGTGGTAAAGAAAACGGCTGTCAATGCAGGAGACATGAAAGATGTGGGTTTGATCCCTTGGTCAGGAAGGTCCCTGGAGGAGACCCAGGCAAGAATGCTGGCAAACCCACTCCAGCATTCTTGCCTGGAGAATCCTACGGACAGAGGAGCCTGATGGGCTATAGTCCATAGAGTCGCAAAGAGTCAGACACAACTGAAGCGACTTAGCAGACACGCGTGCAAGATTAAATAAAGTTTAGAGGAAGGGAACACAATTAGAAAAATGAGGGGCAAATTAATATTGCTTGTTCATCAGTAAAATCCAAAAAGGATTCATTCAGGACAGATCATCACTGGAAGGAAAAAAAAAGTGAACGTGTTAGTCGCTCAGTCATGTTTGACTCTTTGCTACCCCAGGGACTGTAGCTTGCCAGGCTTCTCTCCATGGAATTCTCCAGGCAAGAATACTGGAGTTGGTTGCCATTCCCTTCTCCAGGGGATCTTCCTGACCCAGGGATCGAAACCAGCTTTCCTGCATTACAGGTAGATTCTTTACTGTCTGAGTCACCAGTGAAGAATTGGAAGCTCCTGACATAAACATAGAACAGTTCTTGACATAAGGACCTCAGCTTACAATAAGGAAATCAGTTTATTCATCTAAAATTCTTTAAAAGTGTCACCCACCTTCGTTCTTCCTTTTCTTTGTTCCTTGTGGATTGGAAGTCTTGTAGTTTCTTTTCCATCTTTTGGTTCTCCAACTTTAGTTGTACTTTCTCCATTCTCAGTTCTTGAGCATTTCTGAACAAGATTTAAATGCAGATGATTTAAATGTAAAATTCCATTTGAGGTGAAAAAACAAACCCTTCCCCCAAAAAAGAAAAAGGGCAAAATAATTTTATAGTCCTATTTTTCCTTAATTAAAAAATCAATTAAAATTAGGAGTAATAAATATGTGATAGCATATTTTAACTATTTCCTTTTTTGTCTTTGAAATACAGTTTCTAAAGCTAGCATTTGCCATCAATTAATATTCTCCTCAAGCAAGGTATAACTTCAAATTTTGGACTTTTATTTTTCATATTACATTGCTAGAAGTTTCACATCACATATTCACTTTATGCATGAGCTATGTCTTTATATATGCACAAATATCCATGACACACAAATATAAAATAAACTAAAAATCATTTTCTAATTTTCATACTGCCTTCAAAGGATTCAAGTAGTTTGAATCACAGTGTTTAAAATAACTATTCTGTATAAGCAGAATACATATTTTTGCTAAATAAATCATCTTGGAAAACGTCAATAAATTTCTACCTTTATGCCATGTATGTACAATACAAAAGAAAGAAAGAGAGAAGAGTTTGCTTGAGAGAAAGAGAGAAGAGCCTATTAGGAAAAAAGCACCTGTTAAGAGTTTTGGTTGAGGAGCCATCAAAGGGATAAATGGAAACTGAGGCAAGCACCCCTGATTGTTTCCACAAAGGAAAGCAACAAAAAGAAAACTTCCTGAGGATAGAGCAGAGCCCTCTAACAGATTCCTGTACAAAAGATTCTGTAATAATGTCTGAATCTCATCGGGCTTTTGACAGCTTGATTTCCTTTGTCTTACAACTCTGGTCCCTTGTCAGCATTAGTCACTCACTCTCTCTGTTTTTTAGAAGTAAACCAACCTAGTTCTCTAGCTTTCATTATCTGTCATGAGTTTAAATCTCTTCATTATTTCATTGGCGCTTTACTATAATTAAGCAAGGTGGGCTACTTGGGTATGTGTGCTATAGCAAGGAACCAAAATAAAAATAAAGAAGATAAGAAAGGGAAATAATTCAGAGGTAGCGAGCAGTCACCAAAGAGCAAGTGAGTCAAAAATATGACCCCAAGTCCAGGGAGATAAATGGAAAGTAAGAGGAGGCAAAAGCTATACAGAGGGTTCAGAGAAGTGGGTGAAGAAACTGAGAAAGAGAGGCATTATTTCCATTATATTTGTTCCACAAGGAGTAACTCAGCCCTAACTACAAACAAGCACTTGTAAGTGACAGGATGTGAGACCCAAAGGAGCTTCCATCATAGAAAGGAACACAGACAAGCATGAAGGTAACTGAAGTATAGTGTAATGGTGCTTTCATCGAAAAAGTACAGGGAGACACCTGAGCATATAAGGGCACATTCCTAGCCCCTGGGGGGGATCGGAACTGCTCCTGAAGGGAGTGAAGACTAAGTTGAGCCCTAAGGGATGAAAGGACCTAGCCGGTCAAAGGGAGGTGGTGAGAGCAGTATTCCAGGAAGAAAGAAAAGTGCAGGCACAAATAGAAAAGAGTGGTGTATGGGTCCAGGAACTAGGAGTTCCACGTCCCCAGACATTAAGCAAATGCAGGGGAAAGTGACAAGAAATGGAACTGCTAAGGTGGACAGCGGCCGCGTCATGAGGGGCTGAGGCCGTGATGAGAAACTGGGATTTGTACTCCACGAGCAGTAAGAATCTGTAAAAAGTTTTAAGAGAATTGAGGATTGATCAGACTTGCATTTAAGAACCATCACTCTGGCTGTATAATGGAATATTAATTAGAGGGTGCAAAGCTGAGAGTAAGGAAGCCAGTTAGGAGACTATTTCCATAAACCTAATATTGTGCTGCTCTGACTAGATGGAGACAGTGGGGACAAAAATGGCAACATTCGAGAACTATAAGGAAACAAAATTAACTGGACTTAAAGACTGACCAGGGAAGGGAAAAGGAAGGAACCTGAGCTAACCCTAGGAGCTGTTTCCTGAACAAGGCCACTCTGGGGCGGGCTGTGGGCACAGTTCAGAATTAACTGGCCCAACGTCTCAGTGGCTTACAACACTTTCTACACGGCCTCCAGAGGAAGAGTTCAAAAGCACAAATGTGACTGTGTCACTTATTTGCTTACAAAATTTTAATGTTTTGGAAGTTCTCACTGTGATAAAAAAAGGAACTGGCCTCCTGACCAAGTGGTCATATTGATTCTGTGGGATTCTGTGGGTCTGGAACAAGATAGAAGATTCCTCCTGGAGACAGCAGACCCAGAAGGGCAGCTGAAGTTGATCCTACAGAGACCATGTCAACACAGCAAATCTGAGAGGCAGAAACAACCCACTAAAACTGTGTGGAGGCTGGGAAACAGAGAGAGGAGTTGGAGAACTCTAACATGTCAGACAACATTAAGACACTTCTGAAGACAATGTCAAACAAACAAACAAAAAAACTTGGAACAATAAAATGGCAAGAAAAGAAACTCCAGAGCAATGAGCTTAGAATGGGGGATCCAAGCCTAGTCTCTATAGGTTGTGAATCATGCGTGAATCAAGGAGACATACAGGCCAGGGAATAGGGTCTCCCCCTCATCTCCAAGACAAATCCTGAACTCCTTAGTGTGGCATACAAGTTAATTTATTAACTAGGCGACTTGCAATTCTCTCCAATTTTGTTCTATAAATCTTAGCGAACTGGCTATGCCTGAAAGTCCCCAGACTACGTGTCTATGTGCCTTTGCACACATTTCACCCAGTAACCACCCAAGTAACCACATCTTTCAGGCAAAACTTGAAGACCCCCTCACCTCTGCCCTAGCAGTTTGGGCTATGTTCTCATAATTGCCTGTGTTTTAATATCACATCATGTTTCACATGACTTTGAAGATACAATTTTATATATTCACCTCCTCCACAAGCTACCTGAGGGCAAAGACTGTGACTTCCTCCTTTTATATCCATCATTCCTTAGCACAGTGTGTAGAATATGTGTACTTAACAAATGTTGAATGAATATTTAGAGGTAAATACGCACAGACTTAAAACAGATCACCAAAATGCATGGCCCATTTCTTTTGCATTAAAAAAAAAAGGAAAATTGGCAATACTAGTAATTAGATAGCTCCATTCCCTACTAAAAGCTAATAAACCTAATAATGATAATGCCATATAACGTCTTCCAGTTGACACAATGCTTTTACACACAATATCTCAAAGGTGAAGTGAGAGTTAGGAAAGCTCTAAAGACACTAAGTAACCACAGTACTATTGATCTGGATCAAGGAACTCAGAAACTAAAATTAAAAGATCAATACTCTGCCCATAGCCCATGCTGGCTGGTCCTGAATAATATTTGAGAGGAAGGCCTTGGGAATTTCCAGTGACTCTAGATAACCTCAAAGAGGAAGAGTACATTGAACCCTTTGGTACCCCTACAAGTCCTGAAATTCCCACAATACCCAGAATTGCTTGGTTCAGGCTGAATGCATCTTCCAGGCAATCTAGGACAGAAGGTACCCTTCCTAGGAGAACTGATTCAACATAATGTCCTTTAACATTGCAAAGTGCAAGGGTAGTCATTGATATACTTTTTTATTTTTTTTTAATTTCTTTCTTTTTTAATATAAATTTATTTATTTTAATTGAAGGTTAATTACTTTACAATATTGTATTGGTTTTGCCATACATCAACATGAATCTGCCATGGGTATACACGTGTTCCCCATCCTGAACCCCCCCTCCCTCCTCCCTCCCCGTACCATCCCTCTGGGTCGTCCCAGTGCACCAGCCCCAAGCATCCAGTATCATGCATCAAACCTGGACTGGCGATTCGTTTCATATATGATATTATACATGTTTCAGTGCCATTCTCCCAAGTCATCCCACCCTCTCCCTCTCCCACAGAGTCCAAAAGACTGTTCTATACATCTGTGTCTCTTTTGCTGTCTTGCATACAGGGTTATTGTTACCATCTTTCTAAATCCCATATATATGCATTAGTATACTGTATCGGTGTTTTTCTTTCTGGCTTACTTCACTCTGTATAATAGGCTCCAGTTTCATCCACCTCATTAGAACTTTTTAATGAGAGGATAATTGCTTTACAATGTTATGTTGGTTTCTGCCATACATCAGCATGAATCAGCCATAGGTATACACACTGAGAGAGTAGTACTGAAATAGATACATTACCTGACCTGCTCTTGAGAAACCTGTATGCAGGTCAGGAAGCAACAATTAGAACTGGACATGGAACAACAGACTGGTTCAAATAGGAAAAGGATTACGTCAAGGCTGTATATTGTCACCCTGCTTACTTAACTTCTATGCAGAGTACATCATGAGAAACGCTGGGCTGGAAGAAGCACAAGCTGGAATCAAGAGTGCTGGGAGAAATATCAATAACCTCAGATATGCAGATGACACCACCCTTATGGCAGAAAGTGAAGAGGAACTAAAAAGCCTCTTGATGAAAGTGAAAGAGGAGAGTGAAAAGGTTGGCTTAAAACTCAACATTCAGAAAATGAAGATCATGGCATCTGGTCCCATCACTTCATGGGAAATAGGTGGGGAAACAGTGGAAACAGTATCAGACTTTATTTTGGGGGGATCCGAAATCACTGCAGATGATGATTGCAGCCATGAAATTAAAAGACGCTTACTCCGTGGAAGGAAAGTTATGACCAACCTAGATAGCATATTCAAAAGCAGAGACATTACTTTGCCAACAAAGGTCCATCTAGTCAAGGCTCAGTGTAGTTAGTGATTTCTTTTCCCTGTTTAAAGGTTTCTCACCTTGACAGTCTCTCTCAAATTCAATTTCTTTCAGTTCTTCAGGGTGATTCTTTTATAATTTTGAATAAGTGTTAGTAAAATTACTCTCTGTAAATTGCTTCAATAGTTGATGATTCCAATTTGCATAGATTCTTGTGCCATAAATATTTTTAGTCCTCATTTTAAACCATGATAGATTTATAATATTTCAAACCTACTCGCTTATAAAAATAGAGCAGTGTGAAGAAAATGGAGATGAGAATTGACAGAACTTAACTTCAACTCTAACAATTTCACGTCAAAAGAATTTAAATTATAATATATAGAAACTTTAGCAACTGTTTCTACTTAAGTAATAAACATGTATGTACTTACTTATATTTTAGCTTTACAGAATTTCCAGGTTTTCCCCATGGAAGAACCACAAAATCTTTGGTGTTCATGATTTTCTTAGTGAAAATTTTCTACCTAAAAATTATTGTGATCTTTGAAAACTTCTGAAAAAGTAATAAAGGCAAAAGAATTACTTCAGAGGTAAAATGATTACATTACAAATTTGAAACTACATATAATTCAGGAAAACTTTTAAACCAGAAATAATTTTGAGAGAAGAGGTCAAATCAAAGGTTAAGCAACAAGAAATTATTATATATGCTAAATATAAGTTATACAAATATTTACATACTAATATAGCTATAGCTATAACATATCTGATGGAACAAAAATTTTACCAAAAATTACAAAGCACAAGACTGTGGAAACATTCAACTGAAAGTGAAGAATAAATTCATTAAAACAAAAAGAGCACATATTCTGACTCTTCCTATGATTAAGATTACAAAAATATACATATCAGATATTTGGTCCCAGCCAAAAATAAAATCCAGAGCTAAATATAGTGAAAAGAACTTTAGAAACACAATTCAAGCTCAAAAACTTTGTACATATATATATATATGATAATGTAAAATAAGAATTAAGGTATGCAGTAATTACCCTAAGGCAATCTAATAATCTCATTTACCAAAAAACTGTAACAATACTCTGCCTACAATCAGAAATTAGCATATTTAGAAAGAACTTTTCAACAAGAAATGAAACAAAAAAATATTTTTTGCCTAACTCCAAGTTAACCAGAAAATTAAGTTATTCAGAACACCCCATTTCCTGAGTATCCTAGTTATTCGGGGTTCTAGAATCATTTACTCTGTAACGCTGAATTACTGAATTGCATGCACAACTATTGAGCTTCCATGGTGGCTCAGTTGGTAAAGAATCCGCCCACAATGTGGGAGACCTGGGTTCGATCCCTGGGTTGGGAAGATCCCTTGGAAGAGGGCATGGCAATCCACTCCACTATTCTTGCCTGGAGAATCCCCAAGGACAGAGGCACCTGGCGGGTTGCAGTCCATGGGGTCGCAAAAGAGTTGGACACAACTGAGCAACCAAGCAGAGCATATGCACAATTATTAGATTTTTACATGAATAAAACCTTTCAAAGTTCAGACAGTCTTAAATGTAAGAGGCGATATCATAGAGTCCCTAGTGTAAATGCTCAAACTATCTGATACCATCATTTTATATATGTGCTCATAACCCCTACAAATATTTATGCAGGCTCTGTTATACGCACAGCACTAAACTGAGAGATAGGAAGGACTCAAGGAGAAGATCTGCTTTCTGGCTCACATAGTGCAGAGTCAAACAGGGCACAAAAGATCTATATATAAACACCATAAAACAAGGTAGGAATTACAAAGGCTATGAAATGTACAGGTATAAGAAGGGAGCCAAAGAAGAGATCAAGCTGGCTAGCATTTAACCTGGGGCTTTAATGTGAAAGGAGGCTAATATATGAACATGTGGATTGGATGAACTTTCCTCACTGCGGGGGGGAAAGCAGCTCTTGAATGGAGAGGAGAAAGTAGGTGTAAATTTGGAAACATAGGCTGAGGCCCAATATGGGTGACTTAAGTGTCTAGTTAAAGCATTTGGAATGCAGAATACAGAATGTAACTAATGAGAGTCCCTGATAAAACTTTTTTTTTTTTAACTTTCTGTTTTGCACTGAAGTATAGCGGACTAACAAACAATGTTGTGACACTCTCAGGTGAACAGCGAAGGGACCGAGCCACATATATACGTGTAACCATTCTCCCCCAAACTCCATCCCATCCCGGCCACCACACAACATTGAACAGAGCTCCATGTGCTACAGAGTAGGTCTTGTTGGTTATCCATTTTAAACACAGCAGTGTGTATATATCCATCTCAAACTCCCCAACTATCCCGTTCTCCCATCCGTTCTCCACCCCTGAAACCATGTTAGTTCTCCAAGTCTGTAGGTCTCTTTCTGTTTTGTAAGTAAGTTCATTTGTATCATTTCTTTTTAGATTCCACATATAAAGGATGTTATACGATATTTCTCCTTCTTTGTCTGACTGACTTAATTCAGTATGAAAATTTTATAAGGAAGAACAGGAAATAAATCTGGAAGCTTTGCTCAAAGACTCAGGAGAAGACGGCATCACAGTAGGAGTGAGTGAAGTGAAAGTCGCTCAGTCATGTCCGACTCTTTGTGACCCCGTGGACTATACAGTCCATGGAATTTCCCAAGCCAGAATACTGGAGTGGGTACCTTTCCCTTCTCAAGGGGATCTTCCCAACCCTGAGTAAATAGAGCATCAAGTGTAATAAAATAGGAGTAATCAAATGTAAACCTATTGTAACGTTAAAGTCCACACAATTGAACGAATCAAATCTCTGGGGGATTATTTTATAATTTCAATGATGCAACCACTGATCAAACCATTTTTGAAATGTCTCTTTGAGACTGTCTGCTGAGTTCACAAACAAACAAATCTACTTCGCTATTCCTCCTTCAAAACTAAAAGTGATACTGTCCAGCAGGAGCAACAATTCTGTTCACTCAAATCTAGTTTCAAATTACTCTGCCTCCAGAAATCAAATCGAGCCTGGAAGGGTAGATTTTTACTACTTTGGAAAAATTCTGAAAGAATTTATGTTTTGAAGAGAATTCCAAAATGGAATTACACAAAATAATTTTACATTGTAAGTAACGTAATGGCTCTATCATAAGACTAGGTTTATTTGTGCCTTCAATCAACAGTTATTCAGCTGCTCCTTTCTGATGCATATTGCGAGTCCTGAAGTCACAATGGTAAATAAGACATGGTTTCTTCCCTCAAAGAACTCGCAATCAAAGGGAAAAATCACACAAATAAAGACAATACTGTGGGACATTCTGAAAGGAGAAAGTACTAGAAAAGACATCAAACTCAGACTCATTTATCCACCACCCGGTCCTGTATTTCAAAGCTGAAATCAGTGTCAAAGAGAACTAAAGAAATCACAGGAATGAAAAACCAAATTTGGTTTGCTCCTATCCTTTCTTTGTAGGTAAAACTTTCGTCTCATTTCTATCAAACAGAGACTACAAAAGATATCTTTTTAAAAATTCTAGAACATAGAGTAACATATTCTATATATCCTTTTTTGGTTTTTATCAGAAATCCAACTGCCAGAGCCTCAATCTGCTGTCAGTAAGTTTTCCATGAAAAGTTCCATAATGTAATCATTATCATTACCAATAAAAAAAGAATCCCCCAAATTAATATGTCTGATTAATTACAATAACTTAAATTGCCTTGGTTTCATTTATGCATTGATATATACAATACAATTTTATATGTGTATGCACATTACACATAAAGCTGAACGGATACATGAAGACAGAAATAAATGAAAGAAAAATCTGTAAATTTCATTAGGGTAAGATAATTCAGATTTAGAGCTCTGCTGATAATGTTACTTAACCAATAAATAGGCTTATTCAGTGGGCATTTCACTTCACTGAATGCAATTAGTAAGGCTTCTTCTCAATTAAAGGTTTTATCAAGTCACACACATGAGTCAATTTTCTTGCATGAAGAAAAAAGGAAAAATATAATTGTGAGTCATGCTGTTCTGCCTATTTCCTTTCCTAAAACCAACAGAGAATTAGTCACCTTTCCTGGGACAACAAGGATATACCAACGCAAGCAGGAAGAATAGCAAAGCACAAAACTTTAGTCTCCTAACGGAACCAGGGGAATACAGATAAACTATTATGCAAACCTCATAATTCCATATGTCCTTTGATCAATATTTTTTTCTTATAACTTAATAGCAAAGTTTCAGTAGTTGCTTGGAAAGTTTTCTCGTTATCTGATTTATTAGACTGCATCATTTTTCTGTCCTCAACTTTGTTCTCCCCCAGGTACATATACACAATATGACCCAGAATGGCTCATGTATTTTGTTTGTTTTTGTTTCTTATTTTATTTATTTTATAATTGGTGAAAAATCAATGTACAGTGTTGTGGTGATTTTGGTCATCCAACAAGGCAAATTAATCATAATTATATGTATATGTCCCTTCCCTCATGAGCCTCCCTTCCTCTCCCCATTCTACGCCTCTAGGTCATCACAGATCACCAGGCTGGGCTCCCTGTTATTTAGCAACTTCCCAGTATTTTACACATGATAGTGTATGTATCTCAATACTACTTTCTTAGTTCATCCCACCCTCACCTTCCCCTGTTGTGTCCACAAGTCTGTTCTCCGCTAGGTTCATCAGTACCATTTTTCTAGATTCCATATATATGTGTTATCATATGATACTTGTTCTTCTGACTTCACTCTGTATAAGAGGCTCTAGGTTCATCTACCTCACTACAATTGACTCAAACACTTTCCTTTTTTACAACTAACAATCCATTGTATAAAAGCATCATAACTTCTTTATCCATTCGTCTCTCATGGACATCTAGGTTGCTTCTATGTGCTGACTATTGTAAATATTGCTCCAGTGAACACTGGGGTACATGTGTCTTTTACAATTGTGGTTTTCTCAGGGTATATGCCCAGTAAAGGAATTCCTGGGTGATGGTAGATTTATTCCTAGTTTTTTATGGAATCGCCATACAGTTTTCCATAATGACTGCATCAGTTTGCATTCCCACCAATAGACAGATGGCCAAAAGACACATGAAAAGATGATTAATATTGCTTATTACTCAGTTCAGTTCAGTTCAGTCCAGTTCAGTCGCTCAGTTGTATCCGACTCTTTGCGACCCCATGAATCACAGCACACCAGGCCTCCCTGTCTATTACCAACTCCCAGAGTTCACTCAAACTCATGTCCATCGAGTTGGTGATGCCATCCAGCCATCTCATCCTCTGTTGTCCCCTTCTCCTCCTGCCCCCAATCCCTCCCTGCATCAGAGTCTTTTCCAATGAGTCAACTCTTCAGGTGACCAAAGTATTGGAGTTTCAGCTTCAGCATCAGTCCTTCCAGTGAACACCCAGGACTGATCTCCTTTAGGATGGACTAGTTGGATCTCTTTGCAGTCCAAGGGACTCTCAAGAGTCTTCTCCAACACCACAGTTCAAAAGCATCAATTCTTTGGTGCTCAGCTTTCTTCACAGTCCAACTCTCACATCCATACATAACCACTGGAAAAACCATAGCCTCCTTGACTAGATGGACCTTTGTTGGCAAAGTAATATCTCTGCTTTTCAATATACTATCTAGGTTGGTCATACCTTTCCTTCCAAGGAGTAAGCGTCTTTTAATTTCATGGCTGCAATCACCATCTGCAGTGATTTTGGAGCCCCCCCCCCCAAAATAAAGTCTGACACTGTTTCCACTGTTTCCCCATCTATTTCCCATGAAGTGATGGGACCGGATGCCATGATCTTCGTTTTCTGAATGTTGAGCTTTAAGCCAACCTTTCACTCTCCTCTTTCACTTTCATCAAGAGGTTCTTTAGTTCCTCTTCACTTTCTGCCATAAGGGTGGTGTCATCTGCATATCTGAGGTTATTGATATTTCTCCCAGCAAGCTCGATTCCAGCTTGTGCTTCTTCCAGCCCAGTGTTTCTCATGATGTACTCTGCATATAAGTTAAATAAGCAGGGTGACAATATACAGCCTTGACATACTCCTTTTCCTGTTTGGAACCAGTCTGTTGTTCCATGTCCAGTTCTAACTGTTGCTTCCTGACCTGCATACAGGTTTCTCAAGAAGCAGGTCAGGTGGTCTTGTATTCCCATCTCTTTCAGAATTTTCCACAGTTTATTGGGATCCACACAGTCAAAGGCTTTGGCATAGTCAATAAAGCAGAAATAGCTGTTTTCCAGGAACTCTCTTGCTTTTTCCATGATCCAGTGGATGTTGGCAATTTGTTCTCTAGTTCCTCTGCCTTTTCTAAAACCAGCTTGAACATCTGGAAGTTCATGGTTCACGTATTGCTGAAGCCTGGCTTGGAGAATTTTAAGCATTACTTTACTAGCGTGTGAGATGAGTACAATTGTGTGGTAGTTTGAGCATTCTTTAACATTGCCTTTCTTTGGGATTGGAATGAAAACTGACCTTTTCCAGTCCTGTGGCCACTTCTGAGTTTTCCAAATTTGTTGGCATATTGAGTGCAGCACTGCAAGTCAAAGCTACAATGGTGAAGGTATCACCTACACCAGTCAGAACGGCCATCATCAAAATAATCTACAAACAATGTATTCTGGAGAGGATGTGGAGAAAAGGGAACCCTCCAGCCTATGATGTTCTAAATGATCCTTTTTCATAAGTTCCCACTTTGGGAAAGCAATCCAAAGATCTAGGCCTGCCACCACAAAATGGAAACAAGAAATTTACTAATGGAAACTCAAAGTATTCAAAAGTTGCCCTCGGCAAAGACAATTTACCATCACACCATTGGCAGAATGGGCTATTTGGGAAAGCACTGTTTTCATGTAACAGAAATTTTCTCTTTTCTAAGGTTAGTTGATTCTTCTAACCATCCAGATAATCTTAGACCTAAAGATTTAAAAGTCAATAAATAAGGATTTTTCCTTACTTTAGCACACACTAAAGGGGTGTAATAAGCAAGCTGTTTTGAATAGATTAAAATGCTTACCATAGTACTAAGAATTAAAGACCCAAGCAAGAAATATTAAATGAAAATGTATTTAATTAAAACTGCTTAAATTAATAAAAATGGTAATATTTCATCTGTCTGATATGATCCTTATTTTAAATACATATGTATTACATATGCAATATATTTTAATATTAAAATATAATATTATGCTATATATAGTATTTTAAAATTAACATCTTTTTTAAAAGCTAAAGAAAGGACTATAAACACACATCCATACCATAATATCTTGTGCTTGAGTGGCCTACTAAATAAGTACATGTCATTTTCTCCTACCATGGGCTCTGAAAGTAAATCAGGGATTAATATCATGGTTACATTCAATATTTCAGCCAATTAAGATAATTAAGCACTCCCTCACAGCACTAAATGGTACCCAAGTCACTCTTTTTTTACCTTCTATGTGCAGGTTCATTTACAAAAAACTGAAAAAGTTCAGCTTTAATCAAGGGGTAAGATATCCTTTTAAAATAATTTCTAAAACTGAAAAGAAGTTCTGTGAAAATGACAATGGGATGTTACTAGCCATAAAAAAAGGAATGAAATGGACCTAGAGGTTATAATGGTAAGTGAAATAGTGAAAGTGTTAGTCACTCAGCAGTGTGTAGCTCTTTGCGACCCCGTGGACTGTAGCCCACCAGGCTCCTCTGTCCATAGAATTCTTCAAGCAAGAATACTGGAGTGGGTAGCAATTCCTTTCTCCAGGGTAATCTTCCCGACCCAGGGAACGAACCTGCATCTCTTACTTTGCAGGCAGAAATTTTACTGTCTGAGTCACCAGGCGGAAAAAAAAGACAAACATCATATGATATCACTTATATGTGGAATCTAAGAAAATGATACAAATGAACTTACTTACAAAACAGAAAGAGACCCACAGACATAGAAAACAAACTTATGGTTACCAAAAGGGAAAGGGTAGGAGAAAGGATAAAATATACAGACTACTATATACAAAATAGATCACCGACAAGGACCTACTACATAGCGCAGAAAACTATACTCAGTATCTCGTAATAACCTATAATGGAAAGCATCTAAAAAAGAGCATATATATATATATGAATTATTTTGTTGTACACCTGAAAACCAACACAACACTGTAAATGAAATACTTTTTAATATATTTCTTAAATAAAATAAAAATGATAATATTAAAAGATACCGAGTTTACACTCAAGAGACCTTTGTGTAAGAGGGGTCTGAGCCTCTTTGTTTATCCAGTGTAATATGCTGTGGGCCTCCTCCTCCCTAATTTGCAGAATATCGAACAATAGTCTCTGATTCGTGGCTATAAACCTGTGAGCTCCTAAAGGGCTTCAGAGAGTTCAGGGTTCAGGGAAAGGGGTAGTCTTAGAAACTACCTTAAGAAGTAAGTGAGGGGAGCAGCAAGGCTCTGCTTTATTCATAGCTGCTCTGATTTCAAGTCTATTTTTAACATAATGAGCCTCTGGGTCAGACTTAAACTCTTCTGGAGCTTAAAAAGTCATTTGAAAGGCACAATAATAAAGTAATATATAATTATTATTACTTCTATATCAACTAAAACTTTATATGGTTACATATAATAAGTTATAACTTTATAAACCATACCTTTTAGAAACTTAAGTCCTTTTATATATTGATAGTCTATTTCTCCCATCCATTCTCATACATGCCACTGTTATCCAAGGTCTTCTCTTGTGAATATCTTTCAGGCCTGGAAAAATTAAGGCACCCATCAAAGATTGGTGACAAACCAGAAATTATGATTTTATTCTCAGTCCTGTTAGATCCTCTTTGGACTTAAAATCTACAACTTAAAATAACTAATCTATATCATTCAAATTTTTCCCACTATTGTAACTTAACCTGTCATAAAAAGAACTGTTTAACCAAAATTATTTTCTAAATTTTACAGCAATTTATTTAGACACCACTGAAACCCTAGTGCATGTCAAATTGCTCCCATGTATTTAGTCTCTAAATAGTTCCCCCTGAACACAAGGAAAAAATACCTAGCTACTCTGTTTAGTAGTTAAGATCCTCCATTATACATTCCAACCTTCCTAAGCCTTATGCATTATTTTCCACTTTTTCAGCTCACCACCCTTATTTTGTCAGTACCCAGTTCAAAGGCCACCTCTATCATGAAGGTTTCTTCCATTAGAAGTGAGAGTCTGTCCTGTAAGAACACGTGTAATAATGTGTATTACACTCATTTGCTACTATATGCTGTCTTGTGTTATTTATTTATTTTTTTGCTGCTTTGCTTATATAAAGGTTATTTCCCCAAGCATCCCAAATATTTGAAGGCAGACCTACCACCGAACTTTGAAGCCCCAGCAATTAGTAGAGTGCCCACAGTGTACTATCAGTAATAATGTGCTGCTGCTGCTAAGTCACTTCAGTCGTGTCCGACTCTGTGTGACCCCATAGACGGCAGCCCACCAGGCTAAACCCATCCCTGGGATTCTCCAGGCAAGAACACTGAAGTGGGTTGCCATTTCCTTCTCCAATGCAGAAAAGTGAAAAGTGAAAGTGAAGTCGCTCAGTCGTGTCCGACTCTTAGCGACCCCATGGACTGCAGTCCACCAGGCTCCTCCGTCCATGATTTTCCAGGCAAGAATACTGGAGTGGGGTGCCATTGCCTTCTCCAATAATGTGCTAGTTTTTAGTATTTAATTTTTTCCCACTGCTTTAAATTCAATGAATAATCTACCCAACGGAAAAAAAAATTAAAACAAACACACCCTCTTTTCTACTTCAACAGATCATTTTGTTTTCTTTTTTCCATGTGTCATATACCAGGTAAAGCACTGAGGAACAAAGTGAACCAGGCAAGGATAGTACTAACCCTCATTAAACTTACACTCTGATGGAGGTAGGAAAAAATTTAAAAGCAAGTAATTGTGGGAAGTATTAAGTGATTTGAAGGAAATAAAGGACAGAGATTCTTTCAAATAATTGATTTGTGACACAGCTGGCAATATTATGGGAGGTCAGGACAGATCTCTAGCACTCTAGACAAGGTGCTAGAGGGAAGCAGAGGTAGGGGTGGGTGTGTGTGTGTGTGTGTGTGTGTGTGTGTGTGTGTCTGTGTCTGTGTCTGTGACTGTCTGTCTGTTTGGATGTGTGTGCGTATGTTTGTGCGTGTATGTGTTTCGTCTTCCATAAATATAGTTAGCATAGTTCTAATCCTGGGTAGCCAACTTTATACTTTTTTAACCTCTTGCTACCTCTGCATGTATAAACACATGTAAGTGAACGTATATATCTGAGCTCCTCTAACGCTGACTGGAGGAAGAAAAAACTTCCACAGCTTCAGATTTCTCAGGAATCTGTCACCCCTCACCAAGATCTTTACTTGGGAAGAGCTGACTTCTAAGAATGAAGTGCCCTGCTTGTGGCTGCCCAGGCAGAAGGAAGGTTACAAAAGGGGCGTGAAAATGATTTGTCAGGGAACCAAATTTTTCAAGATTCAAAAGACTTCATTCAAAAGACTTCATTCTTCAGTCTGCGTTATAGAAAGGGTACAAGTGATGTGAAGAAGCCCCAAGTTTCACTATCTGGGGTTCACCCTCATTCATGAATCCAATAGCATCACTGCCTGAAAAGTCTTTTGTTTGGAGAAAAGACGCTCAACTCCGGAAGTCAGGCCACTTCCTGCAGCCCGCGTGCTTGGCCCAGTGTAAGACACACGGCAGGTGCTCAACTAACACCTGCTGGGCCTGCACCGCCGCCCCTCTCCCAGCTTCCCCGGAGTCCAGTCTCCTTTCCTGCGGTCCCGCCCGCTCCTGCACCACCCAGACCCAGCGCGCTGCCCGCTAAGCCGACTGCGAAGCCCACCGCCCGCCGCCACCGCAACCAGCCGACCCACCTGGAGCCCCCAGACGTCGGCGTCACCCTAGCAAGCCGCAGCCAGCAACCCAAAGCTTCCGCCTTGGTTTCCTTGGTTACCGCGTTACCTCGGTACCCATAGCAACCAAAAGGCTTGGTACTGTGGCCGTCGGCCCGCAGAGGGAGCAAGAGAGCCCTTTAGAATAGAAGGAAGAAGGAGAGAGTGGGAGAGAAAGAGAAAAGGGAAAGGGCAGGTACTGTAAGCTTTGTGCCCTTGTGCCCGAGTGGGTAACAGTTGGCTAACACTGAGCCCCTGCTATATTCTAGAAAGTTTGAATAACAGCACAAAATTACAGAGCTAGCAAATGGCAGACCCACGAAGAATTAACCCAAGCAGTTTAGAACTCTCACATACATACTGTTCAGTTGCTTATAGGCAAAGTCAGGACTAGAATCTAAGTCTTTGACAAGCCTAAAACACTCTTTTCCTTATATCAAAAATACGACACATGGGGGCGGGGGTGTAATAGTTGAGAGAGAGAGAGAATCAACACACTTCTCAACTTTTCCCTTCCAGAGAGTCACCGGTGGTGAACTTATTTTTGGCTTCCTAAATATGCTGTAGTTTTTAATCTCTGTTTTTACAGCAGTAGCAGGAAATATGCTGTAGTTTTTAATCTCTGGTTTTACTTACGCTGCAAGTAGGATGTCTGGTTTGTTCTGCTGAGCTGGACTTAGTCTCTCATTCATGTCCGACTCTTTGCGACCCCATGGACAATATAGCTCTCCAGGCTTCTCTGTCTACGGGGATTCTCCAGGCAAGAATACTGGAGTGAGTTGCCATGCCCTCCTCCAGGGATCTTCCCAACCCAGAGATTGAACCCAGGTCTCCTGCACTGCAGGCAAACTCTTTACCGTCTGAGCCATCAGGGGTTTGTTCTGCAGTCAGTCTAAAAAATGTCTAAGTTTATCCACACTGTATCTTATTACTGGACTAATAATCTCAACTCCTCAGCAATAGCTGAAATACTAACTCTTGCACCACTGCTTTCCACATTAATGTGCCTGTCAATACCTATTTAAGAACAAATCAAATGTTTTCACTTGGTAGATTCAACAGTATAAGATTATAACCAGCATAGAGAAAAGACAATGATAGCCATGCAGCTATGACTGGGCTTAGAAATGAGGGGAGAGTTGAGTTTGAGTCCTGGTCCTGCCACAATTCACCTGCTGTGGGATCTTGAGTGAGTTGTAAGGCCCAGTTTAACTGGTTACATAAGGTAACCATTGGTTTAGCCCATATATGATGTAACATGAAAGATTAAGTGAAACAATGTATTTCAGTTTTTAGCACTAAACCACAGTAGATGCTAAATGGTTGAAAAATAGTGGTAATTTTGCATCTATGGTGGTTATCTTAGTGATCATGGTATAAATTTACCAAGTCCTTCCTATAAATCTAGTGCAATGACAAATTTCAAGTGAATGTGTAATACTACTAGAAGTTTCTTGTGCAAGACTGTATTTTTCAGGCAGCTGTGCTCTTTGAATTGCCTGGAAAGTTATTTCTAGCATTCTTCTCTTCATTCATCCATTCATTTATTTATTTATTCAACAAATATTTCTTGAGTTCCAGGTCCTGAAAACATTGTTGCAGGTTCTGAAAATACTGCTGTGAAGAAAACATAGCCCCTCCTGTTGTCAAATGTACATTTTATTTGACAATAAACAAACATATAATTAGTGGTCAGGGGCTTTGAAGAATAAGCAGGATCAAGAAATAGGAAATAATTAAGAGTTCAAATTAGGTTAGATTATCAGAGAAGTCTCTGAATGATAGAGGAAGACACGCAGCAGGCAAGGCAAGAAGCATTCCAGACAGAGGGGGCAGCAAACAAACTTCAATTCCAACTCAATCTAGAGCAGTCTGTTGTGTAAAAACCCTAATCACTTGTGTACAGCACTGATTTTACTTCAAAAATGAGTTTTACAACATATTGATGGAGCAATAGAAAATTAAACTCATAAAAATATTGTATAAATTATTCTGGCACTTTTGAAAAACTTTAGATGGACATTATCATACTTATATTTAGGAAAATATCTTAGTTCATGCACGCTTATGCAAAGCAAAACAGAGCCAAAAAACAATCCCATGCCAAGTTACATAGTAAAGTGAAAAACAGGGCGTGCTTGTCTTTCAAAACATGATTCATGACAAACTGAACATGTAAAAGGAGTAACACCTCTAGAGAGAGAATATCCTTTCTGCTGAAGCAGAGTACATTTAACTGACATACCAGCAAAACTGACACACTATTCTGCAAATAGTTTGCCATGTCTATATCAAAAGAGGGAATGGTATTCCTGAGGATTATGGCAAATTCATGCTTTATTGTGTTGATCTGAAGACAAGATCTGAATGCAAGTTTTCTGAACTGGAGATAGTCAATTTAAAAAGATAAAAATTAACTGTGAAGAAATTGAGAGCACAGACTTAACTGATTTCAAAAAATAACTGCAAGGTCATGCTTAAAAAGACACATTCATTCTCTCTCTCTCTCTCTCACACACACACACACACACACACACACACACACACCACACAAACACATAACTTCCGTTAAGCAAGCCCAACTCATCAAGTAACATTATTTTGCCCTTGGTTGGCACTATCTGGAGGAAAGCTGTGGCAGTTCTCAGGACTTCCTAGTCCCTCACAGGTAATAAAAGCTCTTAGATGAGTAATAAAAGGTTCAGCCCCACATAATTGTCAAAACTCCACATGTGACTTAGCACTAAGGCTTTTCTTTTTCACAGTGGTTGGGCCTCCTGAATGCAGGAAAGCCTGGAGTCATAGAACCCTTAAGAAAAGCTTGAAAAAAAAAAGAAAAGCTTGGATTTCCATTCTGCATCATCCATTCATGTTTTAGTGTTACTGATTGCCTACCTTCGGATCACAGGAAAGGGTAAGGTTAAAACAAAAAAGTCCTGCCTTGCCTGGTTTGAGCCCCACAGGTGTTGAAAGCATATCATTCCCCAGAGACCACATCCACACACCCCCCACATCCACTGAGGACCTCTTACCTGCCTTGCTCTGGATGCACACCGTGCATTCTTAGATCTTTGCTTACTGAACGCCTAGGCATCAACTGATCATTCTTGTTTCTCTCTGCAGGATCTCAGTGGTTCTCCTGGAGAGAATTTTAAATGACCTACTTTCTCTTACATTTTCGCATGTTCCATGTCAGACCTACAGAAAATGCTCTCTCATTCTTTCCCTGCCACACTGTGGGAATGCAGGACAGCCAGCATGGTCATCTCTCTTTGCCTCAAACACCAGCAAACTGCCAGCCTAGCAATTGTACTTCTGACTCCTCCGATGGAATATAAAACCAGCCCACTGTGTCCCCAACTACATGGACCCACTGATGTATATCTTACCAGGCTTTAAATGATGGTCAGGGACATCATTTAAACTTGTCTGAAACTTGGAAATCATTTAAAGGAATAACTACATGTCATTTCAGATACACTCTAAAAGCCCACTTTGTGTGAGTATCATTTACTAGTCATAAAGCTCATTCTGTGAAGTAATATATTAACCGGTAGGTTTTTTTCCATCTACAGTTTTCACATCATTTGCATTTAGGTTTTTGAACCAGTTTAACCATCCTGGTGGTTCCTTCCCTTATGAATTAAATAAACATATAAATTCTATTAATATATTTATAGAACATCATGTTCTTAATTTCTGAAATTATATTTTGATAGTGGGTACCAAGCTTTCCTCTTCTGAAGGGAGACGGGACACATGACAGAGCAGAAACTTATCAAAAGTACTCTTTCAAAATCCTCTCCACTCTTGGTTCCCCAAAGTTTATTACAGGCAGAAGTTAATAACCAAATGAGGATTATAAAACAGATTTTCTATCATCTCCTTTTTACAAGTCCTGAAATTTAGCCTTTCTTTGAAATGGAACATCTACTTTCCTCATGCCCAGGCAGACAGCAGCTATAACATCCTATTACATATGTATGGGATTTTTCAAATTGTCAAGGGTAGCCAAGCTTTAGAGGCAACATAAAATTACAAAAAGATTTTTTAAAACATAAATTAGTATGGTATAAAGGTATTTAGATATATCTTAAGGACTAAACTTAAAAAGGAAAAAGAAGAAACTTATAGTTAAGGTGTGACATTGTCCTTTTTGTAATTTTTCTCAGCATTGTAATTTCTGGCAGTCACCCATGGCATAGAATTCTTCAGCAAATAAATTTCCATAACACAAGGCAATGATTACTGCTGTTTCACAAGTGGAGGAAAATCATCAGGGCATATGATAAATTCCTGCTTCCTTCAATGTGTAGTCCTTTCCCAGTTGAAAAATAAATATATAAGCTTTTTCAATGGGCGTGTCGTTTTCAACCAGTATTTATTCAACACCTGCTCTATTGTTGACACTGCCTAAAAGTGGATACAAACAGGAACAAAGGCTGTGTCTCTGCCTTTGAGGAACCCATTGTCTATTGAGGAAAGTAAGAGATCACAAATAATTAATATGTAATGTAGCAAGTACTATATTCACAAAGTATGGGAGAGAGACATGTGTGGCATAGCCAGAAGTTCTGGTTGGTCCAGACATATACATGGCAGGGAGATAAGATAAAAAGCTGTGCTAGAGTCAAATTTAAAAGCACCTCAGACATTACACTGTTCACAGTGGAAACAACAAAATTTTTTTTTAAAACAGAAAGTAGTCATCTCAGCATGCTGAAATGCAAATAGAGCCAAAGGATAAAATGGAGAGAAAAAGACATATTTAAAGTATTAGTCTAAGATAGAAATGATGAGTCTGGAATAAATCGATGCAGAGGGCACAGGCCAAAGGAAAGAGATTCAAGGGGATTTCATAAACTCCAGCAGGATCTGAAGACTGAAGAAATGTGGATGTCAAACAGGGAACAGTTCACAGAATGAGGACCACAGAGATGGCACAGAAATGAGTTCACTTTTCAAGTTTTTAATTTTGAGATAGCGATCAGAAATATTTTTATGGTTTCCAATTGTTATCTCAAAAGTAAAATTAGGTCGAGTTGTCAGGATAGTGATAGGTCATGGATATTAGAGGGTCTGGTCGTGCCATCAACATATAGAGAGTAACCACAGCTAAAGGAGGAGTTTAAAATGTCCCAGGAGCATTCAAAAAACTATGGAGGAGCTGGATTTGATAGAGATATTCATCCACCATACCTAAAATAGATGGATATGAAACCAATACTTGGCCTTTTTATCTTGCAGTGTTCATTGCAAGGTCCTCACAAATGAACATGACACCATGCATGAATGTATTAATGTGATTCTCAGTTATTCTCAGTGTCATTCATATTTTACCATTGAGAAGCATGCACTAAAGTAAGTGGTTAAAAAAAAAAAAAAAGAATTGCCATTGGTCCCTGAAATGTGTTGCCAATATAAATAAACCTACACTCAGCTTAGGTGAAGAAGTTCAGAGTAGGCAAAGAGAGAATTCAGGTGATGAGGTTTTTAGGAAAAAAAAAAACTCTATTTGAACAAAAAATTATTTTATTTTGTTTTTCTCTACACTTTCCAATTTAATATGTTAGTATTTTTTGGTTCCATCTAAAGACTGATGCTCACTCCTTGGAAGAAAAGCTATGACAAACCTAAACAGTATATTGAAAAACAGATACATCTCTTTGCTGCCAACAAACGTCGATAATAGTCAAAGCTGTGGTTTTTCCAGTAGTAGTGTATGGATGTAAGAGTTAGATCATAAAGAAGGCTGAGTGCCAAAGAATTGATGCTTTTGAACTTTCGTGTTAGAGAAGACTCTTGAGAGTCCCTTGAACTGCAAGGAGAAAAGCCAGTTAATCCTAAAGGAAATCAACCCTGGATATACATTGGAAGGACTGATGGGAAAGCTGAAGCTCCCACAGTTTGGCCACCTGATGTGAAGAGCCAAATCATTGGAAATGACCCTGATACTGGGAAAGACTGAGGACAAGAGGAGAAGGGGAAGACACAGCATGAGATGGTTGGCTGGCATCACCACTCTATCAACATGAGTTTGATCATACTCCAGGAAATAGGGAAGGACAGGGAAGCCTGGCATGCTGCAGTCCATGGGGTCACAAAGAGTCAGACACAACTTCGCTACTGAAAAACAATAACAATAAAGTATAAGAAAAGAAGCGAAAAGCAAAGGAGAAAAGGAAATATATAAGCATCTGAATGCAGAATTCCAAAGAATAGCAAGGAGAGATAAGAAAGCCTTTCTCAGTGATCAAGGCAAAGAAACAGAGGAAAACAACAGAATGGGAAAGACCAGAGATCTTTTCAAGAAAATTAGAGATACCAAGGGAAAATTTCATGCAAAGATGGGTTCGATAAAGGACAGAAATGGTATGGACCTAACAGAAGCAAAAGATATTAAGAAGAGGTAGCAAGAATACACAGAAAGAACCGTACAAAAAAAGATCTTCATGACCAAGATAATCATGATGGTGTGATCACTCACCTAGAGCCAGACATCCTGGAATGTGAAGTCAAGTGGGCCTTAGAAAGCATCACTATGAACAAAGCTAGTGGAGGTGATGAATTCCAGGTGAGCTGTTTCAAATCCTGAAAGATGATGCTGTGAAAGTGCTGCACTCAATATGCCAGCAAATTTGGAAAACTCAGCAGTGGCCACAGGACTGGAAAAGGTCAGTTTTCATTCCAATCCCAAAGAAAAGCAATGCCAAAGATTGCTCAAACTACCACACAATTGCACTCATCTCACACGCTAGTAAAGTAATATTCAAAATTCCCCAAGCCAGGCTTCAGCAATACGTGAACCATGAACTTCCTGATGTTCAAGCTGGTTTTAGAAAAGGCAGAGGAACCAGAGAACAAATTGCCAACATCCGCTGGATCATGGAAAAAGTAAGAGAGTTCCAGAAATACATCTATTTCTGCTTTATTGACTATGCCAAAGCCTTTGATTGTGTGGATCACAATAAACTGTGGAAAATTCTGAAAGAGATGGGAATACCAGACCACCTGACCTGCCTCTTGAGAAACCTATATGCAGGTCAAGAGGCAACAGTTAAAACTGGACATGGAACAACAGACTGGTTCCAAATAGGAAAAGGAGTACTTCAAGGCTGTATATTGTCACCCTGCTTATTTAATTTATATGCAGAGTACATCATGAGAAACGCTGGGCTGGAAGAAACACAAGCTGGAATTAAGATTGCCGGGAGAAATATCAATAACCTCAGATATACAGATGACACCACCCTTATGGCAGAAAGGGAAGAGGAAGTAAAGAACCTCTTGATGAAAGTGAAAGAGGAAAGTCAAAAAGTTGGCTTAAAGCTCAACACTTAGAAAACTAAAATCATGGCATCTGGTCCTATCACTTCATGGGAAATAAATGAGGAAACAGTGGAAACAGTGTCAGACTATTTTTTGGGTTCCAAAATCACTGCAGATGGTGACTGCAGCCAGGAAATTAAAAGACATTTACTCCTTGGAAGGAAAGTTATGACCAACCTAGATAGCATATTCAAAAGCAGAGACATTACTTTGCCAACAAAGGTCCATCTAGTCAAGGTTATGGTTTTTCCAGTGGTCATGTATGGATGTGAGAGTTGGACTGCGAAGAAGGCTGAGCACCGAAGAATTGATGCTTTTGAACTATGGTGTTGGAGAAGACTCTTGAGAGTCCCTTGGACTGCAAGGACATCCAACCAGTCCATTCTGAAGGAGATCAGTCCTGGGATTTCTTTGGAAGGAATGATGCTAAAGCTGAAACTCCAGTACTTTGGCCACCTCATGCGAAGAGTTGACTCATTGGAAAAGACTCTGATGCTGGGAGGGATTGGGGGCAGGAGAAGAACGGGACGACAGAGGATGAGATGACTGGATGGCATCACCGACTCGATGGACGTGAGTCTTAGTGAACTCCGGGAGTTGGTAATGGACAGGGAGGCCTGGCGTGCTGCAATTCATGAGGTCGCAAAGAGTCAGACACAACTGAGGGAATGAACTGACTGACTGACTGACTGATATCCATAATCTGCCCCTCATTTCCCTCCCTTTGCCTGGCAACAATTTGTGAGCTTTTGAAGCCAAAAATTTGTGAGCTTTTGAGTTTTCCTGCACAATCCTGGGCCACGCTGGTAATGATTTAGTGGACTGAGTCCATAAATAAATAAATAAATTCAAACAAGATTCTTTCTTGTGATAATGTAGATTTGAGACTGAGAAAGTGATTCTTGGGTTAGCAATATTCTGCCATGTGGACAAATGAAAGAAAAAAAAATGAAAGAAAAAAAATGGAAGAAAAGACAAAAGGAATTTTAAAAAGACAGAAAGGAGTGAATTTTATAGAAGTGTTCCCTTTCCTGAGAACTAGCGACATTCTAGGCTTTGGGTTCCATGATATACTCTAGTAATCTTAAATTCCCCTTTATTACTTAAACTGGCATAGCTTAGTTTCAGTTGTGCAGAAAAAAAAAAAATATCATGACTACAATCAATGACTGTTAGAATTGTAGTACTAAAGTAACTAGGCACTCGATCGTGTCTGACTTTTGTGATCCTGTGGACTGTAGCCCACCAATCTCCTCTACCCATGGAATTCTCCAGGCAAGAATACTGGAATAGGTAGCCATTCCCTTCTCCAAGGGATCTTTCCAACCCAGGGACTGAACCACAGTCTCCTACATTGCAGGCAGATTCTTTACCACCTGAGCCACCAGAGAAGCCCCTACTTCTTTTATAAGTCCAAAGTTAGATTCCCAGGGAATTATTTTAAACAATGGTTGAACATTAATCCATGTCTCTCATAATTTTAAATTAATATTCCTACATATACAAAGGTAGGAAGGTCATTTGGCATATTTTGAAGCCATTCTATCAAAAAAGGATAAAAACCTTTTGTTTATTTTTTAATTAGTTTAATTTCTTAGTTTATTTTCTTTAAGTTTAGCAGTGCTAGTTTTGTAGCAGACAATTATTTATAATCAATGTAGCTTTAGGAAAAAGCTAATCTTAAAAAGAAAAAAAGCTGACATTTCTGATAAAACAACATTCATTTTGATCCTTGACAAGTTTTAATAAGTGTATCCTACTTTCTTCTTGAGATTTATGCAGTTAGTTCTACTTCATTTGGAAAATTTGCATTTTTTCTCTTATGCACTCAAGCTGGGAGGCACAAAACAAGAGTTATTAGGTTTGTTTGACATGAGATGTCTAACAATAATTTTCTTTCATCAACTTTATTCTATGGCTCTGATCCCCAAGGGCAGATTTTTCATTGGATTTTGTGAAACGTTTTATAACAGCCTTACCTTTTGCAGAAGTTGCTCCCAAAACATCCTGAAGGAATTGTCGCAACTCTCTCCACTGTAGAACAAACTAGACTTACCATTCTTATGCCTACTGTGAGTTAAAATGACCTATGTATTATCCATCTTTGCAATGATTCAAAAAACCATATGTATATAATGTAGCTAGCTTTCATGAAGGTGTAGACATCAACCAAATACTTCTTAAGAACATATTTTGTCCCAGTTACCTGGATAAATAATGGCTACAAGGATGAGCAGGATAAATTTGTATTCTGCTATTGCAGAAAAGACTCCTAGGAGATACAGAGAAGAAACTCAGAATATTAATTACTAAAACTGTGTGAGAACATAATACTTTAGAAGCACAGAGTTAGGAAATTAACACAACAGTTGAAAGTTCAAGAAAGATTTCTTAGCCTAAATGATTTTTGTCTGACCCAGATGTTGAGTAGGAACTCCAGATTTGATCAGGGGAGTGCACAAAATTAGGGCATGTTGTGGGTAGAAAAAAAAAAAACATGCAAACTTCCCTGTGAGGAGTCAGAATATGCTAAATTTGCTGTTCTGCTGTTCAGTTGTGTTTGACTCTTTGCAACTCTTTGGACTGCAGCCCACCAGGCTCCTCTATCCATGGGATTTTTCATGCACGAATACTGAAGTGGGTTGCCATTTCCTCCTCCAGGGGATCTTCCTGACCCAGGGATTGAGCTCACATCTCCTGAGTCTCCTGCCTTGAAGAGTGAATTCTTTACCCACTGAGCCATCAGGGAAGCCCATGGTAAGTTTCGAGAATCTGAAAATGCCAACATTAGTGAAACTTGAAAGGAACTTAGAAGTAGAAATGGGATAAAAGAAATGACAGTCATACAAGTCTGGCAAAAGAGAGACTAATTAAGAGGCAACAGCCATAACGAGGCTTCACTGGTAGCTCAGTTGGTAAAGAATAGTCCTGCAATGCAGAAGACCCTGGTTCAGGCAGCTATTACTGGCCTAGGACAAGATAGCAGAATAAAATGAAAATAAGGATCAAATATCTATATGACAAATTCATTAGTGGACTTGGAATTAGAGTAGAAGCTGAGGAAAAAGGATGATCTCCAATATTTATGGATCCAAAGATGGAATTTTTACATTTATCTCATGATAGATATTAGTTGATAGTTTTCTTTTCCTATAATGTCCTTTTCTGGTTTTTGTTATTAGGGTAATGCTAGCCTCGTAGAATGAATTAAAGTAGTGCCTCTGCTGCCCTTCTGAAAGAAATTGTACAAGACTGGTATAATTTCTTCTTTAAATGTATGGTGGAATTCACCAGTGAAATGTGTTGCTTTCAGTTTTGAAAGTTTGTTAATTATTGGCTCATTTGTTTAATAGGTGTAGGCCTATTCAGATGATCTACTATGGGTGTTTGGCAAATTTTGTCTTTCAAGAAGCTGGTCCATTTCATCTAGGTTAACAAATCTGTGGACATAGAGTTGTTCTCTCATTTTTCCTTAGGTAGCTTAGATAGAGACATTGATTTTATTGATCATTTCAAAGAACCAGCTATTTGTTCCACTTATTTTCTCTTTTGATTTCCATTTTCAATTTTATTGATTTCTGTTTTAAATTTTATCATTTCTTTTCTTCTTCTTACTTTGTATTTAATTTTGCCTTATTTTTTTCTTTAGATTCCTAAGGTAGAAATTTAGATAATTGATTTTAGATCCCATAAATATTACATCCTCCCAATGTATACATTGAATGCTGGAAATTTCCCTCCTAAACACTGCATTCACTGCATCCCACAATTATTGATAAATTGTGTCTAATTTTTCATTTGGTTCAAAGTATATGTTTTCATTTTCTTTATATTCCTTCTTTGACCTATGTGTTATTTAGAGTGTGTTGTTTAATCTTTAAGTATTTGAAGGTTTTCCAGCAATCATCCCATTATTGATTTCTAGTTTAGCTTCTTTATGGTTTAAGAGCAGACACTGTATGATTTCTATTATTTTAAATGTATTAATGTGTATTTTATGGCCTAGAATGTGGTCTATCTTGGTGAAAATCCATGTGTGCTTTAGAAGAATGTGCATTCTGCCCTTGTTGTATGAAGCAGTCTATTGATGTCCTTTATATCCAGCTGACTGATGATGTTGATGAATTCAGGCTGTCCTTACTGATTTTTTGCCTCCTGAACTTGTCTATTTCAGATAGAGAAGTGTTGAAGTCTCCAAACATAATAATCAACTTATATATTTCTGCTTTCAGTTTTTCCAGTTTTGCCTCACATACTTTAACACTCTGGACTGTGAACGTCCCATATGCTTCTCAGTCACTCTACCTCCCCTTCAGCTGGGACAGAATGACCAGTCGTCTGGAGCTGAGTATTTCCCTTCCCTCAGGTTGGTTAGACTCCGCAAAAATCCCAGCAGGTTAGACTCTGACTAAATAACTGTTCCTAAAGGTAGATCTTCTGAAGAACTGAAAGCTCTGGTATATTTTAAAATAACTTTTCCCCTCCCCTTGCCAAAAGCTTGAGGGATTTTCCTCCAATATTCACTATGAGAACCTGGTAACATTTCAGAAGTTAAAACACACAAAAGTGTGGGGTCCCTCCAATGACTGGGTCCCTCTGGAGTTTTTATTTTTCTGAGTTGTCTACACTGCACCTCTTGCAATTCTTCAATCACAGTTCTGATTTCCTGACTCTGGCACTGGTTCCCCAGGATGTTTCTGGTCCAGAAAGTTGTGATTCTCTATATTTGCTGATAGGTCTCTGTAATTTGGGGAGCAATGGCTTGCCCTGTGACCTCATTTCTCTTATGGATCTAAGAAGCACTGTTGATTTTTCACTTTCTCAGCTTTCTACTTGTTGTTAGGACTGAATGGTGACTTCCAAACTTCTTGCCAGAAGAAGCTCATCAGACCAGATATCAGAATCTTCTGTTTGTTTTTGTAGCAGTTAATATGAGAAAATCATAAATTTGCAAATCTTAAATTTTCATTTACTTCATAGTGAGTTTAAACATTTTCTAATGGTCATTTGTATTTCTAGTTCTGTGAAGTACTTCTTTTCAACATGATTGATTTTTAATTTTTACCATTTGGTCTCTAAACAAGGTCATTTTTCTTTCACCCAAATTTATCAATATATATACATGTATATACACATATAGTGCTGTGTCCATATATATATACATACATACATACATACATATGTCTCACTTAGTTGCCCAGTCATGTCCAATTCTTTGTGACCCCATGCACTGTAGCCCACCAGGCTCCTCTGTCCATGGGGATTCTGCAGGCAAGAATACTGGAACAAGTTGCCATACCCTCCCCAGGGAATCTTCCCAACCCAGGGATCGAAGCCAGGTCTCCCACATTGCAGGTGGAGTCTTTACCATTTGAGCCACCAGGGAAGCCCAGGAATACTAGAGTGGGTAGTCTATCTGTTCTCCAGGAGATCTTCCCAACCCAAGAAATGAACCAGGGTTTCCTGCATTGCAGATGGATTCTTTACCAGTTGAGCTACCACTATATATATATATATAACTGAACTGATATATATAGTGGTCTTCCCAGTGGTAAAGGATCTGCCTGCTAATATATGAGATACCAGAAAAGTGGGTTCAATCCCTGGGTCAGGAAGATCCCCTAGAATAGGAAACAGTAACCCATTCCAGTATTCTTGTCTGAAAAATTCCATGGACAGAAGAGCCTGGTGGGCTACAGTCTATAGGGTCACAAAGAATCAGACATGATTAAGCAACTGACCGTAAACACACACACACACATACAGTACAATAAAATTCACATATTTTAAGTTTACATCCAATGAGTTTTGATAAATATATGCACATAACTACCACTAAAATCATCGTACAGAAAATATATATCATTTCCCCAAAGCTCCTGTTTGCCTCTGCAGTTAATACTTTCAAACAGTCAGTGATCTGCTCTCTTCCACTGTGGAATATTTTTTTCTATTCTTGAATTTACTAGAAGTGTAAATATAAAGTCTGTATGTTTTTGTGTAAAACTTCTTCCACTCAGCATGTTTTTGACACTTTTGTGTGTTGATATGTTTATCAGCAGTTTGTTCCCTTTTGCTGCTGAGAATCATTTCACTTGATAGATATACCACAATTTTTTATACACTCACCTTTTAATTAACATTTGATTGTATCTAGATTTTTATCTCTTACAATAAAGTTTCTATAAATATTTATGTACAAGTATGACAATTCAGTTTACTACCACTTGTTTTATGGACATGACCTGGAAATTGCTTGGCTTCAGTCTATATCCCTTTAAACAGCACTTGGTCATGTGACCACATCTGGCTGCAAGGGAAGCTGGAAATATACTCTGTAGCTGGGAGACCAAGCATCCATCTAAAACCCAGAATTTTGTTACAAATGGAAGAAAGTGAGGGTGGAAACTCAGAGATTGTTTTCACATAAATGGGGAAAAATCTAATCTGGCTTCTAGATTTTGGATGGATATTGGTGCCGTTATCTGATTTGACATTCAAGTGGATGGATGAGCAAACTATTCACTGTAACTCTCTAGTATATTTTCAGCAATAATCAAAGCTGGAAATATAAATTTTGGGAATCATCAACATATGGATGGAATTTAAAGCAAGGGATGAGATGAGATACCCTAGAGAGTAAATTTAAGATGTGGTTTCTATCTGGTGATGCAGCGATTTCACAAACTACTTTCAGAGCCTAAGCTAAATATATCATCACTAGCATAATGCATTTTAACCTAAAGCAAAACAAAAAATTCTTTTATCCTTTTTTCCCTGGTAATACAGTAAACTACTTAGGAATTACATTTCCCAGCCTCTCTAAAAGCTAGGTATGGCTGTCTGACTAAATTCTTACCAATGGAATGTGAGTGAGTCGCCAATCTGAATACTCATGTCCAAACAGACTCTTACATAAAAGAAAAAAATTATTTAACTTCTTTCTTATTTAAGCCACTACATTTGAATTTATTTTTAGCAGCTTAAGTCTTAACTGATTCATGAAGTTAATTCATCCAATTATTTCTCATGCTCAGTTAAACAAATCTCCATTGCCACTCATTTTATTCATTTTTATTGATTTTATCACAATCTTGGGTTTTTTAGTATTATTTATTTGGGCTTAGTTTTCAAGAATATCAGATTGACAGTATTTCCATAATGGTCCAAGAAATAAAGTAATGTTACTACCTTGCAGAATATTAATATTTTCTTCATATACTTCCAATTCTCTCCAGCCATTGCCTCAATTAATTCTTCATGCTAAAGTTAAAAGAAAAAGAAAATCTAATGTGGTTGTCCTCATTTCACTGAAGAGGAAACCGAAGTAGAGATATTAAATTATTGGCCTATAAGAGCCAACCAAATTAATGGAAAAGGTGGAAGTAAAATGCAATTATCTCACTTCTATTTTTATTGAACTATTAGATTACAAGTCACAACCAATTAAAAACATGATGTAAGATCTAAACAGTATAACCTTTTTATCGTGTAGATGATGGGTCCTAAAACCTGCCCATTAGCACTCTGTAAAATGTTTCTTTCTTCCACTTAATGTTATCAACATTTTTCACCATTAGGTTTACATATAGATACATAGATATAGGCAGATAGTTGAAAAATTTAGAAACATTATTTTTAAATAGAAAATATATTCACTCCAAATTTTCCACATTTATCAAAACCTACTTATATCCGGATATATTTTTTCCAGCCCTTTCTCTATCCATATCACTAATCATTTAATTTTCACATAATTATGATCAAATATTTGTGATCAAATATAAATTCAAATGGCATGTAATATATATTGTATTTCTCAGCACAAGTGAAATTCAACAGAAATCCATTGGGTGGAGTTGTACCATAGCTTAACATTTTAAAACATTTCTCAACTTTATCTTTTTTACATTTTCTCCAGTTTTATATAGCTTGTGACTAAGCAATATTTACTATTTGAAGACAAAAATATTTTATTCCCACTGAAAATTGTTTGGAAAGTATTTGTTTAGGCACTATTCTCTTTTCTGATTGTATCTAATACAAGTAGCATACAATTTAGAATTTAATAATCTTGTCAAAGAATATAGTTGCTTATCTTCCAAGAAATATGCAGATTAATGAGATTAAATAGAAAATAACAGTTGGCTTAGTGAAAAAAAAAAATACTTCTCTGTCTTTTCACCTCTCAAACTCGTTTTTTCTGCCATCAAAAAAGCCAGATAAATGTCTGATATTTCAACTCTTCTGAGACAAAATGCTACGTGCATTAAACAAACAAAGCTTCATTAATGTTCATCCGTTCTAATATGTGCTACAAAAAGTTGCCACAAGTTTGATTTCTCCATGGGGAACTAGCTCTCAAGAAGGTTTGTACCTGCATACAAAGCAGGTTAATCTCTCTCTGGCAGAAGTCAATAATTTTACAAGTACCTGCAATGGTCCAGGGACCACATGTGAAAGCATCGCCCTGAGGGAAGGTCAAAGAAGATGGGGACCCAGCCATCAGTTAATTTCAGTCTTGAGCCACAGGAGGAAATAAAGACATATTAAAACTAGCTTCTGATTCAATTATCCTTTCAGTTCCGATTGATTCACCCTCTGAAAGAAGACCTAAGATTTTCTCACTTTCTCCCTAGTGTTCACTTCCCCAACCTTCCCTTCCTATTTAGAAGAATGAAGGCAAAAACTATAATGGAAAAATGATGAGATACAGGAATTTGCAGATTATTCTGGATAGGTATTTTCTTTGGTTAATTAGGAATTGCTAAAATTCTTTCTTAGGAAAAAAAAGTTCTTGAATATTCCTCTTTTGTTCTCACATTTTGTATGTAATTGTTATCAATTTTGGTCCTAGCTGGTTTCACCCATACTACTGGTCTTTTTATGCAGGAATAAGGCTGTGAATTTTCTTTTGCTGGGTGTACAGTAAGTATAGACAGAATTATTAGTGTTAACAGCCTGGCACCACAGAAAGATCATAGAGTTAAGAACCCTAAGATCTGAATTCAAATTTGGATTCTGGATATAGTAGCTGAGTGTAAAAAGGGCTGGTTCTTGACATCCCTGCTGCTGCTACTGCTAAGTCACTTCAGTCGTGTCTGACTCTGTGCGACCCCATAGACGGCAGCTCAGCAGGCTCCCCTGTCCCTGGGATTCTCCAGGCAAGAAAACTGGAGTGGGTTGCCATTTCCTTCTCCAATGCAGGAAAGTGAAAAGTGAAAGTGAAGTCACTCAGTCGTGCCGACCCTCAGCAACCCCATGGACTGCAGCCTTCCAGGCTCCTCCATCCATGGGATTTCCAGGCAAGAGTACTGGAGTGGGGTGCCATTGCCTTCTCTGCTTGACATTCCTAAGTTTCACATTTGTTAAATATCAGTAATAGTGCTTTAACAACTTCATCTGGTTGGGATGAAGTTCTCAACAGAGCAAATAATAAAAATACTTTGTAAACTGTGAAATGTTTTGAAAATCACAATAATTTTTTTTGGCAATACATCTAAAAGAACACTGGCATAAACTGTGTAAACTATGGCAGGTAAACTATGCATATGAATTGAAGGCTGGGAATCTATCAAAATGCTCACCAATGAATAATTAAATCAACACTGAATATCCTTTCTATTCTCAGTAAAATGTTAACTCTGATACAGCCATTAAAGATACATACCTCATGGTCCAGGTGTCTACAATAGAATTCTAGACTATTTGAATGAAAGACACCTTACATTTGTGTTTCTTAGGGTGTTTGTTAAAATTTCCTGGTCCCACATCAGATCTACTGAATCAGAATCTCCTGGAGAACTATAGACTGCAGGATCTATTATCTGTAATAAATACAAGGATATTGTTAATTGTTATGGTCAGAAAAAAAAGAACCCTGGGAAACTGTTTCAAAGTGACTCTTTTCCAAACTCCTAGACAATGTTAAGTATCACTAAGACAACATCCTTTACCATTTCAAAGTGTAATATATTCTATTATTGGTCTTTCAATCAACAAAGAGTCAGGAAGACAAGGTCGTCTACATAAAACAGTAGCAAGCACTGTATTCAGTGAGTGTTTTAATGATACACACTGATGCTATGTGCTGGACACCTTTGTTCAAAGTAATGTGGACAAATGAGAAAGAAAAAAGAGCTTGGCGAATGCTAATCGTATAGTGGAGTAATGGAAAGAACACACACAGAATTATAATTGGAGAAACTGGGATTGTTCATATAGAGGGGATAGAAGGAAGTCACCACGATGGATAAAATCACTGAGGGATAAAGTATGTGTCAAAATATACAACAGAGATAAGGTTGAAATCATGGCTGACTTTTTTGTGACCCCATGGATTATAGCCCACCAGGCTCCTCAGTCCATGGAATTCTCCAGGCAAGAATACTGGAGTAGGTTGCCATTTCCTTCTCTAGGGGATCTTCCTGACATAAGAACTGAACTCATGTCTCCTGCATTGACAGGTGAATTCTTTACCACTGAGCCACCAGGGAAACTTAGAGCCAGAATAATGCACATAATTAGCATGAAAAAATAAGTAAAAGAAATGCAGATGGAGAGATGAATCATCTGATGCAATACTTTGAAATCCAAGGAAGTTAAAAAAAAAAAAAGAAGACCAAATGTGTCTAATGGAAAGAATGGGGGTCTTCAGATGATACAAGATAAGTGCAGTGTTTGGACACTGACTATCAGAAAGCTAATATGACTGCGGTTGAGAGAACATGTGCTTGGTTGTGGAGCAAATTCCCTACTACATACAAATTCTTTTGCTCTATGAAGTACTATAATTGCTATTAGGTTCCCTGAGTTTGCGATTAAAAGCAATGACAATATTTAGATTTATCTGAAGGCAATAATACTTAAATTTTAGAGTGCATTTATATCACCCAGGGACTTGTTAACAATGTCAATCCTTTAAGCTCATCCCATGAAGTCCTGACTAATTAGGACCTTCACAAGCCTCCTTATTCAGCGTGACTCAAAGAACCAGTGTGAACTAGGAAAAATATTTGTTCAGTCCTGGGAAAAAGAAGGTAATGAGAGAAAGGGACGAGAAATTTCCTGAACCATTTGACACTGCTGCAACACCTGATCTCCATGGTTAGTGGACGTGTTTCATTGTGCAGATCATAGGACAAAAATGCCAGTCCTCTACAGGTTAAGGGGAAAAAGATCCCATGGCACCAAGCTCAAGGAGCCAATTATCTAATGGAAGCTTTAGATAATTCTGAGGCAGATGGACCATTCATCACCATTTGAAAAGACATGCTATTAAGGAATTCCGTGGGCTTCCATGGTGGCTCAGTTGTAAGAATCCGCCTGCCAATGCAAGAGATGAGGATTCTATCCCTGGGCCAGGATAATACCCTGGAGAAGGAAAATGGCTACCCACTCCAGTACTTTTGCCTGAGAAATCCCACGGACAGTGGGGCCTGGTGGGCTAAAGTCTGTGGCGTCACAAAAAGTCAGACATGACTTCACGACTAACAAAAAAAAGTTCCATAAACATCTTAATTCGATCACATTTGAAATGTATTTTATTTGTATACAAAGAAATATTTTATATATGTGTATACACATTCATATGTATGTGTGTTTATTTACTTATATGTCAAAGTGATATCCAAATGGACCCATACACAATTTCAAATAAGCAGGCAAAATCGAGATTCACAAACCTAGAGATTCTTGTTATATTTTATGCACAGATTTGACCTATTTTAAGAATTAGCAGCTTATTTTGTTTTGCTTCGTCTTGTTGAAGGGGCTTCTCAGGTGGCTCTAGTGATAAAGAACCTGCTTGCTGATGCAAAAGACATTAAAGACGTGGGTTTTATCCTGAGTCAGGAAGATCCCCTGGAGGACAGCAACCCACTCCAGTATTCTTGCCTGGAGAATCCCATTGACAGAGGAGCCTGGTGAGCTACATACAGTCCATAGGGTCACAAAGATTCAGACAAGATTGAAGCGACTTAGCATGCACGCACGCACATCTTGTTGAAACTAGTCATGAATGCCTGGGCATGTTATAAATATTTATGATTTATGATTGAGAGTGTGCAAATGGCAGAGTCCTTTCAAAATGAACACAATGATGAAGATACACTAAAGTCATTAGGGTTTTGCAAATGAACGCTTTAACTGGAAAAATAACATTAGCAATTTTTGTTGTGTTTTTTTTTTTCAAAGAGCAAAGCGTAAAGAAGACTGAAATATAGCAAAATGACCTCAGAGAATTTCAGCTATCACCAATTGTCTCTGCTTTTTGCAAGACTTAAATAAAATATCACAGTGTCAGATTTGGTTGTTGTTACTGAAGAGGAAAGACCGGGAGGAAGGCGATGTGCTGTAGTCTCATATGGAAAGCATGACACTGTGTACCATTTTTTTTTTTTCAGTCATTAAATCCTTGAGTATCTCATTTATAAACATGAGGAACTCAGCTACTTGCCTGCAAAACTGATGAGATATTTTTTAAGCACAGAGATTCTTGCTGGTAGAAATCTGGCCCCTTTCCACAAACTTCTACATCTCACTGGTCTTCCCTCATTTCAATTTCTTGGCATTTTTCATTTTTTTCCCTTCAATCCACCAATTAAATTGCCAAGTTTCATTTGACTGAGGAAGAGCTATGCCCTAGGTCTGCAAAGATACACCAGTCACCTCTTGTATACTGTATGGATGACTCATGGAAATATTAAACTACTCCCTTTCCCATTCTAACATATGCACGTGCACACAGACACACACACACATCATACACACACACACACACACACACACACACACACACACTTTTCCTTTCCCAGGTCAAGAGAAATTTATTAGATACGTGTTATTTCCTTACTTTGTCTTCCTTGAAACAGTACCTAGTCTCATATATTAATATTTCATTCCCCAATGTAACACGTCAAAGTAAAGAGTTGTGTTGACCAGCAAGAAGTCAGAAGGTAAGAAATTTCTCTGCTTCCAAGAAAACTATTGTTAGTACAGCAGACAATAAATAAAGGGGAAAGGCAGGAGGGAGCCTTTTATTCCTAAAGAAATGCAGACCATGACAAAACTTATAAGGCTAAGAAAAAACAAATCATCTTTAGGAGAACTTTCACTCGAAATGGTTTTGCCTTTCAAAAGGAAAAATGCCCTCCTGAATCAGCAGCTTTTGGGAGGAAAAATCTTATGTGGTTTTCTAAATACTAAACCGAAACTCACTGGCAAAAAAAGAAGGTTGTGTTTGCATGTAAAACAAGAATGAATTTAAACTCAGCAAATTGCAAATTTCAGATGAGGACAATCAAGAAACGAGGTTAGGGAGAAAAGAAACAAAGCACATTTGGACTGGTGGTGTTAGGGGAAGTACACTGTCTGAAACCGCCCACCCTGGCCAGGCTCTCTAGTAACCATTCACATGAGTTGTTTTATGACAAGAGGTCCTAATTAGGAATACGAAACTAATAAGCCACCACTAACCAGAAGAATTTGGGAAAGGTCGAAAGGAGATACCATGTGTCCATCCACCTCCCAGAATCCCTCCCAATAACATCTTGGCTGAGTGATGCATGCGCCACCAGGAAGGACTCTGAGTCGGGATGATTGGCCAAAGACAACCCCGAAACTAATCCCATCACCATCACCATAAAACCCGAGACTGCGAGCCACGAGGCAGAGCTGTTCTCCTGGGTTCCCTTACCCTACTGCTCTCCACCCAGGTGCCCTTTCCTAGTAAAATCTCTTGCTTTGTCAGCACATGTGTCTCCGTGGACAGTTCATTTCTGAGTGTTAGACAAGAGCCCAGTTTCGGGCCCTGGAAGAGGTCCCCCTTCCTGCAACAGTGGCGTTCTGTTGTATAAGAGGAAAATCCACATGGTTGAGAGTGGGCCCATTTCATCCTGGCACCGTGTTGCATGAATGTGCTCTAAGAAGATGAAAAAATGAATGAGATCTAATTCTTGTTCAGCCATAGAGCTGTTCAGTCAAGCAAGATAACAGATAATGAATCTCTACAACAGGAAATTGATTTGTAGGCTCTCAAATTCTGCATTTTGTTTATGTTTTAGAAATGTGTAGATGTGTCAGGATGCCTTACGAGGTTTTGGGTTTTTTTTTTTTCCTTTTCAATATTTTATCATAGCAAAAAGGGATAACTTGACTATAACTGTGAAATGCAAACTGATTTTATCTCGAAATGTCAGATAGACTATAGTCAGTCTAAGACAAACATAAAAAGGATAAGATTCTCTGAAGGACTCGATAACATAGTCAGTAACATGCTTTTACTGTGGAAAATAAAACTCCCCAGTTCTTCAGAAAAATATTGCCTGGATTTTTACAAACTTGAAAATTACAGGCCATAAATAGGGCTATGTATGTTGTATTAGCTAAGAAATATTTTCTATATCTAGTGAATTTATTATGTAATATGTATACATCAATTACATAAAATTTTAATGAATGTTTATAGTTGCTGTTGGTTGGTATTTACTGTAAATCCTTCCCTTTTTTATCTAAATAGTTATGATAGCACATCAAAGTTTAGTTTTAGATATCTGATATTTACAACCTTTTAGAAAAAACTGAGAACAAGTGAGACACCAGAAATATATTGTTCTTAAATATTCAGGGTATTGTCATAGGTCAATGTGGCTACATTCAAAACCTTGTATTAAGAGCCATTGTTAAACAGATGAGAATGAGCAAATCTCAGATACAAGAAAAGGTAATTTATAGAGATAATCCAAGTAAAAGCTAAAGCTGTTGAAAATTTAACTGAAGCGCGACAGCTATTGTTCATTCATTCACTCATTCAGTCACTCATTTAGTAAGTCTCTTGTGAATACTTCTTAACAAATATTTTGTTAATACTATAAATGACAATAATTGTCATTTACAGAGTTCCAATTATGTGTTTGGAGAACAGGGAAGAGGTCCAGTTAGAGACAATTGCAGCGATTGAATTCATTGGAATTGTCAAAAAAGCTCAGTGAGAAAAAGAAGTGGCAGAACTCTTGATTTCTGTCATTAAAAAAGGTAGACAGAGGATAACCATCCTGAGATGGAGACTAAGAAGGAAAGAAAGAAGGACTTACATGGTGTTCCAATAGTTAAGACTCTGCATTTCCATTGCAAGGGGCCTGGGCTCAATCCCTAGTCAGGGAACTAAGCTCCCATGCCCCACTTGCTGCATGGTGTGACCAAAATAACAACAACAACAATAATAATAATACACTAATTAGGAATCCACTTGACACAATCTCTTTGGCATTCTATGTTCCTGCTGAATTTTTAAAAAAGCAAAAAAAAAAAAAAGGAAAGAATGAAATGATAAACTTTGTCACACACATAAAAAAGAGATTAATTTGAGATGAGGATAGTGTCCAAGGGAACTAAATGTTGCAAGAGAATGAAAACTAAAGCACATTCAATCATCTGGGGAATAGAGATCACTCCTGAACTCTAATAGAAAACTTTCATGAAGTGGTGAGATGGAAACCTCATGGCACTGAATTGCAGACTGCATGAGAGATGAAGGTGAAGAAAGAGTTAGTATCTATTCTTTGGGGGAGCTTGACTTTTAAACAGAATGGGAACTCCTGACTTGAAATTAGTAATTGAAGAAGACATTCAAGCGAATCATTGTCACCAACAATTAAAAAGTGTGTGGTGAGAAAGATGTAGTAGTCACTTTCTCCCACTTAAGCAACCAATAGAGTCTTCCCAACTGGAAAAGAGATTATCATATCTCCCTTTATGTTATGTTGATTTTCAACCTAAGTGACATCTTTGGATATAATTAGCCCCTGATAACAGGCTTTAATAAGCAGCTCCTCCGTGTGAAGCATGGAGGAAAAGCTTACATTTATAGGAAGAATATCAATAAACACTCAAAGGCAATTTGAGCAAAAGCCAACTTGCGTTCTTCCCAACAGTGGACAGGTTTAACACATCTTCATACAATGGAAACACTTTCCAGGGAGCTCATGAGATTGAAAGGGTATGTAGAAAAGATGTAAACGTTAGGAGAAATCTAAATTATAAACCTTTTCATATGATGTTTCTTCTTAAAATAACCCTCGATGTGAGCACCAGGGATATATCTAGGAAAGGTCTTACACTTCAGATTTCACTGCAAATCAGGGAGCTCTCTCAGTTTTTCTACTTTGATCTCCAGGAAAGGAAGAAGAGAGAAGAAAGGACTTTGAGGAGTGGCAACCAAGACCTAAACACTAACATTATTTCTGCAAAGAGGGTAAGGAATTATGCAAGTTGGAAAAGTTTTAATTTTGTGGGTAGGACTTAGTATTTGAAAAATAATAATCTAACTCAAGCAATCACTTTTCTCCTAGTAATTCCTGAATGGCATCTCTGCCCACTGACAGGAACGAGAACACGAAGGACAGACAGGCTGTCACTTTTGAAGTTCGAAGCTCTACCACCTAGTCCACCACTAGGAGTGCCTTCTGCCTGCTCACTCCACTCTGTGCCCTGTGTCCACTGAATCAATGTTCGATTGGTCTGCTGGGTGGCGCCAGATCATCACATAACCACAGAATCCCAGCAGCATCCAGCAGTTCAAAAACTTCAAATGTGTAAGTATAAATACACAACCCTCTATTTTTTAAATTTCTCTAACATAATCCAAATAATGATACAAGAAAGAAAGAATAGTAAATCTCTCCAAGTGTAATGCATTATTTTAAAATGAATTTTTCTAAGGCAAGTGAAAGTGATAGTCGCTCAGTCATGTCCTACTCTCTGCAAACCATGGACTGTAGCCTGCCAGGCTCCTTTGTCCATGGAATTCTCCAGGCAAGCATATTGGAGTATTCCTTCTCCAGAGGATCTTCAAATTAATGCTAAAACATTTTCATATAGAAGGAATGCCCAAAGGTGATGTCTGTACCTATATAACTTTTCCAATCATTGAGGCAAATACAGGTTCAATAAGATTTGTGAAAATAATATACAAGCTTTTTATTATTTTTATCCATGCTTTTTAAAAATATTTATTTATTCAGCTGCACCAGGTCTTAGTTGTGGCATGCCGGATCTAGTTTCCTGACCCGGGCTTGAACCTGGGCCTCCTACATATCGAGCGGGGAGTCTTAGCCACTGGACAACCAGGGAAGCCCCTATCCATGTGCTATAACTACTGATATGCTTTCAGACAGCTCTGGAAAGATCCAGACCTGGTCCTACCAGCTCAGTGTAACATCTCCACTGTGCCCCAAGGTGACCCCTCCTAGCACCTCCGAATTTATCTTTGCTACTATTCTCCCCTAAACTTACTTCAGGCAACTGCAATTGCCTCCTCATACCCAGCTCACAATCAGGCCCAACTAGCCTGCAGAGGGCTTACTCACTGTCTTCCCATTTCGAATATTCTGGCCGTATGTCCCATACTTTCAAGGTTTCACTAAAGCAATAGCTGCTTTATTGAATTAACTATACCAAAAATGTTCCGAATGATTCTGTGGTGGATACTGCTGCTGTTCTATCACAATCTACACTCCTATTCTGGTAAAGAGTCCACCTGCCAATACAGGAGACGCAAGATACATGGGTTCAATCCCTGTGTTGGAAAGATACCCTGGAGGAGGGCGTGGCAACCCACTCTAGTATTCTTGCCTGCAAAATCCCATGGACAGAGGAGCCTGTTGGGCTACAGTCCATGGGGCCGCAAAAAGTCAGTTCCACAGTAACAGGGTTCAAACTATGTGGCTACCTAGCTAGACCACTGCTTTAACAGACTCTTTTGCAGCTGGGATGTGACTTACTTAGCATCAATGGAATATGCATGGAAGTGATAAGTGCAATTTCTACCTCATTAGTTTAAAGGAAAATTGCCTGCCCTAGACATCTGCTCTTTTCACTTGCCCCCAGCCAGAATATGGACTTGTCTGCAATTCAGCCTGTATTGTGGAGATGAAGACTTTTCCTAGGAAATGGCACATCTTTTAAAGTCCTTGTATTTGGTACCTACTATATTTTATAGCTATTAAGCCTTTACCTAACTAACACAGATGTTAATAGACCAGTGAGTTTCATTTTCACTTGCATTTTTAACACAGGTGGTCCAGAGACCTAGTTACTTAATTCCCTGTTACAAGAATTCCGCACACCATAGCGAATCAGACACATCTGTTACTCTCCTAGCATTAATGATTCAAAGGGAAAAACCATGTCTATCTAGCTCTAGCATTTAGCACTGGTTTCAGTGAAATGACATGTACGGAGTCAGTGTTTTACAATATTAGGAGTAGGAAAGGTTTGCAGCCACCTAACCTACTTACACAATCTTCAATCTTCAAAAGCAAGAGAAGGTGAACCTACACTCAGATGGTCAGAGCGTCTGCCTACAATGCAGGCGATCCGGGTTCAATCCCTGGGTTGGGAAGATTCCCTGGAGAAGGAAATGGCAACTCACTCCAGTATTCTTGCCTGGAGAATCCCATGGACGGAGGAGCCTGGTGGGCTACAGTCCATGGGGTTTTACCAGCCATGGGGTCGCAAAGAGTCGGACACGACTGAGCGACTTAACTAACTAACCAACCTACTTACACACAGAGTGAGCCCTGCAAAGGTTAGGCTTTATGAGCACTAATATTGCTGCATTGATGTATATACTATCAAGCTGGAAAACAAACCATATGGCTAATATATCCACATTCTGATCTGCCAGAAAATGTGGCAGTTCATCAGATCTTCAGTGAGTAATACTGACATTGCTAACTTTATTGACCTCTGAACTGTGCTTTCATATTGGGTGTCATAAAATCACATGAATGGTGAGATATCTATAGGCTTAATAAAAAATACTGTAAAATTAAATTGTGGAAAAAAAACTGTGAAATTTACCAGATAAAAAATAATAGGAAATTTGAATCTTTTGCATTCATGCTGCTGTTTGGATGCTATATTAAAGCAATCCTGGCTCTCCCTGGTCCCTCATGGAAGGCTGTGTTTGAATGAGTTAGGGCACACCTGGGCAGATATGGACCTCATTTCAGCATTATTCTCTAAAGGATACCACATGAGAGCATTTCTTAGTCTGCTCTACACAATGATCTTAGCTTCAGTTGTATATTTGGTCTGCCAAGTCTAGGCACCCATCTGTAACAACTCTTGAAAGTGATTTTTGTTCTGGGCTTGATCATAAAAGCAAAATCAGTCAGAGAAGAATATACTCAACCTGCAGTTTCTTGACTTAATATATGCCCAAGAGAGACCAATAATACCTTGATGGCAAATTTCAGTGCCTTTTCACAAAGAAATCAGAAAGAGGTGTAGATAGAGAAAATATATTTCAAGATATAGAATGGTTTTAGTCTGCTGTTCTCTGAATCTTATACTGATCCCTTTCTCTTTCAACCTTCTCTGAAAGTAAAGTGGCTCAGTCATGTCCAACTCTTTGCGACCCCATGGACTGTAGCATCCGTCCAAGGCTCCTCCATCCATGGGATTTTCAAGGCAAGAAACTGGAGTGGGTTGCCATTTCCTTCTCCAGGGAATCTTCCCAACCCAGGGATTGAACCCGGGTCGCCCACATTGTAGGCAGACGCTCTGACCATCTGAGTATAGGTTCACCTTCTCTTGCTTTTGAAGATTGAATTTAAAGGGCTGATACATAGCTATGGGGTGGGTAGAGATGTAAACAAGCTGCCTGATCTGAGTCTGGTTGAAGCTGCCCTATCATAGAGGATTTCATTTTTGTCTCTTTCTGTCCAGCTCAGCCTGTAAGAAGGATACTATGCAGTTAGGGCAAAATAGAAGTGCTTAAATATTAATAAAGTATTTGCATTTTCTTGGTCTGGAAGCTCTTAAGAATCTGAGCAAGCTGACTGCTAATATTTGCAGGTACCTGTGAAGAGTCAAATGGAGGCCTACATACAAATATGTCTAATATTTACAACTTTTAAATAACCAACTCCCGGAGTTCACCCAAACTCATGTCCATCGAGTCGGTGATGCCATCCAGCCATCTCATCCTCTGTCATCCCCTTCTCCTCCTGCCCCCAACCCCTCCCAGCATCAGAGTCTTTTCCAATGAGTCAACTCTTCGCATGAGGTGGCCAAAGTATTGGAGTTTCATCTTTAACATCATTCCTTCCAAAGAATACTCAGGGCTGATCTCCTTTAGGATGGACTGGTTGGATCGCCTTGCAGTCCAAGGCACTCTCAAGAGTCTTCTCCAACAACCACAGTTCAAGAGCATCTATTCTCTTACCTTAATAAATAAACTTTCATAGTAACCTGGAAGGAGATTTGAATTCTTGAATTAATTGGGTTCCTTTAGCAAAACATGGTGGTAAGAAGAGAGCCAGACCCTCATCCCCAAGGAAGTAACCCACTCTCTTCTCTTCCACTCTGCCTCTGCCTCACTCTGCGGGGAGCCTGGTTTCCTACCCATCCCACCCTGTAAAGCCAATCTCCATCTGCCACCCTGTGAACACCAGTCTTTTGGCCCATTCCTGGATCTCAAGATGGTCTCTCTAGCTGTGCAACCATTCCTGGAGAAAACAGATTCTCAGCAGTGCCCTACGCTCGCCTGGAAAGAAGGCTTGGGACTGTTTGGGAAGTGAATTCTAGAATTTTGAGTATCTAAAGCATGGTCTAAAAGATCTAAATGAGAGGGTTCCAACCTCTGGATGGATTCATTCTCTTAGTTTTGCAGACTTTTAACTCTTTGGTCAGAGGAGGTTTATATCATGGGACACTAACTCTCTTGCCTGGATCTAATTGTGATACCCAATCTAGGGCAGCAGTAAGCAACCAAGAGATTTGTAAGTTGGGTTCTGGTCCTCTTTCCTAATACAACCACCTGATCTTAACATATGGGAAAGGACCCTCTTGAGCATGTCAATTGTGAGCTACGTTATACATTGGCATGGGGATTGATCACATCAAATCAGATCCCCAAGACTGGTGAAAAACTAGGAAGAAATAATTTTGGGCTTACCTATGGTATGCATTGGAAATGAGAATTTTATATGACATGCTTGGGGCTGACACGCAGGGATGACCCAGAGAGATGTTGTGGGGAGGGGGGTGGGAGGGGGGTTCAGGTTTGGGAATGCATGTACACCTGTGGTGGATTCATGTCAATCTATGCCAAAACCAATACAGAATTGTAAAGTAAAAATTAAAAATAAATTAATTAATTAATTAAAAAATTAAAAAATTAAATAAAATAAATAAAAAATAAAAGAATTGTTTATAAAAAGAACTATCACTGCAGCATATGTCATATTGCCCTCATTACTAAATTAGTCTAATTAAGATCTGACTTTCTAGTCCCAAATGTGGAGCTATAGAAATGTGTTTTTCCCCCCTTAAATTCAGTGTGTACTTACATAGAGACACATAAGACAGTACTGATAAGACAGGCAACCTTGAATACCACTCCCAATTGCTCCCTTTAACTAGAGGAATAAAAGTGCATAGTCAAGGAAAAGAGATGGATTTTTTCAGCATACTCTAGGCAGGATTGAAAGGGAATGGACCACATTCCTTATAGTTTTTTTGGCTATTCTAGAAGGAGTCCACAGTTGTGTGTCAGATCAAATGGTGCATGTCCCATTGAGTCAGGCTGTAAGGGAGGAGTGGCATTTAGGCCTTCCATTTTATGACTGCAGTTGGGTGTAGTTCTAACATCACCAACACTGATGAGGCATTCTGGCAAAGAACATTCTGAACAGAATACTTTAAATATGGATCCCAATGCTTAAAGTCAACTGCAGGAGTCCATTTCAGACTTACAGATATCCACAGTTATTTTCTCAGGTTGCATCAGCCCCCATTTATACATAGATTTTGATTAGTTTAGGTGAGAGTTTAATGCCTAAAGAGGGAAAGTTCATTATAATATAGCAATTGCTTAGGGAGCCCCAGCTTCATAAAGAGAACTGTCTGGGGCCTTACACCAAAACAGTTACCTACAATTATATGTTTTTTAAAAAAAAGTGATTATGCTAGTTACTAAAGCTGCAGTGACTATGGGTTGGTTTCATGATTGGCTGAGACTCTGAGTAAGGTAATTAAGTTACTTAGATATATGTAGAAATCTGTAGAATATAATTACATCTCTCTTACTTTTAGTGAAAGGCAGTGTTTGTCCAGCTCTCAAGTCTCTTCTCTGAGACCTAATTTACATTCCTTTAGGAATGTTAGCCCCTAAATATCTGTAGACAATAACTATCTTAATCAGGACTGAACATATAACTCAAAGAGGGCTAATCAGATTATTGCAAACTGGAATAATCTGGAACTGAAATTGAATGATGCTAACCAGCCTCTGCTGGTAGGTTGGCTTGTGAATATGGAAACTTATGTGGGAACTTACTATATCCTTAACTGTATGCATGAAGCAGCAAAAAACATGACTTACAGAGACAAATGAATTTATCAGGATCCCAAAGAAAAGCAAAGATGAGAAAACAGTGTTTCAAAAAGAAGGATGATAATTTAATAACACTCTGAACAAGATGTTGGTTACGCTTGAGTTTTCACCCTTCCTGAGAGTTGGTTACAGTTTCTCCCTTGGTAATCAAAATATTCCTAAATCCTCTTTCCTGTTTCAATATGGTGAGTTTCTGTAGCCAAAGAGCCTCGACTAAATATTACTTGAATTTCTAATTTACCCTGTAAAGAACTCTGCAAACACTGAGTAGACAAAGATTAGTCTTGCTTTTCTCTTAATGTGTGTTCTCTACAAAACAATTTTAATGATTTTATATTTCCTCAGGGGAAGAAATGCACACCCATGTATTTTGTTTTGTTTTATTTATTTTTTTTTAATTGAAGGATCACTGCTTTACAGAATTTTGTTGTTTTCTCTCAAACCTCAACATGAATCAGCCATAGGTATACATATATCCGTTCCTTTTTTGAACCTCCCCCCCATCTCCCTCCCCATCCCACCCCTTTAGGTTGATACAGAGCCCCTGTTTAGGTTTTCTGAGACATACAGATAATTCCCATTGACTAGCTATTTTACGTATGGTAATATAAGTTTCCATGTTACTCTCTCCATACACCTTACCCTCTCCTCCCTTTCCCCATGTCCATAAGCCTATTCTCTATTATTTCTGTTTCTCCATTGCTGCCCTGCAAATAAATCCTTCAGTACCATTTTTCCAGATTCCATATATATGTGTTAGTATGCAATAGATATCTTTCTGTTTCTGACTTACTTCATAAGCTCTAGGTTCATCCATCCCATTAGAACTGACTCAAATGCATTGCTTTTTATGGCTGAGTAATATTCCGTATGTACCACAATTTCTTTATCCATTCATCTGTTGATGGACATTTAGGTTGACTCCATGTTCTAGCTATTGTAAATAGTGCTGCAGTGAATAACGGGATACATGTGTCTTTTTCAATTTTGGTTTCCTCAGGATATATGCCTAGGAGTGGGATTGCAAGTCATGTGTTGCTTTTATTCCTAGTTTGTTAGGGAATCTCCATACTGTCTTCCATAGTGGCTGTATCAATTTACATTCCTACCAACAGTGTAAAAGCGTTCCCTTTTCTGCACACCCTCTCCAGCATTTATTGTTTGTGGACTTTTTGATAAGGGTCATTCTGACTGGTGTGAGGTAATATCTCATTGTAGTTTTGATTTGCATTTTTCTAATAATGAGCAATGTTGGGCATCTTTTCATGTGTTTGTTAGCCATCTATATGTCTTTGGAGAAATGTCTGTTTATGTCTTTTTCCCCTCTTTTTGTGGGTTGTTTGTTTTTCTGGCACTGAGTTGTATGGGCTGCTTATATATTTTAGAAATTAATCCTTTGCCAGTTGTTTCATTTGCTATTATTTTCTCCTATTCTGAGGGTTGTCTTTTCACCTTGATTATAGTTTCCTTTGCTGTGAAAAAGCATTTAAGTTTAATTGGACCCCACTTGTTTACTTTTGTTTTTATTTCCATTACTCTAGGAGGTGGATCATAGAGGACCTTGCTTTGACTTATGTCATTGAGTGTTCTGCCTATGTTTTCCTTTAAGAGTTTTATAGTTTCTGGTCTTATGTTTAGGTCTTTAATCCATTTTGAGTTTATCTTTGTGTATGGTGTATGAAGTGTTCTAATTTCATTCTTTTACATGTAGCTGTCCAGTTTTCCTAGAACCATTTATTGAAGAGGCTGTCTTTGCCCCATTGTATATTCTTGACTCCTTTGTCCAAAATAAGGCACTCATAGGTGCATGGGTTTGTTTCTGGGCTTTCTGTCTTGTTCCATTGGTCTATATTTCTGTTTTTGTGCCAGTACCATACTGTCTTGATGACTGTAGCTTTGTAGTATGATCTGAAGTCTTGAAGGTTGATTCCTCCAGCTCCATTCTTCTTTCTCAAGACTGCTTTGGCTATTCAGGGTCTTTTGTATTTCTGTATGAATTTTGAATTTTTTTTCTAGTTCTGTGAAAATTGCTATTGGTAATTTGATAGGGATCTCACTGAATCTGTATATTGCATTTGGTAGTATAGTCATTTTCACAATATTGATTCTTCCTACCCAGGAACATGGAATATTTCTCCATCTGTTTATGTCATCTTTGACTTCTTTCATCAGTGTCTTATAATTTTCTGTGTACAGTTCTTTTGTCTTCTTAAGTAAGTTTATTCCTAGATATTTAATGCTTTGTGTTGCAATGGTGAATGAGATTGATTCCTTAATTTCTGTTTCTGATTTTTCATTGTTAGTATATAGAAATGCAAGTGATTTCTGTGTATTGATTTTGTATCCTGCAACTTTGCTAAATTCACTGATTAGCTCTAGTAATTTTCTCATACTATCTTTAAAGTTTTCTATGTACAGTGTCATGTCATCTGTAAACAATGAGAGCTTTACTTCTTTTCTGATATGGATTCCTTTTATTTCTCTGATTGCTGTAGCTAGGACTTCCAGAACTATGTTGAAAAATAGCGGTGAAAGTGGACACCCTTGTCTTGTTCCTGATCTTAGGGGGAATGCTTTCAATTTTTCATCATTGAGAATAATGTTTGCTGTAGGCATATCATATATGGCCTTCACTATGTTGAGGTAGGTTCCTTCGATGCCTATATTTTGAAGTTTTAATCATAAATGGATACTGAATTCTGTCAAAGACTTTGTCTGCATCTATTGAGATTATCATGTTTTTTATCTTTCAATTTGTTAATACGGTATATCACATTGATTGATTTGTATATATTAAAGAATCCTAGCATCCCTGGAATAAATTCAACTTAATCATGATGTATGAGCTTTTTGATGTGTTGTTGAATTCTGTCTGCTAAAATTTTGTTGAGGATTTTTGCATCTGTGTTTATCAGTGATATTGGCCTGTAATTTTCCTTTTTTGTGTTGTCTTTGTCTTTTAGTATTAAGGTGATGGTGGCCTTGTAGAATGAGTTTGGAAGTGTTTCTTCCTCTGCAATTTTTTGGAAGAGTTTTAGAAGGATAGGCATTAGCTCCTCTCTAAATGTTTCCTAGAATTCTCCTGTGAAGCCATCTGGTCCTGGGCTTTTGTTTTTTTGGGAGATTTTTGATCACAGCTTTATTTTCAGTGCTTGTAATTGGGTTGTTCATAATTTCTATTTCTTCCTGGTTCAGTCTTGGAAGATTGAACTTTTCTAAGAATTTGTCCACTTCTTCCAGGTTATCCATTTTGTAACCATATAGTTGTTCCTATTAGTCTCTTATACACCTTTGTATTTCTGCATCGTCTGTTGTAACCTCTCCTTTTCCATTTCTGATTTTGTTGATTTGATTCTTCTCTTTTTTTCTTGAGTCTGGCTAAGGGTTTGTCAATTTTGTTTATCTTCTCAAAGAACCAGCTTTTAGTTTTATTAATCTTTACTATTGTTTCTTTCATTTCTTTTTCACTTATTTCTGCTTTGATCTTTATGATTTATTTCCTTCTGCTAATTTAGGGGGCTTTTTTTTGTTCTTCTTTTTCCAGTTGTTTTAGGTATAAAGTTAAGATGTCTATTCAATGTTTTTCTTGTTTCTTGAGGTCGTATTGTATTGCTACAAATTTCTCTCTTAGAACTGCTTTTGCTGCATCCCATAGGATTTGAGTTGTTTTGTTTCCATCGTCATTTGTTTCTAGAAATGTTTTGATTTCCCTTTTGATTTCTTCAGTAACCTGTTAGTTATTTAGAAACATATTGTTTAGTCTTCATGTGTTTGCATTTTTTGCAGTTTTTTTTTCTTGTAATTGATATCTAGTCTCAAAGCATTGTGGTTGGAGAAGATGCTTGATATGATTTCAATTTTCTTAAATTTACTGAGATTTGATTTGTGACCCAAGATGTGGTCTATCCTGGAGAATGTTCCATGGGCACTTGAGAAGGTGTATGCTTCTGCATTTGGATGGACTGTCCTGAAGTATCAATGAGATCCATCTCATCTAATGTATCATTTAAGACTCGTGTTTCCTTATTAATTTTCTGTTTTGATGATCTGTCCATTGGTGTAAGTGGGGTCTTAAAGTCTCCTACTGTTATTGTGTTACTGTCAATTTCTCTTTTTATGTCTGTTAGTGTTTGTCTTATGTATTGAGGTGCTCCTATGTTGATTGCATCAATATTTATAATTAATTGTTATGACTTTCTCTTGGATTGATCCCTTGATCATTATGTAGTGTCCTTCCTTATCTCTTGTTATATTCTTTATTTTAAGGTTTATTTTGTCTGATAGGAGAATTGCTACTCCATCTTTCTTTTGCTTTCCACTTGCATGGAATATATTTTTTCATCTTCTCACTTTCAGTCTATATGTGTCTTTAGGTCTGAAGTGGGTTTCTTATAGACAGAATATATATGGATCTTGTTTTTGTATCCATTCAGCTAATCTGTGTCTTTTGGTTGGAGCATTTAATCCATTTACATTTAAAGTAATTATAGATATATATGTTCCTATTGCAATTTTCTTAATCATTTGGGGTTTGATTTTGTAGATCATTTTCTTCTCTTGTATTTCTTGACTATACAAGTCCCTTTAATAGTTGTTGTAAAGCTGGTTTGGTGGTACCGAATTGTCTTAACTTCTGCTTGTCTGAAATGTTTTTGATTTCTCCATCAATTCTGAATGAGAGCCTTACCGGGTAGAGTAATCTTGGTTGTAGATTTTTCCCTTTCAGTACTTTAAATATATCCTGCCATTCCCTTCTGGCCTGCAGAGTTCTGCTGAAAGATCAGCTGTTAAACCTATGGGGTTTCCCTTGTATGTTACTTGTTGCTTTTCCCTTGTTTCTTTTAATTTTCTTTCTTTGTGTTTAATCTTTGTTAGTTTGATTAGTGTGTGTCTTGGCGTGTTTCTCATTGGGTTTATCCCATATTGGACTCTTTGCACCTCTTGGACTTGATTGACTATTTCCTTTTCCGTATTGGGGAAATTTTCAACTATAATCCCTTCAAAAAATTTCTCATACCCTTTCTTTTTCTCTTCTTCTGGGACCCCTATAATTCGAATGTTGGTGCATTTGATTTTGTTCCAAAGGTCTCTGAGACTATCCTTAGTTCTTTTTATTCTTTTTACTTTATTCTGCTCTTCAAAAGTTATTTCCACCATTCTATCTTCCAGCCCACTGATTCGTTCTTCTGCTTCAGATATTCTACTATTGATTACTTATAGAGTATTTTCAGTTTCAGTAATTGTGTTGTTTGTCTCTATGTATTTATTCTTTAATTCTTCTAGGTTTTTGTTAATTGATTCTTGCATTTTCTCCATTTTGTTTTCAAGGTTTTTGATCATCTTTACTATCCTTATTCTGAATTCTTTTTCAGGTGGTTGGGTGATGCCAGGTCTTGTATTCAAGTGGTTTCTTTTGTGGGAGTTCTTACTATTTGATACTCCCAAGGGTTATTTCTCTGGTAGTCTAGGGTCTTGGAGCCAGTGCTTCCACTTCATAGGCTAAGAGCTTGATTTCTGGTCAGGAATGATGATTCCACAAGTGGTTTATTATGGCATTAAATAAGATTAAAACACATATCCAAAAATGAGAAATGAAAGATGAACCCCACACAAATGGCAGTTACAAAATAAGGCACATAATAATTAAAATAATGGAATACTCATGTATACATCCATAAGCAAAATCAAAACAGCCCAACAAAAATAAAGTACAATAGATTGACCCAGCGAACAAAGGAAACCAAAACTTATATCTACGTTAAGAACAAAACTAACTAAAACACAAACTGGAAAACAAAGCTAACTAAGGTGCCAACTGGTGGATAAAGCTTTGAAAACAAAAGTAACAAATATGTTGAGAGGAAAGGAAAGAAAGAAAGAATAGATATGCAAAGCTAAACAGAGGTGGATAAAGAAGATTCGTATACATTAAAGATTAACTGCAAGGGGAAAAAAACAGTAGGAAAAGCAAACAAAGGAATAAATGAAGAAAAAATAATAATAGGCTTAAAATTTTTTTCATTAAAATTAAAAAAGAAAAAAAGGAAGAGGAAAGGAAAAAAAAAAAAAAAAACCCAAAGAAATTCAAAGGAACAAAATAAAAGCAAAAGTTAAAAACAACAAAAAAAAGTTATAATTAAAAAAAAAAAAAAAAACTCAAAAGCTTAATTAGATTTCATAGTACCAATAAAATCAACAACTACAACAGAGGGGGTGGAAAAGGAAAAGAGAAAAAAGAAAAAAAAGAAAAATCTGAAAGAAACTACAGAACAAGTCAAAATATAAGAATAATAAATGTTTTTCTTGAGTCACTGCTGTCAGGATCCATTCCCTTGGTGGGAATCACAGTCTACCTCACCTCCCTAGGATGCCCTCCAACACTGTGCTGGTCTCTGGACCTGCTGTGAGGGCAGCTCAGACTGTAATCTGGTCCTACTCCTGTGTGTTCTTGCCTCCAATGTCCACAGCTGTCAGAGCTAGTGTGCTTTCTTTTGTGAGAACTCTCAATGTCCTTTTATATATTCCATAGACACAGATTCTGCCTAGTTGATCATGTGGATTTAATCTGCAACTTGTACAGCTGGTGGGAAGGTTTTGGGTCTTCTTCCTTAGCCACACTGCCCCTGGGTTTCCATTGTGGTTTTATTTCCACCTCTTCATGTGGGTTGTCCACTGGGGTTTAGCTCCTGAGGGCACCCTGGAGGGCTTGGGTTTGCCCCTGAGAGGGCCAAGTATGGAGGTGGTGCAGCTGCTTGGTTCACAGGGGTTCTGGCAGCACCAGGTACTCAGAGGTGTTGGTGGCTAGGGCAGCAGGAAATATAGTGCTCTAGAAGGGCATGGCAACCAATATCAGCAAATACACTCCAGTATTCTTGCCTGGAGAACCCCCCGACAGAGAAGCCTGGCAGGCCACAGTCCAAAGGGTTGCAAAGAGTTGGACAAGACCAATGCAAGACTTTTTTTTTTTCTCCCTGTGGCAGCTCTGCCCCAGTGAGGGTTGACCGTGAATTTGGCACAGCTGCTTAGGTCACGGGGACGCTAGGGCACCAAGTGTGCAGGGACACGGATTTCCTCAGCTGCTAGAGTTATGGCCCTATTAGAGTCTTTTTTTGAGCCTCTGGTAACTGGCAATCAGAAGGACTCTTTGGCTACTCTTTCTCCATAGCTCCACCCATTCAGGCATTTAGAGGGCTCCCTGAGGCTGAGGTCCTACTCTGCAGATCAGCACATCAGGCACTTAAAGGGGCACCATGGGCAGAGTCCTACTCTGTAGGATGTGCCTATTTCACAGTGTCATATACTCTTGGTTTTTCATCTCATTTATTTGTTTTTGTTTTTGTAATCTTTAACTAGGGGCTTCCCTGATGGCTCAGCAGGTAAAGAATCTACCTGCAGTGCAGGAGACACAGGAGACACGGGTTCAAGGTGGGAACCTTCGACATGGGACCTTCCCTGGGTTGGGAAGGTCCTCTGGAGGAGGAAATGGCAACCCAATCCAATATTCTTGCCTGGGAAAATGCCAAGGACAGAGGAGCCTGGTGGATTACAGTCCATGAGGTCACAAAGAGTCAGACATAACTGAACATATGGCACAATCTTTAACTATCTCATGTCAATGTAGCTTACGTACATGTATGCTAGAGGTCTGTAAGCATTTTGGTTTTAAGGTATCTACACTTAAAAATCACACTTTTAAGATAATTTTAAATATTTAAAGGTTTTTCATACTAGAGAAAAAAAGAATAATTTTTTAAATGATTATATTAATTCACTTTAAAATGGCAATAATATGGGAATTTCCTGGTAGCCCAGTGGTTGGAACTTCATGCTCCTGATGCTGGGGGCCTCAGTTCCATCCCTGGTGTAGGGAGCTGAATCCCATATGCTGAAACTAAAGATCCCACATGCTGCAACAAAGATCAAGCACTCCATGTGCAGAAACAGACCCAGGCCAACCACCTAAATAAATAAATGTTTTTACAAAATAAATAAAATGACAATAAACATCTGTGATGTGTTAAATAGTGTATTTTTATTTTAAAAAACTGTTCTCTGAATTTTAAAACTACAGGAAAGAGAAGCGTATCGTTACATTATTCATACCTCTTTTATATCTCATCTAATAGAAGACAGCTATAGTTTTGCATCTGTCTGTGTTCAGTCTGTTGCAGTATTATGTCATTTGTCCAAATCCCATGGAATCTTCACTGAACATGCGTGAAAGACTGAGGGTGAAATGGGCAAATAACTTCATAATGTTGTTATGAAAATAGCTTGAACTCGTGTAGTCTCAGTTGCTCCCAAGGATTCCCAGACCATACTTTGAAAAGTACAGCCAAACACTAAAAAATTACAATATTAAGAGTCAAAACATAAAATATAAAACAGTTTTTCAAAAACAAAGCTTTTTTTGTGGCTTTTAACTAATCTGAACAAATTCACATATTTGTGGCATCTTACACTACTAATTTCTGAAGGGGAAATTACTTTCCTACTTTTTTTTTTTTTTTTTTTACCAGAACATCACATAAGTTTATTTCAGATGTAACAGCAATGTTAAAATCAACAAGTTTAAATCTTAACCGCACCAAGTAAACGTAGCTATTTAAGTATTTTTAAAGTTATTTCCCTCCAAAAAACTGAGGGAGTTTTTCTTTTCCACCCCACATTCCATGGTTTCCCAATAGTTAGTTCTATTTTTGGAGGAGTCTGAATTGACAAGTAAACTGTTTTGGGGATATTTCAGAACTTCATTCCGCAAATGAAAACTAATCTGGACAAATTACATATTGCATAGATTTCTCTGCAGATTCTTTTCTTTAGAACCTAAATGTAATTACCATATGATATAATTTAACCTATTTGCCCCACAGAAAAGAACTATCTTCTCTAAAAAATACGATGGGTACATCTTGCGATCTTCTAGTTAATAGAATTATTTTACCTCAATGATAATTATCATATTTCAAAATTAAGCAACTCAACATGGGACATTATTTCAGTCTTTACTGACTTCTAGGCACGTGAAAGAGTGCCTAGCTTCTACCTCTTCTACATCCTCCTCCTCCATAAACGGATGGAATTATTTCATGTAAGTCTGATGTAGGACAATTCACGTTTTACAAACACAATTTAGGTTAAAGTCAGTGACTAGTGTGGAGAAAGAAACACTGAAATGATAGGGAGCCTATACACTCAATTCAAAATTTAATATTTTTTCCTCCATAAATAATATGTACTTAGTTGTCATGAGGCAGCTATTCGGTTTTCATTAACCACATTTAGGGATACATTCATAGGACTGATTAGATAGTCCAGGTGAAATGGTTATAGAAATAGAGGCAGTGTCATCTCACAAAACTCATTTATATATCAAAATCTATTTTGACATCTGAAGTTTACAAAAAGACTGAATTCTTCAAACTAATCTTGCCTTCTGTAACTCAAGCATTCTTCTCTTGGCAAGAGCAAGCTGAAGCTTATCCATGAAGGTAAAGGTGCTCAATGCTAAACTTTTCTTCTAAGCTTAGATTTGGACTGCTTAAGAAACTGATACCCAAGAAATCAGCAAGGTCTTTCTACATTTTTACTATCTTAAGATTAGAACTCTATGAACTCACTCATCAACTATCTTCCTTTCCTGCATTATTCTTGGCACTCAACTAAGATGGTTGAAGTCTATTGTACCTTGCATTTTCACATTCTCAAATAAGAACTTAAGATTATAAGATGTGCATAAACATTGCGTAAAGTCATTTTGTCACTCAATGTATTTGAAGAGATGAAACTTGTATACCAGAATTTACACAAGAGGACAAATGTTATCAACCAACCTTCTTTTTAAAGTCAAATGACAGAAAATTCAAGCTCTGTGCATTGTTTTAAGTCTAATGAAAACATTTCTTAGGCCACTGGTATTGGCAATGTAGAAAATTTTGAATATTGGAGATGGGATTATGGAGGAAAGCCTGAAAATTTTAGAGGTCTTCTATCTTACAGAAGGTTACTGACCAGTCAAAGCCACTCCCTAAGTGCCAGAAAATGATCTGGCATAAACCAGTACTCTTGGTACAGGAGGTCACAGTGACATTCGTGTTATTAACACTTCTAGACTTCTACTTTTCCCAAGAACAGAAGCAATGTGTTTAATAATTCCCCCTCCCCCAAATCCTTAAACTCAGTATTACAGGCACAGAATGTAAGCAAATCTGGGATGTTCTCCAACAGATAAGCAATAGCACAGCTATGTTATTCTCAAAAATACTGTCTAGATATTCTTTCTTCTAAAATCAAATGCTCAGGGGCCACACTTCTAACAGTCTGCGTTAGCTGACATTAAATGCATTTATTGTGCCACAAATCCATCTAAGCTTCCGTTTAAGTATTTTTTTGTATGTCCAGGAGACAATACCTACTTCAGGTTTATTTAAGGGCACTGACCTATCAAGGACATCAACTCCATATTTAAGGTCTGACCAACTACTGTGGGTTTACTGAAGAAAAACAACAGGAGAAAAAAAAGCAGATCACAACAAACCTCTTTAGGTCAGTTAAAGGCCATATCTCTAGCTGGGATATTAAAAAAAAAATTAATCTCACCAGCCCATATGCTAAAAGATAATGCCACTAGTAACAATCAACAGCAGGAAAAACAAACCTGCTAACCACCAGCCCACTCATTAGCAAAAAGCAGTTTAACTCACATACTGAGACCAAAGTCTAATACTACCGATTCAAACTGTCCCACCCACCTTCAGCCACCAGCAAGGAAGGAAGAAATAACTGCTTAACAGAACAAAATAAGCTTAGTATTTCTTACAAGGATAACAATGGCCCAACTCCTGAGATAATACTCAGAAGGACAAAAGGTGGAGTGAAGGCAATGTATAGGGATTAGTATCCCACAAAATCTTTAAAAACCCAAAGTACCACAAACACACTGAACTTGTCTAAGAGTTAGAGAACAAGATATTGCTGCTGCTTCTTTTTGTCCTTTGAAATATACAATATTTTGTAGGCTCTGCCCTTCAATGTGAAAGCAGGACATTAAAAAAAAATGGAAATTGACACTCAAATTTTTGGGACCATATATATCTTAACTGTGAAACTAAACTGATCTATACCTTCTCCTTCCTACAATCAAACCACCTCACAAAAATAAGAAAACTAAAACAATCCAAACATGATTAATAAGTCCTTAAAAGTTTAAAACTTTTAGAGGAAAGGGAAGCAAGTTTTGAAAGGAGGAAAAGAAAGAACAAGGAAGGGAGAAAGTTTTAAAAGAAAGGGGGGGCAGGGAATCAATGGGCCTCTCTTTTATTTGGCGACAAGCAAGTGCAAGAAAGTTCATCTGTAATTTGTTCAGCCGTCTGTCTTCTGCACATCTGCATTCTGCCCAGTAGGGACTTTGAGGTTTTTCTGCAGCACATGAGCATCTGCGGGCTCTATCCTCTTATAGTAGTTCTTCTTTGTCTCAATAATCTCAAAGCCAAACTTTCTGTAGAAGTCAATTGCAGACTCATTGCTGATCTGGACATGCAGATAGATGTTGTCAAAAGTGCCATCCTTTTCACAGATGTTTAAGACATGATTTAACATTTAATTCCAATTCCTAGCCTTCGGTATGGCGCCAGACAGCCTAGTGTCATGATGTAAAGCCGCTTCTGATTCTGTGAATGGTCCACCCTACAGCACACTGCACCCACTGCGATATCATTGAAATAGGCAAGTTTTGCTAGTTCGCCAACCTCCAACACATCCTTGTAGAACTTGTCATTGTAGCTGACTGGAAAGATGACCTGGTTTAATCTCTTCAGCTGCTTAATATTGTGTGGTGTCACATCTCCCAGCTCGATCCGGCTACCTTTCATCTTCCCCGCCTGCTGAGGCCGTTGTTACCGCCGATATCAACGCCGTTGTCGTCGCCGCCCTGAGCTCTCCGCGCCCTCAGCTCGGGCCACTCAACCCCGCAAGCCGGCCTCCTCGCCTAAGGCAAGGAGCTGAGCTGGTGACGGAGGCCGCGAGAGTTTAGCGCGGCCCTGCGTCTCCGGAGGGGGCGGAGGTACCTCCCGCTGCCGCGCTAGTGCAGCAGCTTCTCCACACGTGCACACGGGGAACTCGCCGCCTCACTTTCCTACTTTAAATTTGCCAATGCATAATATACTTTAGTGAAATTTAAATTGAATCTGAAAAAGCTAACATAATCTATTCATATAGTGGGCTGGTTTGTTAACTTTTCACTATCAGGTAGACAGAATGAATAAATTAGCAACTTACTTTATTAAATCTCTTCAAAGATTAGCATCACTTTTTCTTTTGAATGTTCCCATATAAAACTGGACTATTCTAGCATTTTTCAGTTTTATATATTTTTTACCATGCTACTGCTAAGTCACTTCAGTCGTGTCCGACTCTGTGTGACCCCATAGACGGCAGCCCACCAGGCTCCCCCGTCCCTGGGATTCTCCAGGCAAGAACACTGGAGGGGGTTGCCGTTTCCTTCTCCAATGCATGAAAGTGAAAAGTGAAAGGGAAGTTGAGCAGTTGTGTCCGACTCTTCGGGACCCCATAGACTGGAGCAGACCAGGCTCCTCCGTCCATGGGATTTTTCAGGCAAGAGTACTGGAGTGGGGTGCCATTGCCTTCTCTGATTTTTTACCATATACAAGTATATATATATTATATATATATATATTATATATATATATACACACACACACACTCCTGGTGCAAGAAGTACATAAATAAATATAATAATTAAAATTGAATTGCAGAATTCTATGTATGGATGTGAGAGTTGGACTGTGAAGAAGGCTGAGCGCTGAAGAATTGATGCTTTTGAACTGTGGTGTTGGAGAAGACTTTTGAGAGTTCCTTGGACTGCAAGGAGATTCAATCAGTCCATTCTGAAGGAGATCAGCCCTGGGATTTCTTCGGAAGGAATGATGCTAAAGCTGAAATTCCAGTGCTTTGGCCACCTCATGAGAAGAGTTGACTCATTGGAAAAGACTCTGATGCTGGGAGGGATTGGGGGCAGGAGGAGAAGGGGACGACAGAGGATGAGATGGCTGGATGGCATCACCGACTTGATGGAGGTGAGTCTGAGTGAACTCTGGGAGTTGGTGATGGACAGGGAGGCCTGGCTTACTGCGATTCATGGGGTCGCAAAGAGTCGGACACGACTGAGCGACTGAACTGAACTGAACTGATACATCTCTAAAAGGAGAACATAGGCTGTGATTTGGTGTATTTGAGAAAATTCAAATACCCCAACTTCCAAATTATCTTTCTTCAATAATCTCTAGATAATTTGATCAAACTCAATTTCATCTCTTAACAATCTTTTGAAAATGCACCAGAGTCAAACTCACTTAATCATATTCTGTCTGTTCTTAGGTGATTAGTTCCACGCTAAATTTGATATTTACAAAGGTATCTAAAGTTACCTTCTTGTTTGTTTCTCCACTCTGGGCATGCACACTCTTCAAGGTGTTGTTAAAGGTCAGGAAATAGCCTGAGAAGTAGCCTATCTGGATTGCAGTGAAACTGCAGGAGATATGGAGGAAAAATATGTATCTACATATTCTCTGTTGAATTCTAGACTTTTTTTTTTCCAAAGTGGAGACAAGATGAGAAAATATGGATATAAAACTAAATAAATAACTATTTATATTGACTTTAACTATCAGCAGGGAAAACAGTGTCAGAAGTTTCCAGTTCTTTGAAGACTTAACCCTTTTACACGTAAATCACATTCTTCCCTTTCATGTTATCATTTTCTGAATCTTAACTGAATTTCCTGTCTTTGGCCTTGAAAATATCAAGCTGATCTGCAAGTAATTTTAGAGCTGCTAAAATGAAACTCAATTCTCTTTAAAGGCAGGCAGCAAAATCCAGATCACAGTCATATAATAACAATATTAACAATGCCCGGCATCTAATCAGAATCACTACATGTGCAAAGAAGCAGAAAATGTCCTCCATCAATTAAAGGAAAATCAACCAATGGAAAGGTAGACCCTAAAATAACAGTGAATAGGACTGACAAGGACTCAAATAGCTTTTATAAACATATTTAAAGATTTAAAGGGAATCCTAAATAAAAACTGGAGAAAAATTGAAGATTTTTAAGCATAATTTTATTTACTTATGGCTGTGCTGGGTCTTTGTTGCTGTGTGGAGTTTTCTCTAGTTGCAGCAAGTGGGGTCTGCTCTGTTGTGATGTGTGAGCTTCTCGTTGTGATGGCTTCTCTTTTGGAGTACAGGGTCTACAGTGTGTGGACTCAGTAGCTGCAGCTCCGGGGCTCTAGAGCACAGCCTCAATAGTTGCGGTGCACAGCCTTAGTTGCTCTGAGGCATGTGGGATCCCCCCAGATCAGGAATCAAACCCATGTCACCTGCATTGGCAAGCAGACTCTTTACCACTGAGCCACCAGGGAAGCCCAGAAAATATTTTTTTAAATGAAACTTTTAGAGCTAAAAATTGTAGTGAAAAATTTACTGGATGGAATCCAATGAACATTAGATTCTGCCGAACAAAAATTTATTGAACTTTAAAGACATTAAAACAGAATCTATGCACACTAATTTATAAAGAAAAACATAAAGCCACAGTGTCTTTGGAGTGATGTAATGCAGTTAACCTACAGGCAGTGGAAGTCCAGAAGATGTGGGGAGAGAAAAAAAATGCTTGGAAAAATAGTGGTCAAAAAGTCTAAATCTGATGTTAATCCATGAATCCAATAAGGACAACCCCAAGCAGAAGGAATCCAGTGAAGATAATATCACAGCCCATTGTAATTAAATAGCTGAAAAGCAAGTAGAAAACAAGGTCATATTATGTAAAGGGAGCAGTTTAATTGTGGATTTCTCAACCTCACTAACTGTGAGAATTAAATGTCTGTGTTTAACTTACCCAATTTATGGCATTTCACTGGTGCAGCCTGAGCTAAGATACACCACCACAGACACGGAATTACTAAAGGAGGCTGAGTCTCGTACAGTCATGAGAGCTCTATATCAGCTGTGGACTGACAACCTCCAGCCTGCTTTGATCTGATACAGAAGTAAATTTTTGTCATTTTAAGTTACTTTTTTTGGAAACACTATTATTCATAGTCAAAAAATTCTACTTTATACAATTATCTATAATTTGGGGGCCCTCATACAGTCTGATAAGGCAAATATATACCTGAATTGGTGACTCTAACCACCTGACCTGCCTCTTGAGAAACCTATATGAAGGTCAGGAAGCAACAGTTAGAACTGGACATGGAACAACAGACTGGTTCCAAACAGGAAAAGCAGTATATCAAGACAGTATATTGTCACCCTGCTTATTTAACTTCTGTGCAGAGTACATCATGAGAAATGCTGGGCTGGAAGAAGCACAAGCTGGAATCAAGATTGCCAGAAGAAATATCAATAACCTCAGATATGCAGATGACACCACCCTTATGGCAGAAAGTGAAGAGGAACTAAAAAGCCTCTTGATGAAAGTGAAAGTGAAGAGTAAAAAAGTTGGCTTAAAGCTCAACATTCAGAAAACGAAGATCATGGCATCTGGTCCCATCACTTCATGGCAAATAGATAGGAAAACAGTGGAAACAGTGTCAGACTTAATTTTGGGGGGCTCCAAAATCACTGCAGATGGTGATTGCAGCCATGAAATTAAAAGATGCTTACTCCTTGGAGGGAAAGTTATGACCAACTTAGATATTATATTCAAAAGCAGAGATTACTTTGCCAACAAAGGTCCGTCTAGTTAAGGCTATGGTTTTTCCAGTAGTCATGTATGGATGTGAGAGTTGGACTGTGAAGAAAGCTGAGCGTGAAAGAACTGATGCTTTTGAACTGTGGTGTTGGAGAAGACTCTTGAGAGTCCCTTGGACTGCAAGGAGATCCAACCAGTCCTTTCTAAAGGAGATCAGTCCTGGGTGTTCTTTGGAAGGAATGATGCTAAAGGTGAAACTCCAGTACTTTGGCCACCTCATGCGAAGAGTTGACTCACTGGAAAAGACTCTGATGCTGGGAGGGATTGGGGGCAGGAGAAAAAGGGGACGATAGAGGATGAGATGGCTGGATGGCATCACTGATTCGATGATGTGAGTCTGAGTGAACTCTGGGAGTTGGTGATGGACAGGGAGGCCTGGCGTGCTGCCATTCATGGGGTCCCAAGGAGTTGGACACGACTCAGCGACTGAACTGAACTGAACTGAACAAGCTTCTTTAATTACTTGGATTTGATGAGCCCTCACTAAGCAACCCAGAGAAGCAATGGCAACCCACTCCAGTACTCTTGCCTGGAAAATCCCATGGATGGAGGAGCCTGGTAGGCTGCAGTCCATGGAGCTGCAAAGAGTCGGACATGACTGAAGTGACTTAGCAGCAGCAGCAGCATTGAGCAACCACCAGTATGCAGCAGACTCCTAAATCCTATGGGAAACAAATCTGAATGAAATTTCATTGCATGCAATTAAAACACGCAACTCTTCCTGGACCCATTGTTATTTGAACAACTCAATAATTTTGATGATACAGGGAAGAATTTTGGTGGGAAGAAGTAGACATCAAGAGAGACTTGGATGGCTGTTTTAGGAAAGGAACTATTTGGACTAAATCTTGAAGCACAACTAGACCTTCGACAGATTTTGCAGGAAGGGAGAGAAAAGCATTTCTAAGCAGAGGAGGTATCCTTTAGTATCCATTAGTAGATACCACCCAAGGTGAGAGATTGTAGAAGTGCAGGATGACCAAGCACAGATGAGTGAAGATTAGTCTAGAAATCTGGTGTTAGTTTATAAGAGACTTTAAATATTGGCTGCAGTCTTGCATTCATTCTTCATGCAATGAGGAATCATCACCTTTGCAATTTATTTACCTTCTTTCATTTGGATTTTAATGTAATCTTTTGTCATTGGCCTCTTTCTTCATTAAATCATGTGTTCTCGTGGTTCCTTTCTGATCATACTGATTATCAGGTCATTCTGATAATAGCAAAAAAAAAAAAGTAAAAATAAAAGATCATAGAAGAGAAGCAAGTATATCCTATTTCAGTGGTTCTCAAAGTATGGTTTCCAGACCAACAGCATCAGCACCATCTGAAAACTTGTTAGAAATGTAAATACTTAGGACACAATCCAGACCTCCCAAATCAGAAACCCTGGAGGCAGGAACCAACAGTCTGGTTTGACAAGGGTTCCAGATGATTCTGATGCAACTGAAGTGTGAGAACTACTAGCTTAGTAATTAAAAGTGAGGTCTGGAGTCAGAGAAGCCAGGAATTGTGTGTCCAACTTTTCGACACCATGGACTGTAGCCTGTCAGGCTCCTCTGTCCATGGAATTTTCCAGGCAAGAAAACTGGAGTGGGTTGCCGTTTCCTTCTCCAGGAGATCTTCCCCACCCAGAGATAGAACCCAAGTTTCTTGCACCTCCTGTGTCTCCTGCATTTGCAGGTAGATGTATCAGAAGTCAAATACCAGTTCTATTATTTATACTCCACATGTGCCCTAGACCAAAGTGTCTTAATATTTTGATTTCAATTTTATCATTTTACAAAGGGTGAAAGAGAAATATGAGGATTATGTAAGATACTGTATATACATTACTTAGTGATAGTAAGATCTCTGTGAGTATAAGCTCTCAATTACAAAACAGAAACTTAATCACCAGAAATGTTTTTTCCTACATATTTTCATGGACACAAAGAATATGAATAATGTGATACAAACCATGACAAGCTGAAGAATTCAAATATAATATGTATATTAGTATTCAAAATAATGTGTATTGATCTCCAAAAATGATTGTTGAGATCTAATACTTGCAATTTTTTTTTTTTGTCATTTTCTCTGAAGCATTGAGCACATGCTTTTAAGTTATCATTTGCAAGCAAGCAAAGGATGCCTACTTTTTATATTAGTCATAAACCTTTTCAGGACAAATCTTTAAAGATACCCTCAACCCCCAGCCCCTATCTCCACCACACACACACACACACACACACACACACACACACACACAGAGTAACTAGGAGGTAAATGTTGCTTTTTTACTAAGAGAGTTGTGTGGCAGCCAGAAAAGCACCCCATTAGTGAGCTTTCTGCATTTTATATACTTTTCTCTCTTTTGGTAAAGATACATTTTTATCACAGAGATGAGGAATTTGCTAGAGAAAATGTGCTGGATAATTCCTAAGTTTCTTTCATGAATCAGGCAAAATGAAATAGCATTCCAGAATATTGTCTTACCAAGTGTCAAGTGCCAGGATGAGAAAATATACACTGCAAGTTAACACATGGAACGTATGTATTGAAAACATTATATTATTTTGGTGAGTTCTATCTACCTACTTAACATGGCTTAGCATTGTATGGTGTATTTCTTGCCCCTAGTACAGTGCGGGAATCTCTGGTCAAGGATGATATAACAGAGAATAAAATGGTTGTGATCTATGCAATCATTCAGGGACTCAGGCTGATAGAGATAAGCCATCTCCCAGATGTCTTCTAAGGTTTTCATTTTCATCCTAAGAGTTGATATGCAGAAAACAGGGTGGACAAAAGAGAAAGATAAGTAGGCAAACTTGCTTCCCAATCACTGTGGCCAGAGGGAACAGGTGACATTTCTGCTCATATTCCACTTGAGGGGTGTGTGTGCGTGCATGCACGCTCAGTTCTCAGTCATGTCCAACTCTTTGCAACTCCGTGGATTGTAGCCCATCAGGCTACTCTTTCCATGGGATTTTTTGGGTAAGAATCCTGGAATTTTTCCATTTCCTTCTCCAGGGGAATCTTCCTGACCCAATACTCCACCAAGTTCAAGAGACATGTGAAATGTCATCTCTGGCTAGATACTAGGTCTGTACACACAGTGCTTTCCAGATGATCACAAGCAACAGTTTACCAAATAGTTCCACAGCTTAACAAACTCTGCTGCTTTCAGCCTGCTATGTCTGTTGTGTTTTTTGCATCCAATTTCAAGTTACACCACATGCTTTCTCTACTTTGTAGAATCACCACTTTAAAAGTACCAAATCAACCCTCACCATTGTCGCTAACAACCTAACTCCAGTGAAAATGGAACTAACTCTTGCTTACATGAGTCCCAAGCTGGTATTTCTGGTTGGCTTTGGACCCAGCAGCAAGAAGATCTGTAACATATGATGACAAAGGTACCCAGGCTAGCAGACCTCTGTCTTCTGTTAAATAGGACTTCCAGGGTGACCTTGAGCATTTGCATCTAGCTGGTACAGGAGAAGAGAGCAGTCAGAAGCAGACTCACAAGTGACACTCACCTCCACTCAAATTCCACTAAGGAGAACTAACTACAAGGCTCCACTTCGATAAATGCAATGATAGGTGAAATGAAGTGCTCAGCTAGGCTCCCACTGTCCAGCAACATCTCAAAACCATGCTCAAAAGCCTTCACTAGAGAGGAGTCTCTGCCACAGTAGTCAGATTGTTTTATGTGCATTCTGTTTTTAAAAATTAAATCTCAAACCTATGAAGAAAAAATTTTATCATTTTTATAACCTATCTGAAAAAGAACAAATATCCATATATGAATAACAGAATCACTTTACTGCCCACCTAAACCTAATAAAGTTGTAAATCAACAATAGAATTATAAAAAGAAATAAGTATAAATAGTTAAAGATAGTATCATGAACCAAATCTCTAGTGCATCCTGGATTTCTGCTTCATTTATGCAAAAACACTGCTTATAGAAACAATATTGACTCAAAAGACATAATTCCAAACGTGTCTTTGTAGAGAAATCCTGAAATTTACAAGCATAGGATTTTGGAATAAGGAACTTAAATAGGATTCGTCCAACCTTTCACTGTACAAATGAGGACACTGAAGTTCCAGAAAATTGAGATGACAGGTCAAAAATATAATGTTAGTGAAAAATATACCATCTTTCATTTCCTTTATATTATAACATCAAGGTGGTCACTTGAGGCATCAAAAAAGAGACGGAAACTAGATTTTGTCTTAAATTTTGGGTTCAGATTAAGAGATGATCACACAAGGAGCCAGAAAAAAAGTAGCTCAGTCAGTAAAGAACCTGCCTGCAACCCAAGAGACCCAGATTTGAATCCTGGGTCAGGAAGATCCACTGGAGAAGGAAATGGCAGTATTCTTGCCTGAAGAATCCCATGGACAGAGGAGCCTGGCAGGCTACAGACCATGGAGTTGCAAGAGTCAGACACAACTTAGTCATTAAACCACAGAGAGAAACAGCACTCTTACGAGCAGACTTTCAGTAGACCCCTTTGCCCACCCTAAGCATGGAGTCGGTCTCAGGACGCATATCTCAACTTACCCCATATAGGGTGTATCTGATGCCATCCTGAGAGAAAATATCTTCCTTACAGAGGTCCAAAACACTGGCTTCTCATAAAACTTGCCCTAAAGTTTTCTCTGTATCTTTCAAGGTTTCCAGGTTTTTATTAACCAATTCAAGAGACTTCTCTAACCTCACCCCTGAAATAGAAATTTTTTATTGTCTCAGACCTTTGATCTCCCAGGTCCCATTTCCTAATGTAACAGACTCTGTGCTCTAAAATATCCTATGTATTATAACTGTGTGAAGTCAATGAAACCTAATTCCTAATAACTTTGAAATTATATCATATATATATGATATATTAAGCTTATATATATGATATATTAAGCTTATATATATAATGTATTAGGCTTTTATAAGAGTTATTAATTTGAAAATATTTTTATCCCACATATATTGTATACTGTTGTGAATCTTAATGGTTTCATATAGCTTGGCAGAGAAAATTATTTCATACTTACTTTATTTCATAAATAAATAAATACACACACATATATATTATAAATACATTCCAGATACTTCTAACCTTTGTAATATGTAACTATAATAACCACTGAGTTAACTGCAATGAAGGTAAAGACTAAGGTTTTAATCTTAGAAGTGCTCTGGCAACTATGTGCCTAGAATGGGGAAAGGAGATATTTTAAGCTTAAATCCACACCAGAAGGCTACTCTCTTTTATAAGGAGCTTAAACCATCTCCTTTTGTAAGGCAAGTAATACCTACCAGATGTAGAGCATGAAATTGGCAGAGAAAACAGCAACAATGCAAAGTTGGACTCCACAGTGGGAAAACCGAGGCAGACATTTAACAGATCTTACTTAAGAGAAGCGTATATATATTAGGAACATATTATGAAAACGTATACTTAAAGTGAAACCTGAACAATCACTTTATTACATTACTTGATGTTATAAATTCCTTGCTATTTCATTATCCTACTTTATTTTTTCCACCGGTTTACTATGTTTCTACCACTGGTAAATTGTCAGTTGGGTCAGGTCAGAGACCTTGTCAGTTTTGTTTACTGGTTTACCCCTGGTGGTTCAGTGGTAAAGACGCCTCCTGCAATGCGGGAGACAAGTTTGATCCCTGGGTCGGGAAGATCCTCTGGAGAGAGAAATGGCAACCTGCTCCAGTGTTCTTGCCTGGGAAATCCCATGGACAGAAGAGCCTGGCGGGCTACAGTCCATGGGGTCACAAAGAGTTGGAGACAACTGTGCCTGGCGCATAGAAGCTCAGTATTTGTGGAAGGGATGAATGAATCTCCAGAGCAGATTAACATCTAACACATGGAAGAGAATGTATAAATTTACCTAACCCAAGAAAAACACCTGAAAATAAAACTACTGTCCTTTTAATAGTGCACTGTGCTCTTCTTCCTAAATTAAGGAAACATATTTTTAAATCAGTTCCATGATGAAGAACAAACTTGTGATATATCACTAACATATATATTAGCATTCACTGTGTTATATCTAAGTAAGGTGCAATTTACAGTCTAGGAAAGCTAGCATTACTTTTGATTATGTTATGGTTTGAAGCCATCACAATTAGTTGTAAAGCTCTCTTCATATGGTCTTGAGTATTGCTCTAGGTTTTGCTACAGACAGACATCTAGACATTGGAGACCAGACAGCATGAAGTTTCAGGGGAAAATCTGCACTACTTTAAAGGACTCAGTGATTATGGTCACAGTCTCCTGATACAGATAGTCCTGAGCTCAAACTTTGAAATACGGTAAAGACTCCATACTTGTTTGTTATGTGTCCTTGACTGCTTATATTGTGCTTGAGCTTCAGTTTCTTCATCAGGAATATGGGTAATAGTAGCTCATGGGTCTTTCCTGCATTTATCATAATGTCCAAAAAGTGCTGACTTCAGTGCTTGACACAAAATCAGGGCTCAACAATGGGAAGCCATTATCATTAAACTCTGCAGAGAATTGCCAGCACAAACAAAAGGACACTTTACATCACTAACATGAAAATAGAAAAACTGTGAAATGTTATATAAAGTCATTTGAAAGTAGTATTGTTGGGGGTATTTACATCTGACATCAGAGGAAGTATGTTGCATTTAATATTTGTAGATTACAATCTTGGCTCTAATCTTCCATTAGCTCAGTGTTATAAAATCAGGGACAGTCAGGCTCCTAAGTTACACCAATTTAGCTGCCAATTTCATGTATAGGAAAGCTTATTAAAAAGTTCTTGTTGCTTCTACTTTCTTTCACAGGTTTAAGGCATAAATCAAGAACAAATTCATATGTATTGAAACAAGGCAACTATTAAACATAACACATGGAATGCCAAGTTAAAATAAACTAAATACCCAAAGTTCATTTTCTATCATAGGTACCGGATCTTGGTATCTCAAGTGGCACCCCAGAGAGGTACCAGCACATGCACTCTCTCTCTTGACTCAGTTCCCCATGGTTTGGATGAAGGTGCTATACTTGGGAGTCAGATAGTTCAGTCTTGTAGGAATATAGAGACTTTGATATCTAAGACAGGACTTTTATATCTAAGATATCATAGATGGACTGTTCTAATATATTAATATTTTATGTAACTTCACTGCTTTTTATTCACATATACTTTATAAAAACACAGAAAGCACAAAACACTTAATGCATAATTTCATTTATTCATTGATACAGATTAATACAGCCACTGTTTAAGACAGAAAAAGATATATAGAAAAATAGTTGATGATATTTTGCCAGTCAACTATTTTCCAGGAATAACCTTCTATTCTGAGGCTACACTTTCCATTCACAGTGAATCTAAATCTCTTCCCTTCATCCTTTGGGTGTCAGGATTTGTCACCCTTCCCATAAGCAAAATTGAATCTAGGAAAAGAAAAAAAGATCTTTAGGAATTTCTGGAGAAAAAAATGATAATAATCAATTTTTCTTAATGTTTTAACAAGACTTTTAGTCTTTTTACTTATAAGGTAAACTGATAATGTCTAATAACAAACAAACACTTCTAATAACAAAAATAACACTTCTCTAAAATAGATGACTATATCATTATTAATCACTTTTTGATCATTTATGAAGTATATTAACATCCACAACAGCTTGTCATGGAAAACGCATTAGTTCTGTTTTCATAAAGGAAAGCAAAATTAAAGTGACAGAGAGGTGTTCTTCTAAATATAGAGACTCAGTCAGGCAAACATAGAGTAATAAAATGGTGATGAGCATAGGAAACGTTTTAAATTTAGGCATTAGCAGTCATCTCTTTATGCATGTAATATAAACCCTTGGGGTTAAAAGTGCAGCTTCTCAGTTCCCCTCCTTCAGCTCTGAATCAAAGCTTACTGCTAAAGGCAATATTTTCACATCTCTCATACTTTATATCCTCACCAAAGTGATATAGTATACAGCATAAATGTAAACACCTGTTTCCAGCCATTCTGTGTTTTTCAAGTGAAAAGGAACTATGAACTAGAGGACAAAACAGAAATAAATGACATGTCAAAAGCCATTCACCTTTCTTGCCAACTAGGGTAAGGTAAATAAAATGGCTTCAATGGCTCAATGTCGTGTTGCTTTGGGTTACCTCCTTTAAACTCATATGTAATAAAGATTCATTTCAAAAGTTACAAAATAAAATTTTACATAATTTTAAAGTGAATGAACATTACACTTACAAGTATTGAAATAACAATGGCAGAAATGAAGTAAAAAGGAACAGCCCTTCTTCATGAACTCTTTATTATTCAGTCCAAAGACACAGTCTTAAAAAAGCCAGTTAACACAAAAATAGACATAATCTCTAGCAGGTTTTTTTCTTCTTTTTATGATTATAATTAATAATACTTTGTCACAAAAATCTCAAAATAATTCCAACAATACAAGAAAACAAATACTCTTTTTTTTTCAGATAGATACGCATACATAAATAACTTCCTCAGGCTGTATACTGCATTTAGTCACAAGAGGAATCAACAATAACTCTTACATATTTGTAATTCTATGGCATTAAAATGCTTACCAGAAACACTTGTTTGAAGAATTTTTAAAGTAACCAACCTCATAAATTGAAGACAATAGTTTAACATTTCAAACTATCAGAAGTATAGGACATTACATAAAAGCCATTTGTCCTAATCTTTTCAATCTGCTTTTCTGACCAAGGAGAACCACATTTGGAATTAACTCTACAAGCAATCGCCAGTCTACTCACTAATAAACTGGACAGATGAGTGAAATCTTCCTTGACATAGTCTCAATAGATGTAGAGGCAGGCTGAAGCAGATTCGTTGTTATTTCCACCTTTCATGCCCACTTCTTAAAGAGTTATCCCTCATATTTAATAATATAGCTATAAAACATCTCTGTCAGAAGCAGTTTTTTAGTTCATAATCTAAAAAATACAATAGTATAACCAAAGCTCACAGCCTAGAAAAAAGGTTTTTTAATGAATACCCTGCAGTCTGCTTCTCCCCTCAACCCAGGACCTGAAAAAACTCTAAACACAATATTTTTTTTGTTATGTATGGAGCCCTGTCACTTTCAAAACCATGATTCACTACTTTCTGGGAAATGGCACATTTCATGTAGCATTTTTCACAACCTTCTTCAGAAAGTCTGTAATGCTGTCCTATACCCTCATCCTTAAAGAAGAAGAATTGTTCTTCATTTCCCTGGAAGTTTGGCTCAGTAAAAGGTTTGGATGAGCATACTGAAATGTATATATAATAGGAAGTTAAATACTGATAGGAAAATATAAGTAATGTATGGATTTTACAAAAGAAGGTTGTTTTACCAAAGGAAATTTTAAAATCTAGGTAAAAATTGGTTTTACTAAAACTAAAATCATTCATTCTCATACTTCAGGAACTGTCAAATGAATATATTTTATATAAATCATTATGCCATTTGGTAGTTCACTGTGCCATGGTAAATCACCAGCTTCGTTAATCCCAAAGATTTCTTCAGTTCATTTGTGAAAGGAAAAATAAATAAATCACTGAACAAGTATTGTCTTAAGATAATCGGCCATTCTACATTATATATGGCAACAATTTACAGCCTCCTATAAATGAGTGGCCATTCATTTGAAACAATACTTTAGGGGAGTAACCCTAGTTTAGAAAGTCTCATTACAATAAAGATCATAAAACAGTGGAAATTGTCATTAAGGGCCTGACACTTAAGCATTATTGCAAATAAATAAATAAGTGAATTCATTTGAATTTTCACTACAATTTAACTGATAGCTATTACATATCCTTAGCCCTTCAGTCATCAACTTGGAAAATCAAGAGTCAGATATCATTCTAAATGCCATATTTCCTTGAGCATTGATGCCCAATGCAGCTTCAGTTCTTTCTGTTCTGCATACTCAATAATTACATACTAATGGTAAGAAATTAGAGATATCCTAAGGCTGCTGCTGCTGCTCTGCTGCTAAGTCGCTTCAGTTGTGTCCAACTCTGTGCGACCCCATAGATGGCAGCCCACCAGGCTCCCCCGTCCCTGGGATTCTCCAGGCAAGAACACTGGAGTGGGTTGCCATTTCCTTCTCCAATGCATGAAAGTGAAAAGTGAAAGTGAAGTCGCTCAGTCGTGTCTGACTCTTAGCCACCCCATGGACTGCAGCCCACCAGGCTCCTCCGTCCATGGGATTTTCCAGGCAAAAGTACTGGAGTGGGGTGCCATTGCCTTCTCTCTAAGGTTAAGGATGTATAAATCAAATGACATACACAGACTATGTCATAACACTGACTCATCCCCTATAGAATTGAAGCCTCAGCAAATCTGAAACTATCCCATTGTTTCCAAGATGTAAGTTTCAGAATGGTCATTCAGCATTAGTTTTACACAACCTAAAAAAAGAGACTAATATATCCCTTAGTGGGTAAATAATATCAGTATTGCTAGTTAAACTAACAGATTCAGTTTCTGAAATTAACTATGTCTCTTCTCCATGTAAATCAATTCATTTAGAGAAATTTTTCCACTTTTCCTCCTTCCTTTATGTATATTTATTGATGTATTCACAATGAACATCATGTACCAGGCACTGTGTCACAGGCTTAATATATTCTTTTATTTACCTCTATGAGATAAAGGCTTCCCTGGTGGCTCAGAGAGTAAAGAACCACCTGCAGTGCAGGAGACCTGGGTTTGATCCCTGGGTTGGGAAGATCCCCTGAAGAAGGGCATGGCAACCCACTCCAGTATTCTTGCCTGGACAATCCCCATGGACAGAGAATCCTGGCTGGTTACAGTCCACGGGATTGAAAAGAGTCGAACACAACTAAGCACAGAACAGCATGACATAAGTACTAATATTATGTTCAAATAGAGGGTGGAAAAAATATAGCTTAGAAAGTATAGTGACTTGTCTTAGAATTATTAGTTCATTAAATTGGTCCTTGGACCCAAGTCCAAACCTTCAATCTCTAGAGACATTGATATTAAGTGCAGGGCACTTGGCCAAATTCTGGGCTGGATACAAAAATGAGTAAGATATTATCTCTTTTCCAGTGGTATACAGTCATCGGGTTATGACTCCTGAGGAGTCCTAAATATATACTTAAAGAAAGCTTCCTCAGTATCCACATTTCTGGCCTCTTTCATTTCATAAGATGCAAAAACATCTATCCAGACCATCTGCATTTATGTGTCCACCATGTCTGTAATGCCAGTCCAATTGACTGCTACCCCCACCTTTTGTACCTAACTGCATTATCTTCTAGAATTGCCCAAATTAGGGAATTGGAATAATGTTTGACCCCTCCCTGCCACTCAGAGCCTATAGCTAGCCACTTATTCTTGGAATCTACCTAGGAAACCTTTCACAACTGTGCAAATTCCAAGTTCTACTCCCATTGAAAGAAAGTTGACTTCTGAGACAAACAGGTCTTATTTTCACTCTGCCACTTTTCAGCCGTATGACCTTAGGCAAACTACACAACTTCTCTTTGAGTTTCTACAGCTTTATTCATCAAAATCTGACTTATTGGAATGGTGTTAACTGTACAGATTGGTATTTAACATCACCAGCACCTATACAAACTATCTTGGCAGCTATTACTAGTACTGATCTATATTAGGTCACTGACATCTCTTAAAACGAAATGCCTAGTACAAAATAAGCACTCAACAAATAGTCACTAAAAAACTTTGGAAAAAATAAAATAAATTCAATAAATGGAAAGAACAAATGATTTCAGACTATCATTTGCAGCTGGAACAGACTGCGATTAACAGCAAGATTCTAACAGAGTCAGTAGACTAGGTTGATTGAATTTAAACAGTTCCCCCAGGGAATTCTCAAAAAGGTACCTGTTGGGTTATTCTTCATAATAAACAGAAATGGATGATTTGCTATAAATTGATTCCGTGACAGACTCATGATCACAGGTGTGTTTATGCCTATGAAATAGAGACAAGAGTTATTTAGATGTTCACATTTAAAGATCAGTAAAGAAAATATATCCATAATATTCACAATATTTTTTTGTAGACAGGAAAGGCCATTTTGGTTTGAGGAGTTGACATGTGGAAAAATAACCATTTTCTAAATACAGAGAAATTTGGAATAAATCTAAAAATTGAAGAGCAGAGGAAAGATATTGGATTATTCATGGAATAATTCTAACTTCACACTTTATGCTCAATGAAGAAGAAAGCCAGATACTAGATTCAATTTAGTGAAAGCAGCTGAAAATTTCATCTTTTAAGCAAAAAACTTTCTGCTCACTTTTTATTTACATTAGATAATTTACTTTATAATGTTTGAACTCCTAATTCCTATCCAGGTATTTTGTAAATCCACTGAGGAGATACCTGAAAGTCAAAATACTCACACTAACAAAGGTGATACATCAGGGTCACTGCTGATCCCTTAATGATAGTTACCTCCTCTTAGAGAACTCTATACTAAAAACAAGAGGCCTTGGGCTACGGCAGAAGATCTCTGAACCTGAAGTCAGGAAATCTGGTTTCAGTCCAAACCCTACTGTTTCTTACTAATATGACCTTAGGCAAACTGCTCCACACATGGGTCTGTTTTATCACCAACATGAGAGGATCAGACAATGATCTATAAGGCCTCTTCCAATTCTATGCAAAAGCAAGTGGAAAATTTGTCTACATGAACTAGCAACTTCATCCCAACACCACCTTTGATTTCTCTAAGGATTGTATTAGCCCATACAGGAGCCCTTCAGGAGATGACAAAACAGTAGGGAGCCCAGTGTGCCCCACCTAGATGTCAAAATCCATTGGCATTATATAGCATTATAAATTAATCAGGAAATTAATAATGTGGATATAAATTTAACCATATGACTATTTAAAAGGATATATCTTTTACATATTGGCTAAAATCCAGTCTGAAAAATTAAAATATGTTTATGAGGAATTCATTAAAGTTGCCTTTCATTTCTAATTGAATTTAAGACTTTTTCTCCAATTATTTGTTGAGTATTACTTTTATGCAGCATAGATACTATTCAAAATGCCACTTGTTCAAGGAGATATAAAAGGGCGGCTCCTAAACTGTAATGTTCACACAAGTCACCAAGAGACCTTGGAAAATGCAGATGCTGGATCAGTCAGTCTGGAGCTGGGCCCGAGCTTCTGCATTTCTAATAAGTTCCAGAACGATGCTGATGCTGCTGGTCTATGCATTATACTCATCGTACCAAGGATAAGCGGCAAGTCACTGGAGAGCAGTAGTTCTCCACCTTTAATGCACATTGTCATCACTTAGGAAAATGTAAGAAAATACTGAAGGCTAAATCTCACCACCAGAGATACTGATTCAATATTTTAGGGTGTTCAATATTCAATTGGATATTCAATATTCAGTATTCTAGGCTGAGCACAGAATTTTTAAAAGCTTTTCAGCTAACTCTCCCACGCAGCTAAGTTTGAGAGCCACTGCCATAGACACAACAACAAGAATCAAATTAGAAAAAGAGGAACTAAGAGTACAGAGGAAGAATGAAATGAGTGAATTCACTTAAGAGTGAATATTCCTGAGCAATCATGATTTCAGGTCTGCGCCTGACTGCTATTGGGCAGGTAATCCAGTCCACAAATAAGTAGATATCAGTATATATCAGTCCCTTCTCTCTCTCTCTCTCTTTTTTTTTTGCCTTAAACTCCAGCCACACAGATGCATAAATAGCTTAAATAACCACTTTGCCCTTCCTCTAGTGTACTGAACAGCAGGAGGGGGGAAGGAGGTCAGAGAGCCACAAAGTGCCAGCATCCTCATGCTCATTTTCCCCATTCCTTCCTCCTGGCTTCCTGTGACATCATTTGTCCTACCAGTTGATGTTGCAACTTCACTGCCTTCTTCATTTATCTCAAAGAAAACTTGTTGCATTACTCGGGAAACATACACCTCTGAAGAATCTGTTAGAAAATATGAAAGTGCATTTAAGGGTTAAAACTCAGAACCATTACTTATTGGATCCCATTACATTTTCAAATGAACAAAGAAAAAGGAAAAAAAATTCTTTCCAAGTAAGTTAATTTTCTAGAGGTAAAGGTGGTTTAGGTTTAGTTCTTGCAGAGATGATATAGAGAAAACATGAAGAGACCAAGTTTAGCTCAGATATGAAAGGGAAAGATAGAAGGCGATCAACCACAAGTCAGGTACCCCACTAAGTGAAATATTTCAATGGACCAAGGGTTTTGCTCCCCTTCGTCATGGTCTACAGATAAGATGAAAAAGGCTTTACAGATATGAATTAATCCCACCCTATGTTTTCAACCTCAAAGCCAACTTGCCTTTTAAATTCTGTATTGAGTTTTGATCTGAGTTTAGAACAAAATTTACTTTCCTTCAAGACTGGTGAGGTGATAAAAGTCTAAAGGGCTTTTGTGTCATCTGTTCCAAAATCACTTCAGAGCTAGGCTTTAAAACCTGTCAGATTTCTCAGTGTAAGACAGTGTCTTAACAACATTGTGTTCTGCTGTGGAAACAAGCTGAGAGAGAAGGCCCCACTCATCTCCTCGGTGAAGCTGATGTATGTGTGAAGCCTCTCTGGTGTAGTGACCTGTGGAGCAGCTCCTTGAGCAGGGGGAAGTGAAACCGGAAGTTCAGAGGCCATCTGCCGACCTTGCTGCGGCAGGACCGGATAGACCTGACGACGTTCCTCACAGAAACAACAGAAAGGTGGTGGTGGCTCCAGTGAGGGCCAGAGGGTGGAAGAAAGCGAGGCGAGCCTTGACGCTTGAAGAGAGAGGAGATAAAGGTGTTTTGTCCCTCTTGAGAGAGAAAGCTGATGAGATGCAGGTGGACTCCATCAAGACAACCGAACTTAGAAGAGTTTATGAAGAAATAGGGGCTACTCTGGTGGTTCAGGTGGTAAAGAATCTTCTGTAATTCAGGAGGCTGGAGTTCATTCCCTGGGTTAGAAAGATCCCCTGGAGAAGGGCAAGGCAACCCACTCCAGTATTATTGCCTGGAGAATCCCATGGACAGAGGAGCCTGGCAGGCTACAGTGCAGGGGGTTGCAAAGAGTTGGACATGATTGTGTGACTAAGGCTTTCATGAAGGAATAATTTAGTCAAGGGGAAACATCTCCAACAGCTTACAGAAAAGTAAATCCCCTCAGGCAAGATAGAAGTCATCAAAGGGTGATTTGCATAAAAAAATGGCTTCCTAAAAATAACTCCAGACTGTGTGTGATGACTTTGTCTGGGCCCTTGATTACCTCTGATCCCCATCTCCTACCCTCCTTTCCTCACTCAATAGCTCCAGCTACAAGGTCAAGCATCAAGGCTTTAGTCTCATCTGTCCCTCTGCTTAAAATCCCTTTTCCCAGAACTTACCCTGATTGGGTCCCCTGTTACTTAGGTCTCAATAAAAATGGCACTTCCTCAAAGCAATCTTCTCTTTCCACCATGTCTAATTCTGCTCTTATCTGATCTAATCTCTTTATCCCATGACTCTGTTTTAGTTAATTCATACCATCTATCACCTCATCATTTAATTAATTAATAACTTGTTAATCGTCCATCTGCCCTAACAGATGTAAACTTCATTAGGAGAGGGAATTTGTGGATTTTATTCAACTCTAGAAAATTGCCTGGCAGATAGCTAGCTGGCTTATAATAAATACTTGCCAAATATATAAATCAATGTTTAAGAATATGTCCAGTGATAGAAACAATTCAGATGGAGAAAGGGGGGCATCCATATCATGAGTGTGGTTTAACTAAAATGCAGGAGTGTGGTCTTTTTAGGTCATGCAAATAAGCACGTTTTTTTCTCCACAACTGCCTAGAATAAGGATTTGCATATAGAGCACAGAGTAGAAGACTGAGGGGCCCATACAGAGAATGAAGACCAAATAGCAGGTTGGGATGGAGTGGAGAATTTCATGCATGCAGTTTACCACTGGTACCAAACCAAATGAGCCTTTGGCTAGTATACTGAGCAATTTGACCTTCTGTATTCCATCTTCTACAGAGGGGGCACGGTCTTGGAAAAAGAACAGGACCTGGAAGATGCTAGATTAGAACAAGGGATCTGAACTTCATCAACTTACTGATTTCTATACCTTTGTAATCATTCCTTCCCTGAATTCTCTATGAAGATTTCAAGCATGGCTTCATCAAGTTAAGAGGATAAGAAACTTCCAGTAGCTTTGCTAGAAGATGTGCAAGTAAATATTAATGTGCCATTTGCTCAATTTTCTTTTTGCATTTAACATTTACTGAGTATCTACTATATAGTGAAAATCACTCAGTCATGTCCAACTCTTTGTGACCCTGTGGACTATACAGTCCATGGAATTCTCCAGGCCAGAATACTGGAGTGGGTAGCCTTTCCCTTCTCCAAGGGATTTTCCCTACCCAGGTATCGAACCCAGGTATCCCACATTGCAGGTGGGTCTTTACCATCTGAGCCACAAGGGAAGCCCATCTACTATATAACAGATGTTGAACAAGGTGATTTATATGTGTCCTTTTATTTCTGCCACTGGGATATATTGTTTATTTAATAGATTAGAAAATTGAGGTTCAGAAAGGCTAAATATTTTACTAAGGGTGATAGAAGTCAAATATTCATCTCAAAGTTGCAAAAATAACTCTTTTAAGAACATTTCATTCAAAATTTGTGGCCGATCTGAGTATAAGATAGTGTCTCTTTTGTGTAAATATCCCATAGCAGTAGCACTGGACTCATCCACAGTAGCTTTTGTGTTGTTTTAGTCACTCAGTCATCTCCAACTCTTTGAGACCCCACAGACTGTAGCCAGCCAGGCTATTCTGTCCTTGGGATTTCCCAGGTAAGAATACTGGAGTGGGTTGCCATTTCCTTATCCAGGGAATGTTCCCCACACAGGGATCGAACCTGCGTGTCCTGCTTGGCAGGCGAATTCTTTATCACTGAACCGCCACAATAGCCTTTAGCAAATGCTTATTGCACAAAAAGTACTAATAGCAGGGAATTAATTCACTGTTCTCCTAAAGACTAGAAATAGTGCCAGCTTTGGCTGTGGTTGTTCTATTTCAAGCAATAAGACAGAACCAAAGTCGTTAAATCAACTCAAAGAGGTAACTCAGAGCAAAAAATGTTGGACACTTATTCTTTTCTGTTCAGGGTTATTCTCTTATACAAATTCTCTTATAAAGCATTTTGGGTTATTTTACTGATGTAAAAGGAGATTTTATAGAAGTCACAAATTGCTGGGAATTTGCAGAGCAAGTGGCTGTTTGAAATGCCCAAGATATAGCAAGTGAGCTTCCGAAGGCCAGGAAGAAATTTAAGAGGAAGAGGTGTTTAAAAAATGGCTTGGTTTATTTCAAGTTGGTAAGGTGACTGCATTCCAGGGCACACTTAGACAGAATCCTGTTGCAGTATTTAATTTTGACTGCCTCATTCCCGATGCTGATGAAATTGTCAAAGAAGTCAGATCTATCTGTCAGTGTGAGAACAGGCAGCTAAATCATGTGTGAAGGTGATAATGAACATCTATGTCACCTGTGTACCCCACTCACCTCCTCCACCAGGAAAACTCATTGATTCCGTTCACTTACCCACATAATTGATAAGTGAATAAGTTAATGAATACCTCTCCAAAGCCCACATTTTATATAGGAATACACAATAATTCTAGATTAGGATATCCAACCCCATCAGACAGATAAGCTTGTATCATTAGGACTTTATTTTTTCTTTATAAAACAGAAGACTGAATTTAAAAGAATTTAAAATAGCGGGATAATTTGTCCCTCTTCGTCCATTTTTTTTTTCTCTTTAGTTATTTTTGAACTAGTAGGTATTGCCAGGAGGAGAAATAAAGAGTGTCTTGGGCTTTGTTGTGAAAGTGAGCATCTTAACCATGCACAATTTCCCAAGTGCCAGTTAGTATAAAAGCTCCATCTCTGATGTGTTGTCAGTCTCAAGCTAAATCTACAAGCTGCAGCCTTACAATTTCTATACTGTGTTCATCATCCAACAGCTTGCAGATTCCTATTTCATGGGCTTTAATATTACCAAATTAACATTTACAAATTGGGAGTTTTATTAGCTCTGCTTAGATGAGAGCCTCAAATTTGTAATTCCCAATATTCAGATAAGGAAAGACAAACAGAGCTGGAATAAAAGCCCCATATAATACTTTTCCTACATTGTTTCATTGTAAGTGTGGTTAGAAAGCTTATCTAACATTCTAACATGCGGTCTGACTCTCATTAGGTAAAACTACTTAAATGCAAAATAGAGTGCTTGTTTACAGCAGCTTGACACGACGATGACATTTCTGGGGCCAAATGCTCTTTCAGTTTTAAGATCAGTCAGTTAACACAGTTTCTAAGAGGACATATTTACTTGATAATATAAGAATAATGTTTCATATTACCTGTTATTCCAGAAAGGTCACAGCCACCACTAAATATCTCAGTTATATTCAATGAATACAAAGCTTCTTTGAAGTCTAATTTTTGTTCTATTTTAAATCTGCTTTAAAAAATAAAGAGGAAAATTTGTGAAACATTGTACACATTGGCTATCAAAAGGGTTTCTTTTTTATAAAATGGATGACTTGGAAGATATTTTATTGTGAAATATTTTGTTTTCATTATCCTCATTTTTCACACCATTTCCCCACTACTCCACTGAGCAATTTTGGATTGCTAATAACTTGCTTCCCAGATAAATGGTTACTTGGGAAGGGAGAAGAAAATACTCTATTTTTTGAGGTAATAATTACCCAACAAAACAGGATGAGAGTTCTAAGTTTTCGATTATTTGGCTTCTTCCCTAGAACTGTGAAACTTCCCTCCAGCAACTGTACACACTCAAGTTTTTTTTCCACATCATCCAAGATGGTTCCTGGCAGGCATCCAAGATACTATGAGCCAGAAACAGAAGCCAACAGTTCATTAAAAAGATCGCTGGCTACTGAGGTACAGAAAGGGGGCATTAGTAGCCTATGAGCCTTTCATATCCACTGTCACAGCTGATGTGACTTCCTTCAATTTACAGACATACCTAGCTAACGTCTTTCCAATAAGCCCTGTAGAAGAGGTAAAAGACTGAAGGGGGAGGGGGACTAAGTTTCTTTCCAGTAAAATAGAGTAAAAAATTATAAGAGGGGAAAAAAAGAAAGAGCTTGCCAATGCTTCTAATGCAAGGCCCTAAGTTAAGACTCTAGGTTCTACGCAAGTCTCCAAGCATCACTTGCCTGAAGAGGGAACTTCACCAAAGAATCTCAAAGATCCTCTCAGGCACTGACCTTCTATGATTCCATGTTAACTGCAATCTATGACTCTCACCTTCCATTTTAATAAAATGGAAGGAAAAAAAAAAAGCTAGATTTATTGACTTTATAGATGCTAAAAGCATCTATCTACATTTTATAACCAGATTAGAAATTTTGTTCATGAAAGAAAAGAGTATAAAGTCCTTCAACAGGGAGCCAAGTCTATTTCCGACTTCAGGGAAATCCCAGGACATGGTTGCTGGACCTTTGCCCTGGTTGGTACCTTCTGGTGTGGATACAGACATGATTACTTAAGCACAGGAACCTTACTTAGCTAACAGGCCCACATCTGGGGCTAGAAATTAGCTTGCACAATCAGTCTAATTAGATTATTTTTTTAATTGCCAAATACTGAACAAGCTTCTTATAATAATTATAATTCTTCAAAACAATGAACATGCTGTAGCAAAAATTTACTGGGCCTAAATTATTTCTTGGAAAATTATTATGTACTTTTGGAAGATGTTATTTCATTCAGAACCCTAGCTAACTGGAATTGCATAATTCCAGAGCATAATTGTGCATAATTGTGGCACAACTCACAATGTGCACATTAAAACCTACTGATAATGAAAATAACTTGTTTTATGCCAATCATTTTCAACTTCTTTTTAACTTCCTGCTAAGAAAGATAATATATAGCATGATGGTTCTGAGGCTTTGGGGTTGTGCTTTTATTCTGTTTTAATTAGCACACTCTTTTTTTTTACAGAATGGAGTATGGGCTTCTAAAAGGTGGAGAATAAATGTTCTAGTCCATCTGTAACTTGACTATTTTTAGTATAATAGTCCAATGATTTGGGAATAATGACAAGAATACTGCAAGACTTATTACAACCTCTAATAAGGCCTAATTATACCAGAGAGTCATTTAAGTAACAGTCTTGCTCATAATATAGTGCAATGAAACCTACAGAGATAGAAACCTATTCAACCATTTAATAAAATATAATCTACAGCCAATTTCTAATTAGCCATAATTATTGGAGCCATGAACAGTCAGGTGTGAAGTAGCACTTCCATGTGTTAGGGTCTTAATATAGATTATAGTTTTTAATCTTCACAAAAAAACCCTGGGAAGTGAGCATTATCATTCCCATTAACATATAAGAAAGTGTAGGTTTTGAGGAGGTTGATTTCCAAGGACAAGATAGACAGGGCTAGAGTTCAAACTCAGGTCCATTCCAATTAAAGCTAATGCGCTAACCTCCACTGCCTTCTAATCAAAATATAATTCAAAATCATAATCTCGATCAATTCATATATATGCTGTGCTGTGCTGTCGCTTCAGTTGTGTCTGACTCTGTGTGACCCCATAGACTGCAATAACCCAACAGGTTCCTCTGTCCAGGGGATTCTCCAGGCAAGAATATTGGAGCAGATTGCCATGCCCTTCTCCAGGGGATCTTCCCAACCCAGGAATCAAACCCACATCTCTTATGTCTCCTGCACTAGCAGTCGGGTCCTATACCACAAACACCACCTGGGAAGCCCCAATACATATATGTATAGTGTTAATTATGTACCTCTTCCAAATTTTGTGAATCTTAATATTTATTCTAAATGTGGTTCATTTTCTTTGTTTTCCCTGACCCTCCTCTAAAATTGTCAAAAGAATACAGCTAAAGCTTAAAGAATGAGCAGCGAAAAGACTCAATAGACAATTACCAAGTAAGCAATCAGGAAATGAAAGTTTTAGCATATGTAAATATTATACACCTTCTTAAAAGGCAGCAATTTGCTGCCATAGGCAACCATTGTGCTTAAAGTGGTCTCATACAAGTTCAAGCTGCAGAAAACAAAGGATAACAATTTAGAATTTCTGTTTGAAGAAGGATTCACTCCTGGTCTGCAGGCCCTACTGTGGATTTCTATTGTCTCTCCTCCTTTATACACAGGACTCTTATATGACAAAATGTCTTTGGCTATTTTCCTTCAAGGTCCCTATCCTTAATTGTTTGGAGTCCCAGTTTTGATACAGTGGCCTTGAGCCATCACTGAAAGGTTCATGCTTAGAAACAACCAAACCAAGTCTTAGGGCTGCCCACAAGGATAAAAAATAACACAGTCCTTGACAGTGGTCAACTTGGACTATTATGTGAGGGCATAGTAGTTTCTGGTCACTTTTGTGTGTGTGTGTGTGTAAAATATTCTATCTGCCTTGAGAGCTAAATTAAAAATGCTTTCTGTCACATAGGAAACCTATCTGGACAATGTTCATTGTAAACTTGAATTCTGCTTTGTATCAATGTCTGATAGATTAAAGTAAATGAACCTTTGTAATCACCACTGCAGCTGGTCATAACTTATCTACTCTCACACCCAACCTCATTTTCCCTGAGGTCATGTTCTCTCACCCACACACAGTTCACATTCAGGCACTCAGAGATCTGACGCTGGCCAACCTGGGATGGATTACTAGCCCAGCAAGAACATGATGTCCTATGGAATGTGTGATCTCTTTCTGAGTCCCTGTGGCACCGCTGCCTCGCGTAACTTACCCAGCTGCTCATCATGTCACTGGCCATTTGCTCTGTTCTGCACCCTCCTTCATGTTTGCCCCACTTTACACAAGCGTTTCCTGACTCTTGCAATTTTGACTCTGCCATTTGCTAGCTGTATGACCTTTGGCAAGGCATTTACCTGTCTACATCTCAACTGTAACCTAAATGTTAAAAATAGATTTCTATCAAATTTATGGTGGTGATTAAGTCAGACATGGCAAACAGGGAAAGCAATCCACTATAATGGATTGTCAAGAAAGTTTAAAGCTGATTGAGAATAATAATAATAAACAATACCAACAATATAAGATATACTGAGTACTAAAAATGCAGCAAACACGTTCTCATAATATTCCTCGCAACAACCCTAAGAGGCAGGTATTGTCAGTCTCTCATTTAACAGTAAGAGGAAAATCTTAGGCAAGACAGTTTTTCAGTAAGGAGATGACAAAGCTCTTGGTCTACAATATTATGTTCTATTTTCTATAATCTTGTTTCAACAGTTGATAAAAGATACTGTGAGATGTCACATCAGTCAATATTTTTAAAGAGGGTTACTTCTTTGAAGAACTGCGGCTCTTGCTTAGTCGTCACTATGAAAGTGAACGTAAAGTAACAGTGTTAGTTCCTCAGTCGTGTCTGACTATTTCTAACCCCATGGACTGTCATAATAGGCAGATTCTTTACAGTCTGACCCACCAGGGAATCCCAGTTATCACTACACTTTTGAATAAAAGTATAGTATTTAACAAGTTCAAAGACCCAGACTGCCAAAAACTTAATGACAACTAAGAAGACTCTCCCTAATACTCATAAACTTGCTAATAATTTCAACAGCCTCAGGGACTCTGAATTCTATTCTACAATCCTAGAAGTCCGTGGTGCCCAGATTAAGGACTGCTACAAAAGAAGAGAATAAGTCAATATCTTCTCATTTTCCTATAAAGTCAAACTTAAAACCTCAGAATAATCTATTCCTTCTTAGCCCATATGTATGTACTTAGTCATACACTTCAATAAATGTCTTTCTGCTTCACCTGCCATTTACATTCCCAGTGAAGCTGCTCCCTTAGGCTCTCACTACTGAGTGCCTGAATTGTTGCAGTGGTTTCTTAACATCTTGTGGGCTTCAGTCTTTCCCTCTCTAACACATCCCAAACATCATGACTATTCAAATTAAAGCAACAAATTGAGCAGCTACTATTTTTCAGATGCATGCACTGTGATGGTATCAAAGAAAGGAAATAGGCATAGCTTCTGACCTCAACAAGTTTACAACAAGCTTAGTTCAGATCCTTCCTTTTACTGAAGCCTTTGTTTATACAGTTCCAGTCTCTGGTGCTTCCTCTCCCTTCTCTCCTCTCTGTTTCCATGAACCTCGAAGTTCTTACTTATACCATTCTTTCAGTATTTAATTATTAGTAAACTTGTGCAAATCTTGCACCACCCCACCTAAGTGGCAACTATCTTCTCAATAGGAATCCTGTCTATCATTTTGCGTGTGTCTCAGTTCATTGTTCATAGTGGGGTCCCAATCAATCTCTGCTTTTGAACAGGAAATATACTTTCTAATAAGTAGTAAACTAATAGTATCATGAGGCTATGAACCAATGGAAATGAGAGCTAACCTGTCTCCCAGAACTTGACTGAATGTCAATTTACTTTTTGACTGACAGTTTCCTTATCTGTGGAATACAATTTATAACCAAGTCAGACTATAGAATTGTAGCATGTAGTATTAAAATGCAAATATTAAATGCTTTACAAAGTTAAAATGGATGTAGATGAAAGTTTCTTGCTTATTTACCTTATTTACATGTATTAAATGATTAACTTTGCACATATACACAATCATAAAAACACAATCTCAAACCTTTTCTTATGCAGTGAAGAATCTAATACATAATAAGGGTGTGTTAGACTCATCAACCTAGGAAATCTAACTATTAAGATGTTTATATAATTTCATATTAAATTTAGAAAAAAGTAATGTGATTATTGGTATACAACTGCAGAATAATGTCTAAAATTAGGTATCCAGTATGTTACAAATAGTAAACATAGAAACCATCCTAGTGTTTTTAGACTATGCTCTGTCCTATTGGCCTCAAATCTAAATGAGTCATGCATCAAAGAGAGGAAGAACTGTTTCTATACTGTTTCTAACAATAATTATAATCATTCACACACTCTTGCCTACTGTTGCTTATATACAAGCATTCTTATGATTAATTTTCTTTTCATGACATTTACTGAATTTTGCCATCAAAGATGCATTTGTTTATTTATTTTTACAGTGACAAAATTTTGCACAGTAGGTGTTAAGTGTTGAAGTGCAGATATAATTAGGTTGAGGATGTGAAAATTTTAATAGACAAAAATAGCAATTAAAGAAAGTTGGGAGATCAGAAGGGGGAGCCTACATGCTTTGTGAAGGTAATAGCAGAGCCCAACCAGAAGAAGAAAGACTCCTCTTCCTTACTGGGAAGGACTCAGCCAATGAAAAATCATGGATTCCTTGTTTACTACAGCCCTCCCAACTTTCTTCTCCTATCTATAATCATTCTCCTTCCCTTGCCTTTGGAGGACTTGCATGTGGCTTGCCATAGTTACAGATTCCAAAGCGAAATTCTCTGTTGACCCCAAATAAACCTATCTTTGCAGGAGAAACATCTGGCAGTCTATCTGTTTCAGATCAAAGGATCACACAGGAGTAGAGCCAGTTCTTTATCCAATATGACTTACAAGAAAGGAGGATGCCACTTAGAGAAAGATGGCCACATGAGGGAAAGATTGGCATGATGGCTCGGCAAGAAAAGGAATACCAAGGATGATAAACCACAGCCAGAAGCTAAGCAGAGGCAAGGAAAAATTCCACACAATCTCTAAGAGAGCATGGTCCTACTGACCCCTTGATTTTGGACTTCCAGCTTCCAGAACTTTGAGAAAATAAACTTATGTTAAGTCACCTAGTTTATGGTACTTTGTTACAACAGCTCTGGAAAACTAATACAGCTGACTAATCTATTTTGTCAAAATCTTTAGCTATCAGTTTGAAACCATAATTCATTCATTCAAATATAAAAGGATCATAGCATTGAATAATAAAATATGAAATTGTAAGTTCACCTAAAAGTTTTTATTGAGCCTGTGCAACTTCTCCTCTTCTGCACTGACCACAGATTTTGAATGGGTAATTTTCTTTTTATTGAGAGAAAGCATTTTGAGGGAAATGTATTTCAGAACTTTCAATCCATGATCTGAGCACTCAGGAACCTTAATTCAATACATGCATCCTGATAGAATAAAATTATTCATGAACTTAACACATAAGCAAATCATTCCTTTAAGAAATCAGAAGACTCATCCTTTTAGAGAAAATGGAATACATTTTAAATGTAATGTTGTATTAATGTGACTGAATAATTGATAACAGAATTTTCAGTCTTGTGAATTTTAAAAATCTCATTTTTATTTCTCTAGAGAGAAGTTTCTCAAGAAATAACTGATATCCTATCATTCGTTATGCTGCATGGATGGGAAGGAGGATGGCCTCTCTGAGATCCTCACAAGGAATGAATCCGAGAGTGACTAAGAAATTGAATTCTGATTTCTGAGATATTTAAAATTAGATAAATGGAAATAACACAGAACCTCTTTGACTATATTTATGTAATTTAACTCAATAATATTTATCCAGCATATACTATTAATGTGTGTGCATGTGCTAAGTCACTTCAGTTGTGTCCGACTCTTTGTGACCCCGTGGACTGTAGCCTGCCAGGCTCCTCTGTCCATGGAATTCTCCAGGTAAGAATACTGGAGTGAGTTGCCATCCTTCTGACAGGGGATCTTCCCATTTCTTATGTCTCTTGCATTGGAAGGTGGGTTCTTTACCTCTAGCACTACCTGGGAAGACCATACTATTAATACGCACCATGAAATGTGTTAGGGACTATGGAAGCCGAAGTGCTGCAAGACACTGTCCTATGGACTGGACCATAAGTCCACTGACCTTATGGCCTGCCACTGTCACATAACTCACATTTTAATAAGACAGACAAGAATGTGATGAAGAAATGAAAATGCAATGTAATGCAGGCTATAGTGTGAATCTGCATAAAGTATTATGGAAATAAAAATAAGGAATGGTTGATTCTAACTGAATATGTTGAGAAACCTACATGTAATTTATTTAAGGGAACCCTGAAGGATGAATGAGAAAATACTGGTTAGACACCATGGAGAAGGGCCTGACCAAGGAAATAGGAGGGATGGAAGTTAAAAAGTCAGAGGAATCTTTCTCATTTGGTACTGGCTGAGCAGATATCTTCCAAACAAAGAAAATAAGTCACTTATTTAGCATTTTCTACTTGTTAGGCTTTGTGCTGTGAATAGACATATGTAATGAGATAGTATAATGGAAGCTACCACCACATTATTAAAAAAATCTTTGGTGTCTGGAATTTGTAACGAGGGTTGAACTCTACTGCTATAGATTCTAATCTTAACTAGGAATCTAGCCTAAGAGGGGATGGAAGAAAATCTGGCTTACCTGCTTTTTATGCTGGGAAAAGTTGGAGGATTCTGAATGCTGATAGAGATGGGAAAGATACCCCTTTAGGATTAGTGAGCCCTGACATCATGATAATGGTAAGCTAAGGACAGTAACAAACAGAAGACTCCAAGTACAAGAAATGGCCTACACCAGGAATATTCATCCCTGGAAACAGGTTTTAAATTACTTTTCACCTCATAAGCCCTTTTTATTATTATATTTTAGTGGTGTTAGTCATGTCTGACTCTTTGCAACCCCATGGACTATAGTCTACCAGGCTCTTCTGTCCATGGAATTCTCCAGGCAAGAGTACTGGAGTGGGTAGTCATTCCCTTCTCCAGGGGATCTTCCCCACCCAGGGACTGAACCTTGGTCTCCTGCACTGCAGGCAGATTCTTTACTGTCTGAGCCACCAGGGAAGCCCCATATTAGATTTCAGTAGCTGCCGTCTATGGGGTCACACAGAGTCAGACATGACTTAAGCGACTTAGCAGCACCAGCAGCAGCAGACTTTAGTTAAACATTAAAGTTGATCTTACTTGTATAGACTTGCCAAAGGCTACCTTAACACATTACCACAAACTATGTGGCTTAAATAACAGAAACACATTGTCTCGCAGTTCTGTAGTTTAGAAGTTCAAAATCAAGGCAACTGCAGGATTGGTTTCCTCTGAGAGCTGTGAGGAAAACATCTATTCCAGCCTCTCCCCTTGACTTGTAGATGGCCATCTTCACCCTGTGTCTCTTCACAACACCTTCCCTGTTTGTGTATCTTTGAATCTAAATTTCTCCTTTTTATAAAAGAGTCAAATGGGATTAGAGTCCACCCTAATGACTTCACTTTAACTTGATTACTTCTACAAAGATTCTATCTCCAAATAAGAAAACATTCTGATGTAGTGGAAGTTAGCGTTTCAACATACAAATTTGAGAAGCACATAATTCAACTCATAGCAGTTGTCTTGGAGAAATTAAAAGCAAAGTCTGCGTCCACACTATGGGAGAAATTGTATGAGAAACGTGGCTACAGTTTGGAGAGTCTAAAAACAGGTCTTGAAGTTTGAAAAGGGCTGTCCAGACTGCAGTAGTCTAGATGGATTTGTGAATTATGAACCACTGCTGTGGGGCTTCCTAATGTGGTAGAGAAAGGAATTCTGGTGAAAGCCTATATTTTCTATTGTCAACTGATCTTGGAACTTACCAGATTCCTACCTAGACATTTGATATCTAGACTGATATAGCTAGAGCCATCTTGGTTATAGATACCATTATCTCCATTTTGTGCTAATAAAATCACAACTCAGAACATCAGTGACTCTCCTAAGACCCCACTGCTAGTACATAGTATAGATACTCCTCAAACTCAGGGCTTTCTATGTATGTCCTTTTCTATTAATCTTCCTAAAGGGAAAAGAGAGAGATGTAAATTTGAAAATAAACAATTTCAAAAATTATTATTTCTATGATTAATAAGCAAATTATCTGTCACATACACCATTATATACCCAATGTCTGGCACATAGTAGGAGCTTAAAAAAAATACTCTGAAAGACCAACTAACATCCAGGTAGAGTCCCTTGGACTGCATGGAGACCAGCCAGTCCATTCCAAAGGAGATTAGCCCTGGGATTTCTTTGGAAAGAACAATGCTAAAGCTGAAACTCCAGTACTTTGGCCACATCATGTGAAGAGTTGACTCACTGGAAAAGACTCTGATGTGGGGAGGGATTGGGGGCAGGAGGAAAAGGGGACAACAGAGGATGAGATGGATGGATGGCATCACCAACTCGATGGACATGAGTTTGAGTGAACTCAGGGAGTTGGTGATGGACAGGGAGGCCTGGTGTGCTGCGATTCATGGGGTCACAAAGAGTCGGACACGACTGAGCAACTGAACTGAGAGATTTATAGACAGTAGAGAATTAGAAGAGAGATTGGAACTTAAGAGTTGGATATTAGAGACATGAATTATAAGGAACAAAATAAAAAGAGAGACAGTAGGAATAGGAAATTTCTGAAAATGAAATCTGGTAAACATTATCTGGGGACAGAAAGAAAAAAATGTGTAAGTCAGGGAGCAGAAAAATTTCACAGAAAGAGAAAAATAAATAAAAGTAATGCCAGAGGGGTTAAAGAAAGAAAGGTTTTTAATAAAAAAGAATGGTTAAAAATATGTGGATCAAGAACCCAGAGTTAGGGGGAAGAAAGCATAGGATACTTCTTTCTCCTAAGTATCAAAGAAGATAGAGGAAGAGAAGTTTAGCAAAGATTTATACAGTTTTTGAGATGAAGTGTAGAGAGGTGAGTTTACATAATAGATTGTTTTCTTTAAGAAACAGGGAGTTGAGACATACCTTCAGAGTAAGATGATCACCATGAAGCAGTACCTGCAGAGCAGAGGTAAAGTCTTGGTGGAGTGTCAGAAAAGAACATTCTCTGAAGATAGATTGTTGAGCTCCAGCCTAAGGGAGGCCAGAGTGACTGCTCTGGGGCTTTTGCTTAACAAAATCAGTAGTTAAGGAACTCAAGAGACTTTTTGAGTAGATTCAGGATTCAGGATGAGGAGAGAATTACAAAGGAGCAAAGACAGGTGACAAAAATATGTCAAATGTTTGGTGACAGTACGATTCAAACAACTAACTAGATCCTAGTCAAGTGCAAACAAAAAGAAAAGTCAAGCAAGTGGAGAGACAGAGGGCCAAGAAAATGGGGTACAGACCACGCAGGCCCTGATAAGTTTGAAGAAAAATTTAGGAATGACAGAACAGAAAATAATCTATTAGACATCTCTTCTTTTAAAAGTTCAGGTTGAGAGTTATTTAGACACATCTTCTGCTCTGAAATTTCTCCTGTCTCCCAGAAGCATGATATCAAGAAGTTAGTGTTTATAATGATGGCTTCTTGAGATATGACTTTGTGATGTCCATTTTGTAATAACTATCCAAAATGAACCCAATATTTTATAATAACTATAAATGGAAAGTAACCTTTAAATTATATAAAAATGAGAAGTTTTAAATATATATATATAAGTACTCCAATAATAAATATTATGCCAGGATCCTACTTATAATTTAATGGCTGTTAGAGCACCCTCTATACAGTCTATACATATATACATACATGGACTCTCTATACAGTCTAAACAGTGTATAGAGTCTATACACCTTCTATACAGTCTATACAGCTCTATATAGTCAGCAAAAACAAGACCAGGAGCCAACTGTGGCTCAGCTCATGAATTCCTTATTGCCAAATTCAGACTTAAATTTAAAAAAGAAAGGAAAACCATTAGGCCATTCAGATATGACCTAAATAAAAGCCCTTATGATTATACAGTAGAAGTGACAGATTCATGCATTACATCTGATAGACAGAGTGCCCGATGAACTATGGATGGAGATTCATGACATTGTACAGGAGGTGGTGATCAAGACCATCCCCAAGAAAATAAAAGCAAAAAGGCAAAATGGTTGTCTGAGGAGGCCTTACAAATAGCTGAGAAAAGAAGAGAAGCTAAAGGCAAGGGAGAAAAGGAAAGATATACCCATTTGAAGGCAGAGTTCCAAAGAATAGTAAGGAGAGATAAGAAAGCCTTCCTCAGTGATCAATGAAAAGAAATATAGGAAAATAATAGAATGGGAAAGACTAGAGTTCTCTTCAATAAAATTATAGATACCAAGGGAACAGTTAGAACTGGACATGGAGAAACAGAGTGGTTCCAAATTGGGAAAGGAATATGACAGAATAAAGGACAAATGGTATGGACAGACCTACAGAAGCAGAAGATATTAAAAAGAGGTCACAACAATAAATAGAAGAACTATACAGAAAAGATCTTCATGACCCAGATAACCATAATGGTGTGATCACTCACCTAGAGCCAGACATCCTGGAGTACAAAGTCAAGTGGGCCTTGACTTTGAAGCATCACTACAAACAAAGCTAGAGGAGGTGATGGAATCCAGTTGAGCTATTTCAAATCCTAAAAGATGATGCTGTGAAAGTGCTGCATTCAATATGCTAGCAAATTTGGAAAACTTAGCAGTGGCCACAGGACTAGAAAAGGTCAGTTTTCATTCCAATCCCAAAGAAGCGCAATGCCAAAGAATGTTCAAACTGCCGCACAATTTCACTCATCTCACATACTAGCAAAGCAATGCTCAAAAGTCTCCAAACCAGGCTTCAACAGTACGTGAACTGTGAACTTCCAGATGTTCAAGCTGGATTTAGAAAAGGCAGAGGAACCAGAGATCAAATTGCCAACATCCGCTGGATCATGGAAAAAGCAAGAGAGTTCCAGAAAAACATATACTTCTGCTTTATTGACTACACCAAAACCTTCAACTGTGTGGATCACAACAAACTGTGGAAAATTCTTCAAGAGATGGGAATACTAGACCACCTGACCTGCCTCCTGAGAAATCTGTATGCAAGTCAAGAAGTAACAGTTAGAACTGGACGTGGTAAAACAGAGTGGTTCCAAATTGGGAAAGGAGTATGTCAAGGCTGTATATTGTCACCGTGCTTAACTAACTTATATGCAGAGTACATCATGAGAAATGCTGAGCTGGATGAAGCACAAGCTGGAATCAAGATTGCTGGGAGAAATATCAATAACCTCAGATATGCAGATGACAGCACCCTTATGGCAGAAAGTGAAGAAGAACTAAAGAGCCTCTTGATGAAAGTGAAAGAGGAGAGTGAAAAAGTTGGCTTAAAACTCAACACTCAGAAAACTAAGATCATGGGATCTGGTCCCATCACTTCATGGTAAATAGATGGGGAAACAATGGAAACAGTGAGAGACTTTATTTTCTTGGGCTCCAAAATCACTGCAGATGGTGACTGCAGTCATGAAATTTAAAAAAAAGCTTGATCCTTGGAAGAAAAGTTATGACCAATTACTTTGCCACCAAAGGTCCATCTAGTCAAAGCTATGATTTTTCCAGTAGTCACGTATGGATGTGAGAGTTGGACTGTAAAGAAAGCTGAGTGCCAAAGAATTGATGCTTTTAAACTGTGGTGTTGGAAAAGACTCTTGAGCATCCCTTGGACTGCAAGGAGATCCAACCAGTCAATCCTATAGGAAATCAACCCTGAATATACATTGGAAGGACTGATGTTGATGCTGAAACTCCAATACTTTGGCTACCTGATGCGAAGAACTGACTCACTGGAAAAGACCCTGCTGCTGGGAAAGATTGAAGACAAGAGGAGAAGGGGACGACAGAGGATGGAATCACCGACTCAATGGACATGAGTCTGAGTAAGCTCTGGGGGTTGGTGATGGACAGGGAAGCCTGGCATGTTGCAGTCCATGGGGTCGCAAAGAGTCAGAAACAACTGAGCCACTGAACTGAACTGAACTGAATAGAGAGCACCCTCTACCAAAGGTAACAACATATTTTTTAACTGTATAATATCACAAGTGTCTTGGGAATTTTATTTTCCTTAAACACAAGAGAAGATAAAATATTTTAAATTTCAACCAGAGAAAAAAATGTTAGAGAAAAATAAGTTTGTATAATGAAAAGAGTAATAATTCTTTTTAATCCCAGCATTCTGTTTTGAAGACATATTTTTCATTCCTTTCAGAGAATATTGAGTACTTAAATTCTATCCTCCTCATGGCAAAACAATGCTGGCAATGTTCAGACCTGCTTTGTATCCATAAAGTAGAGTAACAATTCCTAACGGGTTTTTCATTTTATTTTTGTCAATAGACTTTTTAAACATTAATTATCTTTCGGCCAGCTATTGAAATCCGTCTATAAGTGAAAACATAAGAACCAGAGTGATAAAATGACATTACCAACCTAGGAAGGCTTATTTCCACTTCCTGTTCTTGCATCTCAGAGAACCGTTGCAGGATTTGAGGAGCAGTAATTAGCTTTTCCATTTCTTCTATGTTCACGTGTTGTGCAGGAAGTATGATAATTAGACTAAACTCATCACCTTTATAAGGTAATTCCAAAACCTGGTAGTTTATGGAGGATTCAGAAAAATAACCTGAAACAGAGAAAATAAAATATTAATATACTTAGCAATTCTCAAAGTTGTCCTTTAGAGTGTGATTTTTTTTCATATTACCGTATTTCGTTCTCAGAAGAGCCTTCATCATTGGAATTTTGACTGCTGTGCCATCTTTCAGAGTGAAATTCATCAGTTGTGTGTCCTCTTTGTTGAATTTCTGTTTCCAATCCCCTTTGAAATAAATAGCATTCACCAGAACAAGCCGAGTCAGAGGACCAAATTCTTCCCCTGAAAACATGTCTTTAATTTTTCCTGGGGAGGGAATAGAGCAAGAGGCAGAAAGAAACATGCAACAGTGATTCAAAAAACTGCTTTAAATTAAATTAAAACAAAAATTTATCTTGCTGATCAATTAAAAATAGGGTGTTTTATCACTTAAACTTGGCAATTTTGGAGGAGTTAAGGAGGAGCTTTATTAAACATTCACAAAGAAACAGGTACAAACAGGACTTCATTAGGAAACAGGAGATACGGAATTATCTTAGACAAATTTAGACAGACCTAGCAATGGCTGCTCTTTGGTGAAATCATTTGTGCAGATTGCTTTTCAGACAGAAAGAACAAAATCAAGTATCTCTTCATATCTGTTGTTATTTTTCAAATTTTATTTCAAAGCTCTTCAGCAAGTCAATCAGAATTAATAAATTGGTGGTCCACTCAAATTCTCTGCTGTTGCTGTAGCCACTGACCATTGAGAAAGGATAAGAATGAACTTGCTAACGTGATGCTCCTCTTCTAAAAATCAGTCTCTGATTTTTATGTCTAATGAGTATTTCAAAGCTATGAGTCAACAGCATAATCAGGTGCCGTGGAGCTGTGTACGGATGCTCTTAATGTGTATCCCAGTAATAGTACTTGCCTGTGAACAGTACTCACAATACCCATCTCACATTTTCAACTTATGCTTCTCCATCGGAGGCTCCCCATGTAAAACAGAGTCTCATCTTACACATCACAGAATTTTTTGGCTTAAATAGCAGAATGAATGAATGAAGAAACAAGTTGCTATTAATTGAGGGCCTGATATATACTGGTCTCTTCACACACATTCTTTTTAATCTTTCAATAATCCTGAAACATTATAATAGTATCCTCATTTTAAATGGGGAATGGCTTAGAACTTGTCAGGATTTGAACTCAGATCTGTATAAGCTTAAACTTGTGTTCTACTATGTCTCTCAGTAGTGCCTTTGGAATTTCTGCTAGCTTATACTTAAAAGTTTAGATTACAACTCTATGATAGAACTATCAATGTTTATTATGAAACATTAACACATCCAACTAATATGTGTTAATTATTTACAGTGTATGTGGGAAAAAAAGCATCTGAGATTGATAGATTTAAGTCTTATCTGGCCAAAGATATTATTCCTGCTGTCATACTTAAAAAAACACACTTTAATAAAAGATTACTATTAAAATTCTTCCAGTAAGAATTCTCAATCAGGTTACCTGTCCAAAAAAAAATCTGTATACTTTTCAAAGCTGCTTGCAATTTCTCTCCATTTTACAATTCAGTGTTAATTTGAATGACAGAGAAGCAAAATAAAGGAACTGATCCCTCTGAGCCATAATTTAATAGGAAAATATTCAATCATTCTTTACTTTAGTATATTAAAAACCATGAATACAATGGCAAATAATGACTTTATGGAAATGGGAAACTTTACCATCTGTTTTGCTTTCTACCCAGTTACTTATTGTCTCTGCACAAGCCTTTGCATTCTGAAAATCCACCAGTTTTATGGCACTCTGAAAAAATTCCTTGTTTCCATGGAGATACTGTTCTTTCACAGTGAATCCTTCTTGAAGGTAGAGGGCATTGGCAAGATTAAATGTAAATTCTTGTTTTTTCTCTGAGATGGCAGAGAAAAATGACTTCAGCTCAGAAAATTCTTCTCCTGAAAAATAATTATAATGTACACTGACATACTGAACAACATAAAAACAACAGCTTCTCGGCTTTACTTCTAAGCACTCTGATTCATATCACCATTTTTTAGCAGCCTAAGGTACAACTAACGACATTTTCTAAGTTAGTATAAATATTTTAAGCATTTATCTCTTGTGGAATATGCATTTTGTAGAGAAACCAGCTCTCCTACAGGAAAAAAAAATTGTCCATGTAAATTTGAAATCTGTCAAAAATGAGAATATGCATTCAAAAAGGTTGAAGGAAACTCCCTCTTTATAGTCAAATTTAGCTCATTCTTAGTTGTTGGACAGGTATCTTTAGAATCTCATCCTATGCATAACATGAGATATTTGTGAAGGAGGAATGCTAATGAACGCTGATGAGGGCTAAGACAGTGATGAGCACTCCTTTTCAATACTACTTTTATTTCAGTTTAAGGAAGAATTGCTCTTTTATGAGGAACCATGCCCATCCAAGTTTTGAAATTTATGAGGTAACTGCTGTAATCATCTCTAGAAATGTTAAGGATCAGAATTGCCTATTTCTCCAGGTTCATGAGTCTCTATACTTTAGCTGTCTATGTGAACAATAAAAATATTTAACCATTCCAACCATAACCACTAGCCAAATGCATCTGATAGAGTCAGCTAAGAATCACTGTTGACCTATACTTATTTATCGTCGGGTCATTCTGACTACAGTGTTGTCAGGAAGGTGTATGTGCTATGAAAGAATTCAGCTCTGATTGTTGCTCAGTGTCTTCCAATTTATTACCAGAGGGCACCAATATTTTGTATTTCCTTCTGGCTTAATTTTGGAACTCAGTCATTAAACCTGGGAACTGTATTTCAAATCCACAGGTCTTCAGAGCCTTTGTTTATTTTGAGTTAAATACTGAAAATACCACTTTCACAACTTAAAATTTGATTGCATGTAATTTATCTCTATTGAAGAAAACACAAATGGTTCATCATTGGGAAATGTCCACTGAATAAAGAATAAAAGACTGAGAGGAACTTGCTATGAGGTGTCTATTGGAAATCAGATGTGTACATGTATGTGTAAACATTGTATTAATATCAGAGAGCTAGTAGCCCATAGGACATCCTTGTGAAGATAAGTTGTGCTCTCACTGGGTGGTTGTGGGGGCACAGCATCCCCATTACTTCATATTTTGTCCAGTTGAGTGAAGGCCACATTTCAGTCCCCACTTGTCCTTTTGTTCTGGCTCAGTTGTGTCCAACTCTTTTGTGACCCCAGTGACTGTAGCCCTCCAGGCTTCTTTGTCCATGGAATTTTCCAGGCAAGAGTACTGGAGTGGGTTGCTATTTCCTACTCCAGGGGATCTTCCCAACCCAGGGGTCAAACCCTATTGAGCCATCTGGGAAAGTTCTCTTGTGCAAATTCAGCCTACATAACCACAGAACAGACTCGGAAGGTATATTGCATTACATTTCAAACTCCATGATTCTCCATTCATGGGGATATAGACACAGACATAAACAATTTTAGATACAAAAATTTTCTTCCATATGATTGGATCTGAAGAATATCAGTGATTCTTTACAACCCTGGAATTCCTTACATAATGAAGAATGTTAATCTATTTTACTTATTTATACAATTATTTCAGATGCAATCACTTCTTGCTATTGGAAGCTGAAATATTATCTCAATAGCTGAAAAGTTACCAAGATGACTTTCTGAGTGAAGACATGAGAGCTTCTCCAAAAGAATTAATTAAAGTCAGGAATAAAATGCAAACTTTGAAACCAATTTTCAGAAGTTCATAATTTATGAACATCTTTAAAGGATTGGGAGAAAGAATGAGAGGAGAAAAAAGTAGTTCCAACTCATTTGTCAGAGCAAATAAATTTATGTCATGTACTTCAGGTCTAAGACTGTATGACAGTCAGCTGCTCTTTGATAAATTGCTGGACTGAGAAGTCAATGAAAAAAATATTACCAATAGCACAAGTTTGTAGAATATAAAGTTATCTGCCTTATAAATTTAATTTACAGATTAATAGCTTCTTTTAGCATAGATCAAAAAGAATACCTATACATGACTCCTAATAAGCAGTAAGTTTATTTCATTTCCTAAAATAGAGCCATGGAAAACCTACAGGTCATGGAGCGAATGTGACTTTTGGTTTGGTTGTACCAGACCTCCAAAAGAGTTCTGAATTTTAGTACATGTTTACTTCTCCTGCTATTGAAAGCCTTAAGGCCAACTGTGTGTACAATGTGAGAGATCCAAAGATGAAAACAAAGGCAGTCATAGGATTATAGATGGTTTTAGCTAAAAGGTCCGTGTGTGCTGTGCAGTGCTTAGTCGCTCAGTCGTGTCCGACTCTTTGTGGCCCAATGAACTGTAGGGCCCCCAGGCTCCTCTGTCCATGGAAATTCTCTAGGCAAGAATATTGGAGTGGGTTGCCAGGCCCTCCTCAAGGGTATCTTCCCAACCCAAGGATCAAACCCAAGTCTCCCACATTGCAGGTGGATTCTTTACCATCTGAGCCACCAGAGAAGCCCATGCTGCTGCTAAGTCGCCTCAGTCGTGTCCGACTCTGTGCAACCCCATAGATGGCAGCCCACCAGGCTCCCCCGTCCCTGGGATTCTCCAGGCAAGAACACTGGAGTGGGTTGCCATTTCCTTCTCCAATGCAGGAAAGTGGAAAGTGAAAGTGAAGTCGCTCAGTCGTGCCTGACTCAGCGACCCCATGGACTGCAGCCTACCAGGCTCCTCCGTCCATGGGATTTTCCAGGCAAGAGTACTGGAGTGGAGGGAAGCCCATGGAAATCATCTAATTCGAACTCATTTTATAATGAAGAATCTAAAATCCAGAGAGAGAAGATAGCTTGAAAGGTGCTCCATCACAGGGTCATTTGGATGCATAACTAACCCAGGAGTTCATGGCAGGTCTCTTTCCATAAACTGCTTAGAATAAAGAAACACCTTTAAGTTAGTCTTCAATTAATAAGCAGCTTTATTAGAAGCAAAGCAAAATGGAGTATTATCAGATGCTCAGTAAAAAGGAGAAGGTAAATTTTGAACAGATTGTTTTAGCAATGGGGAAAGAAGAGTAAGTGAGGACACTGAGAGCCCTAGTGTGGGTAGGATGCCAGGAGCTTTAAGCCCATCTGCAGAATAAGCAGGTTATGAAACAGGTTGATAGCAAGGAAGGTAAATATAGCCTGATTCAACAGATAGCACCATTTGACAATCAGAGGGAACCGAAGGCAGGGCCAGGACCAAGATGGGTCAATGAGACCCTCATTATGGCATAAAGTTTAAGGATATGGCAACAAATTCAGTAATCAGGATAAACAATATTTTACTGAAATATATTTTAAATATCAATATTAACACAAAGAAATCCATGATGAACAAAACATAAACATTTAAAGTAAAGGCAAAATCATAATTATTGATTTTTCTTTTTGCCCTGAGTTCCAGTATGGCCCTGCCAGGCACTATCTTCTCATCTGTTACACCCTTTGTTTTACCCTGAAATCATTTTGCATCTCTTTCTTTTCATCTTCCTGCACTTTTTTCTCGCTGCTTTCCTTCTTAACTTCTTTCCAAAAGTTTTCCAGAGTTTAATATTTATATTTTCTCCCTTTTTGGTTGGTCTTCCTTTTCTTTTTGCACTTATCCACCATCTGCGCCTCTCTCTCCTTTAACAAAGTATGAGATAGCAGAAAGGAGATCCAATCAGTCAATTCTAAAGAAAATCAACCCTGAATATTCATTGAAAGGACTGATGCTGAAGCTGAAGGTCCAACACTTTGGCCACCTGATGTAAAGAGCCAACTCATTAAAAAAGACCCTAATGCTGGGAAAGATTGAGGCAGGAGGAGAAGGGGATGACAGAGGATAAGATAGTTGGATGGCATCACCAACTCGATGCACATGAGTTTGAGCAAGCTCCAGGAGATGGTGAACGACAGAGAAGCCTGGCATGCTGCAGTCCATGGGGTTGCAAAGAGTCAGACATGAACTGAGTGACAGAACAACTACTACAACAACAACAAGAGATAGCAAATTTGGTAGATTTTGTTATGTATGTTACAAAGTTAATGTTTAATTATGCATATATACTCTTTCAAAGAAAATATTAAAATTTTCATTGTTGCTCTTATGATCTATAACCCTCAGTGAATCATTTTTGGAATTAGTTCTGGGCAAGTTACTCAACCTTTCTTTGCCTTGGTGTCCTCATCTGTATAGCAGGTTTATGTCTAGCTCAGAGTAATTGTGAAGAGTAAATAAAATAAAGTATACTGAGTACATAAAACAGTGACTGGTACACTATATATATTTGATAGTTTTAGCATTGTTATTATTATGTTCACAATCCAGTTGTTAAGATTCCCATGTTCCTCTATAAGATGGATTCATTTAAAGTGATTTAAATTTCAAAGGCTCTAATTTTGCTAGTTTATCGTGGAATCAACTTTACATATTTTCATGAATGTTCTATTACTCTTCAAAGCAATATCATGCGATATAAATGTTTCTGGGACTGTGTTGTGGGATTTACTGAAATTAACACAGACAATGAAGACTAGATCTGGAATACAGTGACTTCATTTTACATTATCCACAAAGGAGAACTCTGTCAAGCAACTTCACTATCACCAGTTTCTTTTCTATGTAAAATTGCCTTTAAAATGAAGCAAATAGAACTTTGTAAATTGTTTCTTTAGGAGAACAGTTTCCTAAATGTAACTACTCTATGCTAGGCTTCCCTGGTGGCTCAGCAAAAAGAATCTGCCTGCAATGCAGGAGACGCGGTTGGAAAGATTCCCCTGGAGAAGGAAATGGCAACCCACTCACTCCAATCTTCCTGCCTGGAGAATTCCATGGACAGAGAGGAATCTGGTGAGCTATAGTCCATGGGGTCAAAAAGAGTCAGACACAACTTAGCAACTAAACAACAATAACTATTCTACGCTAAGGCAGACATACTGAAATTAGTTACAGTTACAGTAATTAAATACCCAAATAAAAAATCTGTATATTGCTTCTAATATTTAGGATATGTATCTGACAGTAATATAAAAGGTTATAATTCAAATCATTAAAGAACTTGGAAGCACAAGATAGCTAGGGAGATGGACAACCACACCTTAAGATGGGATAACAGCACTAAAGTATCTACACAGTATCTCAGGTAGGCCATTGAGAGACTAGATAACAACTGCTCATACACAAAAGGGTCTCTGATGACTCATGTAAGTGATTCTTTTAAAAAATATTTAGAAGCTATTAAATAAGCTTTGAAACTGTATAAATAAATGCTTTTTCTTGGTCTCATAGAAGAGAAAAAGTTAAATTTCAATTAAAAAGCTATCTTTTAAAAACTTACAGAATAATGAGAGACACACAAAGATTTCTGGGTGAGGTTGGTTACTGAAGCATTTTTATAAAAGAAGTACTGGAAACTATTTAATGAGGAAGGATTAGGTAAATATGCAATGATGTTTCCACTAGAGACAATAAAATGCAGCAATTAAAAATATACTCTGAAGCAACTGCATGATATGAAAGAAAAAAACAATCAAAACACAGGAAGTACTAGTGGAAGAATATGTATACCTACTCATACACACACACATGCACACACACCATGATATCAATGAAAACTGGCCAAAACAGGCCAGAAGAAAATATACAGACATAGTCACAATTTTTATGTATATAGAACCAATTTTTTATAAATTATTTTAGTAATATTTTCCTTAAACAATAAAATTGCTTACATTGATAATTATTTGCATTTAAAATTCTCCATATTATAATTTTATACCTTTCATAACCTTCAAAATTTACTAAAGTTGTATAACCCTTAGCTTCTCTAATAGTTTAAAAATAAATTTGCCCAGATCTTATCTAGTGTAAATAATCATGTGGAAGAATTTTACCCGTTGAGGTGTCCTGAAATTTTAAAGTTTGTCTTATCTGCTGTTGTGCTTTTCCTTCTGCTCCCAGCTGTACCATTCCAAGAGCCAAAGTTGTTCCAAGAGGTGAAATTATGATGTTGTTCTTATGAGATAAACCAACAGCTTGATAAAGATCCACTGCAAATTCGGTATTTCTTTGAGCCAAGGGGCTTGAGGCTTGACTTCCAGAAAAAGTCAATAGAAGACTCCACAGCAGGATCTTATCCATTTTGACCTCTGTGCATTCATTAATTCAAAATTTATTAGTTTTTTAAAATAATCAGAGTTTATCATAGTAAGTTCAACAGAAAGATTTCTACCTATTAGAACTTTCCACCTTATTGGAACAAACTACCATGAAATTATTTTAATGCAAATTTTCAGACTAAGTATCATCTATTAGGAGAAATGGGTGATGTGCTATTAGCATTTTTTACATGCATTCAACAAGCAGTATAGAATGTATTGCAGCTTTTTTTTTTTTTTACTTAAAGGAGAAATTATAATTCTGGAACATTATCAACAGCAATGCTATCTCTGAATAGCTATAGGATATTTTTTTGCATCTTTTCCCATGGTTTTAAATGAGACACTTGTGACTCTGATATGAAGAGAAACTTCTGTCCAGATGATTCTAAAACAGGTAAAAGAACAAAAGGAGAAATGGAATAAAAACTGAATACATCCCAGTGTGGTTTTGAACATATAACATTAGGAAGTTAAAGTATTCTAAACCAGTTGAGTAACCTGCCTAACTTCTTAGAGTAACAAGTCTCACATGTTATAGAATCCTGCTACTGTAGGATGAAAGAACTCCCAAACCCACCGCACACTTTTCCAAGGGAAATACAAATAAAAAAAGCTCAGAAAAAAATTATAAAGAAACAAAATTGCAATCAAATACAAACAGTACAGCTACAACATAAGAAAGCATTTTAAAAAATCAAAGAATAATTTGACAAATAAATTAACAAATATAAGAGTTGCAACTGAAAACTGTAACCAGTTCACAACACTAATGACACCCTATTAAAACGCTCTTCACAAAAATTGCAGGCAACCCAACCATCTCATTACATCTGGAGTAGAATGATTTTTGCCATATTGCTGCAGACTCCAGGAGAATACTGACTCTGAAGTACTTGAAATTTTAAGTATTTTAAATGAAATTTTAAATTAATTTTTAAACTATTTTAAATTTAAGTAACACTAATTTTTACTTTACAAATAATGTATTTTAGTAGCTTTAAGTAACTCCTAGTTTAACCCTCTCAGGAAGTAACTCTCTATTGGAGGAAAAAATGAAAACCTCTGGAATAATGTTTTATTAGTCTTATATTTAAAAAATGAAGAACTATATTTCTAGTGTTCTGCAGACTATTAGGAAGGCTTCCATGACCCCTAAATGGTTGAGTCACTAAGAATTACCATTATACATAAAGATGGTCATGGTGGTGGTTTAGTCACAAAATCATGTCCGACTCTTCTGACCCCATGGACTGTAGCCCATCAGGCTTCTCTGTCCATGGAATTTTCCAGGCAAGAATACTGGAGTGGGTTTCCATGCCCTCCCCCAGGGGATCTTTCTGACCCAGAGATCAAGCCTGGGTCTCCTACACTGAGCATCAAACCCAGGTCTCCTGCATTACAGGTGGATTTTTTACCATCTGAGCCACCAGAGAAGCTCCATACATAAAGATACTAATAGTCAACTATTTCCCAAAACTAAGCTATAAAGTCATTATCTACATATTTCCATTTCTTTTCTGAAATGTGTAGTTAAACTCTATTTGCTTAGATATACAACTTGCAAAGGAAAAAACCCTCAAAATGCAAGCTAAACAGTTTTTAGAAAATAACATGTTAACAAACTGCAAATATAAATATATGCTATCAAGCAAATGTCTTATTGAGAATTAAATCAGTATATCAGCTTGTGACTGGTAGTACAACAATAGTAAAAGCCAGAGTGTAAAAGAAGTTTTACATACAAAATAAATAATTTCTGTGTATCATTTTCTAATATGTTCATTATCTTATAAGATTTCTGACTGAAATATCAGTTTGTAGATACGTAAGTCATCAAAATGTTACTAATATTTTTAAGTCATAAACTGGCAATTTATTTGGTACATATTTAAGTACTTGGCATATATTAGAGTAATAAACAATATTATGAAGGATGCAATTTTTCCTTAGTAGCAGAATCTGGGAGTTGTCCTATTAACAATCTTAATAATTAAAGTATATATCCTCTGAGCATCTGTTTTCCCAGAAAAATTTTAGGCACTTAATAAACTACAAGCTCATGAAAAAAAATGTGATTTTAAAATTCACTTACCTTATTGGGTTTAAGATTGTACCTCATCAGAAAACATGAAGGACTGGTGAACTAAGCAACCTGATGAATAGTTCTATAAGAATCTGACCTTCAAACTGATAGTGAAAATTTAAGGAAATTTTAGTCTTTATAGGAAAATAAAATGATGTGTTAATTTGATACATTTAAATTATACCTGCACCAACTTGAATTGAAACACCATTCCTCTACTCTATTAACACTCATGGTTAAAGTTATTGTATACATACTTCATTCAAAAGCTATTTAATTTTAAGATACTTACCCCAAAATTAGCTTCTGATTACTCACTGTAATGTTACAGTTAAAATGTGCCTGCTGGGAAACACTAGTACATAGGACACCTGATCAGACAAGGCCAACTCTATTTATCTTGAACATTGCCCAATTAATTCCTCTAAGACCAAAGCAGGTGTTCACATTCGCACAGAAGGACTAACATGACCAGGTTAATGATCAATTATGAAATATGCAAGCATCAAGGGAGAAAACAGTAGAATTTTTTCAAATCATTAAGTTTGAATTATTATTTCATCCATTATTTCATGATTGAGCAACAAACACACATACATAGTAAGTAGAAACAAAATGTGGAAGAATGTGCCAGTGGTTGTAAATTTGCTAGTAATTAATTCTTTTTGTTTTTTATAGGACTCTCACATCAGATTACCAGTGTATTCCATCATAAATATTTCAGAATGCCTATAAGGAAAAGAATAAAGCTAAATCAAATCCAAAATCCAGAGACAAATTACTGCTGTGTTTACAGAGAACTCAACAATTCATCAAATTATACAATAAGAAGAGTTTCCTGTGGATACAAGGCCCATTTGAAGCCTTAGAAAGGAGTGAATCTTGAAAAAAATACAGTCTTTATGTTGAGCAAAAAGACCAGATTAAGATTACTGATTTACCAAATTATCAAGATAATATTATTAAATATAAATAATTTGATAATAAACATTGGTGTTACTTTTAGATGCTTTTAAAATCCTATATGAAAAAGAGGAAAAATTAAAAAAAATAAAATCCTATATGATGTTCTCTACAAACAGGTTATTAATAAAAATGTATATGTAATTGGGTTTTGATCTCATTTTTCTAATTCAAATCAATCACATCAATGGCAATCAGATATTAAACACATTGGTTTATTTATCAGAGGCCTCTCAGAAAAGGAAAATTTGGTCTAGTTTCAATTAAACAAATATTCACTATTGATCACTAAATGTAATATTATTTCTGATAACCTTATGAGAAAGAAATACAGTGAATGTAAACACCTTTCTAAAATTCTTTAAAAAAAAAAAAAACTTCTGCAAGAATGCTGTTAACCTCTTTCAGTGTCCTAACAGGGCAATAGCTCAGGACTGAGAAGCCTGATGACAAAGAACATGATCTCTTAATTTACTAAAATTCTTAATTTTAGCTTCTTGTTCTACTCTGCAATTCAAAAATAAGTCTGAATGCCTAAGACTATCATTCAATCAATGTTCTTCTACCCATGCAGTGACACCAGCAAATATCCATCACAAATACCCTTGGCTACCAAATTATTATGTCTGTACATTACTCAGATTACAATGTGATTTACCCAAGGACAGCTCATTACTTTTCCTTCCAATGACAGAGACAGACGGTCTGTGTTAGTAAGATCATTTAATGAAATTGTTCGGTGAGAACCTTATGACAGAGCAGTTCAAGCAGATTGTATATTTTCCTGTCTCTTGGGGAGTAAAAAACAACAGTCATGAATTTCTCTTCCGTGGTTTAAGCTCTTTTAATAGACAATAAAGATACCACAGTTGTCCATAAAATATTGCTGCAAATCTTTAAAATTTTTCACAAATCTGCTTTTTCTATAACTCTATTTGCCCCTAGATCATCAGAGAAAAATTCATTAGTGAAAGCCAGGGCATTTGCTATAAATTTGAGCAGTATCACTATTCCCACTGTAAAAAATACACTTTAATATGTATAAAAAAGAGTAGCAAGGGTTGCAGGTTCAATCTCATTATCTTTCTTAGCATTTTATAGTTTTTTTAAGTAAAATTATATTTGATTCTAAACTGAAAACTCACAAGCAAATGCTTTCATTGGTAAAGGACATATAAGCTAATTCTTCCATGTGAGCATGGATTAATTTCAGGCATTCTTTTCTTTGTCAGTTTGCTCTGTATATTGTGAATGATAAGAGGAAAATGTTCTGTAAAAAGAATAGGTTAAATTATATTTAGTGTAAGTCTACACAGCACAAACAAAGCAGCCCATTGAAAATTATGGCACATCCTATTTTAATGTAACAAGTTCTTTCACTGCAGAAAAATGGATCTTAAATAATTGAACCTAAATGTTAATTTCAGAAACAACTTATAAAGTCTTAGTTCTATTAACATTTGATAGGTGAGACCCTGCTACCTGCCTAGCACAATTAGTTTCTGTAAGATATAAGACATTAAGACATAATAACTAAATGTCTTTTTTATTTTTTCCTTTTGTGTTTTTGTTCTAAATTATTAAAAACTAACATTAAAAGAGACTTTCATACTCTTAAAAGCTCTATTCTCATTAAATATACTTGTGAGAAAGCCCTTCTTAATTCCTTTTATACAAAAGGCCCTGAATTAACTAAGGATGGAATAGGGTCACACACAGCATAGTGCTATGAACATATAGTAGGTTACAGAGAGAAGTTCTGTCTACATGAACCAGGCTACTTCAGAATCATCTCTTCAAAGTCACCTCCAGGGCTAAAAACAGTATAAAATATGTCTAATAAAAGAATTTACAAATTACAATAGAAAAACTAGAAGGTTCACTCAATTTTCACTTTAGAGTCATTGCATTTTATGTGCCTTCACTCCAGAAAGCTGATGGCAGGAGAAGTGTACTCTATTTATATGCATAAAGCTGGTATGGAAAACAGTGCCTTGCATATATGCCTTTGATAATTGGTTGGATAGATATATGGATGGATGGATGTGGAAAAGGAACATCTCAAAGTATTTGGCACCCATATTACATCTCTTTAACATCTCAATATTCTCTTAAATTTCTGGAAATAAGGCTCAAATTTCACTCCACTGTATTGTCACCAATCTATGATTCATAGATCATATGCTTTAAGTTAGAAATGATGGATTATCCAATCAACCCTCCCAACCAGTGCAAGAGTTCTCTGCCAACTCCCTGTGAGAGTTATTCAGCCTCTGTTTTAACATGTCAAGGAGCCCTTTGTACTAAGGCAAACTTTCATTTTTTAAAATAGTTTGAACCTTAAAGTTACAGAAAAGTTGCTGTTATAATACAAAGAACTGCCATCCCTCTCTCTCTGTTTCTCCAATTGTTAACATTTCACCACATATATGTGCTCTATCTAATCTTTCTCTCCCTCTCTCTCTTTATCCTTTCATTGTTGCTGTTCAGTTGCTAAATTGTGTCCGACACTTTATGATACAATGGTCTGCGGCATGCCAGGCTCCTGTGTCCTCCACTATTCTCCTTTTATATATATATGGGTGTATGTGTAGATAAATACATGTGATGTGTTTTTACATATATAAATATATAAACATTATAATTAGTACTTTGTGAATCATTTGAAAGTAAGCTGCAATCACAATTTTGAAGTATTCCTAAAAATTTCATTCTATTATCTAGCTAACTAGTTAGCTAAAATCATGAGTTCAAACTGATATCTATAATCCAAAGCCCAAATCTCAAGGTTCTTTCTAGTTTTCTTCCTTTCAAATTTTATAAATATCTTTATTTATTATTATTTTTTTGGCTGACTTGGTCTTCGTTGTTTTGCATGGACTTCCTCTAGTTGCAGTGGGTGGAGTGGGGGCTCCTCTTCTTTGCAGCGCCTGGGTTTCTCATTGCCGTGACTTCTCTTGCTGCAGAGCATGTGATCTAAACATGCAGGGACCTCAGTAACTGTGGCACATGAGAGCATCGGTTGCAGCTCACAGGTTCTAGAGTGCGGGCTCAGTAGTTGTGGCACAGGGGTTGCTCTGCGGCATGTGGAATCGTCCCAGACCAGGGATTGAACCAGTGTCCCCTGCATTGGCAGGCAGATTCTTATCCACTGAGCCACCAGGGAAGTCCTATAAATACCTTCTATAACAGTGAGATACTTGGCTCTCATTATTCTCAATATATTTACTAATTTATTCATTTTATTTACTCAATATTTATTTACAACATAACCAATCTCCCAGCTATGCTGGTCATCGCTTCTGCTCAACCCTCTTCCTTCCCATCTGCTAATACCCTTTCCCACTAAATTCCCCCACCCATACTCGGGTCCAGTTTATCTCTGCTGGGTTTTCTCTCGGGTCCTCCTACTTTCTTTCCTAGCCATGCAGCAGGACTGCTGCCAACAATTCTGTATCAAGATGAGAAATGAAGATGGGAAGGAAAGGGGAAATAAATCTTTTCAAGTTTTAGCAAGGATTAGGAAGCAGTTCCAGAATCTGCCTTCTTACAAGTGTGCCCTTCAGTTCTACTTTTACTCTTTCTTCAAGGCAGCTTTGAAATATTTGAGAGCAGTTTGTATCTCCCACGAATTCTCTTTCATAAGCCAAACCAAATAGTCCCTACTTGACCTTCCACATAAAATGAGTCTTTTATACAACCCAGTCTCCTATTTTTTCCCTGAGGCCTTTCCCTCTTTGGTTGTGCCATGCCACTCAATTTTAGAGTACAGTATAACAAAGTATAAGAAGGGCATGGTAACCCACTCCAATATTCTTGCCTGGACCATCCCCATGGACAGAGCAGCCTGGTGGGCTACAGTCCATGGCGTCACAAAGAGTCGGACACGACTGAGGGACTAAGTGCTACACAGCACATAACAAAGTACAGAACATACGCAGTGATTTCTCAATAAGTACCTGGAAGGATGGCCAGGTTATTAAAAAATTAATAGTAATAGCTGTCGCTGACAAGATTTAATTGCATTATCAGAATCATTTTTTAAAACCAAAACAGCATAAATAACCTTGAATGCTTTTCTTAGTCAAGTTTATGTTCACTGTGTCATTACCTATTTAACTTCAACACAAATTGATTTTGCAATGAAAATTGAACAAACATATTTGTCTATAGGAGCAACAAGAAGTGTGACTGGTTAGAACACTTTGTTCTGGAATTGTTCAGAAAAAAATTTGGAACTTTTATATAACAACATGAGAATAGACACCAGTTGCTATTGTGTCCTCTTTAGTCATATTTTTCTGTTAAAAAGGGAGAGAAATTGAAATGTGATGGATAAAAGCAGCACTTAAACACTGTTTCAAAATGAAGTTTCCTAGAGTTCAAATATAGAGTAAAAGAAAGGAGCAATATTCTTGATTCCATTTTTTGTGAATTTTATATACATACTTCATGCGATGATGAAATATTTATTTTTCTTTCAATTACAATGGTTTCTTATTTCTTCTTATCTTCACTTCACTACTTGTTTCTTGACATAACTGCTTGGCTCTTCTTTCATGATCCAGAATTTCTTTGGGGAACAGGTATTTCTCATCAAATATTGCTTTCAATGCTGCAGAATGGTGTAGAAAATGACAAATAAATTGTGCTTGGTAAGAGATCCAATTATATGAAATAGTGGGGAGAAATTTTCAAATTTCTCTTCTTCTTGAAATGTGGATGTTTTTCAAACAAAGAGTCTCCTGGGAAATTTTTCTCTTAAGCTTCTGCTATTCCTTTTAATTCAATTTAAATGTAAAAGTTAAATTTTAACAGAGTTCATCTATTAATGTATTTATATCATGATAGAGATCTACCATTTAACAGGAAAAGACTAAAGAGGCTTACGTTTTCCATTTTTGTTTTTTCGTCTACTTAACAACAATCAAGGACTCTTACAAAACAAAGAACAAATTATTCTGTATTGAAATAAAACAATTAAAATCATCAAAAACACAGTGTGACTGCATGACTAAACAAGTACATCTGCCATTACATCCTTAAAGGATAGTTTGATCTGCAGGGATCTGTGGCTTCAGAAGACAGCCAAATTAGTCCCATGAATGGTTATATGTGTTAGTGAGAAGCAGGAGGAAATTGTGCCTTGCACTCCAAAAAATATTTTTGTGGCTTTTTGCTAAATTTTGTCATTTTAACAAATGCTTATTGAATATACATTACGTACTATGCTCAGGCATAAATGGGGCACAAATATGACTAAGTCACAGGCTTCCTTCCAACTGGTAGAAAGTGGGAGCTGTAGCCAAATAACCAAAATATCATCTATAACAGGATCTGTTCTAAGAAAATATGAGCAATGCAAATGGTGGTTAAACACATAATGAGATTGTAACAATACACAGAGATCAGAGAAAAGATTTTAAGAACTGGATGCTATTTGAGATAGACCCTGAAGCCCAGAGAGAATTATCATTGATAGCGAGGACTATGGAGATGAGGAAAAATTTGCAAGGGAGAAAAGGAAAGCCAACTACTGGGGACAAAGTAAATACAAGAATGGAGAAAGAGAGCTACTCTTCTGGCCACTCTGAGTAATTCAGAAAGATCTAACAGAAGTGTAAGATATATAAAGTAGAATGATATTTGAGCTGGACTGAGGGCCATTTTAAATACTAAGCCAAAAAATACAAAACAAAGAAACTACACAAACATTAAAAAATCCTCACAGTATTGAAGCATCTTTATACATTTGGATTTAAAAAAAAAAAAAGGAAACCCAAACTCTCCACTTCCCATACAAACATAACTATAAAAGTCAGTATCTTGCCCTCTTTGTTCTTGGATATTATACAAGAACAACCAGGAAAGTAAGAGGAAATAACTTCACAAACAAATTCTATGTTCAGCAAAACTCCAAGGTAGACCTAACCTGCAGCCTACAAACCATAAAGAAGGGCAGCAAACAGCAGAGACTGGACAGAAATCACAAAGATAAATTGCTAAGTATGGAGAGAGCAGCAACATTTCAGAAAGTGCTGGCAAAGAGAGGCTCACTAAAGATGAGGGGCTCACCCTGAGGTCCAAACACTGTATCTTTCATTTATATCTATGGATGCTACACGGGGTGAACAAGGCTGGAAGCTGGAAGCAAAAGCTCTCCCCAAGCTCTCATGTGGTTCAGAGAAACATATGAGGCAGGACTATATAAAGAATCTCACCTACAAGCCATATTCTGCTAAAAGAAGACCATCTCTACAGGTTGTAAAACTTGAAGGCCACACTGATCGCACGTCCCAAGCGCTCGGCCAGGGACCTGCTACAAATTTCAAGTCTATGAAAACCAACCTCAGTAAAGATAATTAATTAAAAGGGTAAATTTTTAAAAAAAAACTGGCATAGCATGGACACAAATGTATTATAAACCAAATTAAAACGAATTTTTAAAAGAGCAGCAAAACTCATCAATACGAATATCACTACCAGGAACATGTTGCCAGTAGACAAATATTGTTACTAAGAATTTTGAGACAAATTAAATTTCAAAAATTGAAAAAAGTGCTTATCTCTGTATGGAAGATCACAGAGCAAGAGTGAAAGAACTCAAGGAAGAGATGACGACACAATGGGAAATGATGAAAAGTCAACTGGCAGAACTTAGGGGAAAAAATACCACAAGTGAAAACAGACTGCTGTAACACAATGGGAAGCATAAAGTATCCAAATGAGGAAAACAAATACGAGAAGATAAAAATCTAAAAGAACAAATTAGAGGGAAATGAGAAATGTTGAAAAAAAGATCCAAAAAGCATAAATGGGATAAGTCTTTAAGAAAGAAAATGTAAGCAGAAATATTTTAAAGCATTCTGTAGTAAATCTACCCCCAAATAGGAGACAACCTGACATACAGAAAGAGTCTGCTGTTGATCACCTCTTTAATAGCCTTGCCTCCAAACAGAGTCACATTGTGAGATGCTGGGGCCTAGGCATTTGGGGAAACTCAATTCAGCCCATAGCATGTATTTTGGAACTTTTAAGCTCCAATGAAGCTTCAGTCTTGCCTCTGCATTTTTGGTAACTTAGTTCCAAACCTAATCACAGTTTTATTAATATGTCTTCACTTTTCCAAAATTCCAATCCCTTTTATTTGCTGGTAAATTTGATATTTCTTGGTATAATTTTATGTTTTGTATAGCTTAGAGATAGGCAATCTTTGTTCCTGGCCTGAAACAATTTTTTTTTTAAATTGTGGAAAAGATGGAGTTTGGTGATATCTCTAGTGGAAAGAGGAGTTAGGGGCAAAAAAGATATAAGTAAAAAACCTAATTTTTGGTTTTTTCAGGGGGGAAAAAGACATACCTTGTGCCAGAAATAATAGACTCAGAATAGCCAAAAACAATAGCAAAACCACTAGTTTTTAAAGATAAAGACAGAATCACTTGAGAGCCAACCTAACTGATCTAGTCACTCAACTGAAGAGAAATACATGTCGTACATTAGATATCTTCATAGCGACGATCAATACCAGTAGTAGACAATAGACAGAGCAACTTCCACAAGAGAAGCAAGCAAACAATATGTGAGGTATCAATATTACAAACATCCAAGCTGCCCTGCAAATCTGAAAACTACCAATAGTTTCAACATGTGGGGATTTCAGGGTTTAATGCTCCCAACAGTACTTTTCAGGAAATTACTACAAAATAAACTGAGAAATGAATGAGGAAAATTTGGAAATAGATATGGTGGTGAGCATTGAATGTATTTAATATTTAAATGTATCAGTTCAGTTCAATTGCTCAGTTGTGTCCGACTCTTTGCGACCCCATGAATCGCAGCACGCCAGGCCTCCCTGTCCACCACCAACTCCTGGAGGTCACTCAAACTCATGTCCATCGAGTCGGTGATGCCATCCAGCCATCTCATCCTCTGTCATCCCCTTCTCCTCCTGCCCCCAATCCCTCCCAGCATCAGAGTCTTTTCCAATGAGTCAACTCTTCACATGAGGTGGCCAAAGTACTGGAGTTTCAGACTCAGCATCAGTCCTTCCAATGAACACCCAGGGCTGGTCTGTTTTAGGATGGACTGGTTGGATATCATTGCAGTCCAAGAGACTCATAAGAGTATTCTCCAGCACCACAGTTCAAAAGCATCAATTCTTTGGTGCTCAGCTTTCTTCACAGTCCAACTCTCACATCCATACATGACTGCTGGAAAAACCATAGCCTTGACTAGATGGATCTTTGTTGACAAAGTAATGTCTCTGCTTTTGAATATGCTATCTAGGTCGGTCATAACTTTCCTCCCAAGGAGTAAGCGTCTTTTAATTTCATGGCTGCAGTCACCATCTGCAGTGATTTTGGAGCCCCCCCAAAAATAAAGTCTGACACTGTTTCCACTGTTTTCCCATCTATTTGCCATGAAGTGATGGGACCAGATGCCATGATCTTAGTTTTCTGAATGTTGAGCTTTAAGCCAGCTTTTTCACTCTCTTCTTTCACTATGAGGCTTTCAAGAGGCTTTTTAGTTCCTCTTCACTTTCTGCCATAAGGGCGGTGTCATCTGCATATCTGAGGTTATTGATATCTCTCCCGACAATCTTGATTCCAGCTTGTGCTTCTTCCAGCCCAGCGTTTCTCATGATGTACTCTGCATATAAGTTAAATAAGCAGGGTGACAATATACAACCTTGACGTACTCCTTTTCCTATTTGGAACCAGTCTGTTGTTCCATGTCCAGTTCTAACTGTTGCTTCCTGACCAGGTTTCTCAAGAGAAACCTCATCCAAGGTAAGGAGCAGTGGCTGTGCTTTGCTGGAGCAGCCGTGAAGAGATACCCCACGTCCAAGGTAAGAAACCCAAGTGAGACGGTAGGTGTTGCAAGAGGACATCAGAGGGCAGACACACTGAAACCATACTCACAGAAAACTAGCCAATCTGATCACAGGGACCACAGCCTTGTCTAACTCAATGAAACTAAGCCATGCCATGTGGGGCCACCCAAGACGGACGGGTCATGGTGGAGAAGTCTGACAGAATGTGGTCCACTGGAGAAGGGAATGGCAAGCCACTTCAGTATTCTTGCCTTGAGAACCCCATGAACAGTATGAAAAGGCAAAATGATAAGATACTGAAAGAGGAACTCCCCAGGTCGGTAGGTGCCCAATATGCTACTGGAGATCAGTGGAGAAATAACTCCAGAAAGAATGAAGGGATGGAGCCAAAGCAAAAACAATACCCAGTTGTGGATGTGACTGGTGATAGAAGCAAGGTCCAATGCTGTAAAGAGCAATATTGCATAGGAACCTGGAATGTTAGGTCCATGAATCAAGGCGAATTGGAAGTGGTCAAACAGGAGATGGCAAGAGTGAACATCAACTTTCTAGGAATCAGCAAACTAAAATGGACCAGAATGGATGAATTTAACTCAGATGACCATTATATCTACTACTGTGGGCAGGAATCCCTTAGAAGAAATGGAGTAACCATTATGGTCAACAAAAGAGTCTGAAAAGCAGTATTTAGATGCAATCTCAAAAATGACAGAATGATCTCTGTTCATTTCCAAGGCAAACCATTCAATATCACAATAATCCAAGACTATGACCCAACCAGTAATGCTGAAGAAACTGAAGTTGAACAGGTCTATGAAGATCTACAAGACCTTTTAGAACTAACACGCAAAAAAGATGTCCATTTCATTATAGGGGACTGGAATGCAAAAGTAGGAAGTCAAGAAACATCTGGAGTAACAGGAAAATTTGGCTTTGGAATATGGAATGAAGCAGGGCAAAGGCTAATAGAGTTTTCCAAGAGAATGCACTGGTCATAGCAAACACCCTCTTCCAACAACACAAGAGAAGACTCTACACATGGACATCACCAGATGGTCAACACCGAAATCAGACTGATTACATTCTTTATAGCCAAAATGGAGAAGCTCTATACAGTCAGCAAAAACAAGACCAGGAGCTGACTGAGGCTCAGATCATGAACTCCTTATTGCCAAATTCAGACTTAAATTGAAGAAAGTAGGGAAAACCACTAGACCATTCAGGTATGACCTAAATCAAATCCTTTATGATTATACAGTGGAAGTGAGAAATAGATTTAAAGGCCTAGATCTGATAGAGTGCCTGATGAACTATGGATGGAGGTTCATGACATTGTACAGGAGACAGGGAGCAAGACCATCCCCATGGAGAAGAAATGCAAAAAAGCAAAATGGCTGTCTGAGGAGGCCTTACAAATAGCTGTGAAAAGAAGAGAAGTGAAAAGCAAAGGAGAAAAGGAAAGATATTCCCATTTGAATGTAGAGTTCCAAAGAATAGCAAGGAAAGGTAAGAAAGCCTTCCCCAGCGATCAATGCAAAGAAATAGAGGAAAACAGAATGGGAAAGAGTAGAGATCTCTTCAAGAAAATTAGAGATATCAAGGGAACATTTCATGCAAAGATGTGCTTGATAAAGGACAGAAATTGTATGGACCTAACAGAAGCAGAAAATATTAAGAAGAGGTGGCAAGAATACACAGAAGAACTGTGCAAAAAATTTCCTTGCGACCAAGATAATCACGATGATGTGATCACTCGTGTAAAGCCAGACATCCTAGAATGTGAAGTCAAGTGGGCCTTAGGAAGCATCACTACGAACAAAGCTAGTGGAGGTGATGGAATTCCAGTTGAGCTATTTCAAATCCTGAAAGATGATGTTATGAAAGTGTGGCACTTAATATACCAGCAAATTTGGAAACCTCAGCAGTAGCCACAAGACCAGAAAAGCTCAGTTTTCATTCCAACCCCAAAGAAAGGCAATGCCAAAGAATACTCAAACTACCACACAATTGCACTCATCTCACATGCTAGTAAAGTAATGCTCAAAATTCTCCAAGCCAGGCTTCAGCAATACATGTACCATGAACTTCCAATGTTCCAGCTGGTTTTAGAAAAGGCAGAGGAACCAGAGATCAAATTGCCAACATCCACTGGATCATAGGAAAAGCAAGAGAGTTCAAAAAAAACACATCTATTTCTGCTTTATTGACTATGCCAAAGCCTTTGACTGTGTGGATCACAATAAACTGTGGAAAATTCTGAAAGATATGGGAATTTAAATGTATAAATGAGATTAAAACAGCATAGCCTCAGATGACAAATTAGAAGGCAAATGCCAGATACAATTAACAAAAACTGGGAAAGTAAGAAAGAAGTTTCATTCTTGATAATTCAGTAATAGCTGAGAGGCAAAGGACTTAAATAACAAGTCAAGTGATAGCAGCAAAAGCAAATTTAACAGAAGCACAAAGATCATATTATTGAATAAAATTGTGTGGTGGAAGAGGGGGAGGGGAATGAAGAGACATGTTCACTTTATCATCAGTCAACATGAATCTAATTGTTACTGTCGTAGAAAAATAAAGTGATAGAAGAATTAAATAAACCTCTGACTATAAAAGTACTACCAATACAAATGTATAACAACCCCCCAAATAAAAATAAAGGAAAAGATTACAGGTCCAGTGAAAACTTCAGCATCATGGGATAGAGAATTCTCACTGAATAATGTTTTATATGTTCTAATATTTGACCAGTAGGAACATATGCTGTTTTTCATATAAGAATATGTGTATATGTTAATCATTTATTTTTGGCTGCACTGGGTATTCACTGCTTCATGCAGGCTTTCTCTTGTTGCGGCGATCAGGGGCTACTGTCTAGTTGGGCTGCATGGGCTTCTCCTTGCAGTGGCTTCTCTCACTGTGAAGCAGCAGCTCTAGATGCGTGGGCTTCAGCAGTCGCAGCACATGGACTCAGTAGCTGGTTGGGGCTACTGGGCACAGGCTCAGTAGTTATGGCCCCTGGGCTTAGTTACCCCAAGGCAGGTGGGATCTTCCCTGACTAGGGATCAAATCCGTGTCCCCTGCATTAGCAGGTGGACTTTTATCCACTGAGCCACCAGGGAAGCCCTATATTTTGTTAATAAGATAAAATGCAACCTGGACCTACCTCATAAGCAAAGCTAAAAACGAAAACACTTTCCACTGCCCTAATACCAGCAACACAAGATGGTGTGGATTCCTGCCAGTTCGCACTTAGCATCACAAGGCATTCTGAAGGCCTCAGAATTCTCCTGAGGACCACTGTGAAAGCAAAAATGTTGCTTCTGAAATAAACGCTAGTATTTTACTGAGATGTATCACAACTAGATGGGGAACTTTCATTGTAACTGACTGGTTTGGGTGACCATTCAACCGATAATGAACCAAAAGGCCTTTGTAAGTTCTTGTCAGGGATAATTTATTTATTTATTTTTGAATTAAAAAAACAAATGATAAAAAATTCATATGCAAGGCTGGATACCTATTTCCTGGGCCTGGAGCTTAAAATTTGGAGAGTTTTCTTTAAGAAAATGAACAAAAAATTACAAATACAAAATTATTCATAAAAGTGGCTATGTATTTAGAATGAGAAAATAAATCTCAACAAATTACTGGAAGCTTTGTAGAGCTGAGTCCTTTTCATCTTCAGATTTCTTTTACAAAAGGCACCTGAAATGTTTACCTGGAAAGATCCCTGCTTGCAACCTGACTTCCTCTCTTTACCCAGAACACCCTAAAACTCCTTGTTGTTGCTGTTTTTCAGTTGTTAAGTTGTCTCCGACTCTTTGTGACCCCATGAACTGCAGAATGCCAGGCTTTTCTATCCATCACTATCCCCCTGAGTTTGACCAAACTCATGTTCATTGAGTCAGTGATGCCATCCAACCATCTCATCCTCTGTTGCTCTCTTCTCCTCTTGACCTTAGTTTTTCCCAGCATCAGGGTCTTTTCCAGTGAGTCAGCTCTTCACATCAGGTGGCCAAAGTATTGGAGCTTCAGCTTCAGCATCAGTCCTTCCAGTGGATATTCAGGACTGATTTCTGTTAGGATTGACTGGTTTGATCTCCTTGCTGTCCAAGGGACTCTCAAAGTCTTCTCCAGCACCACAGTTCGAAAGTGTCAGTTCTTCAGCCTGCAACCTTCTTTACGGTCCAACATTCACATCCATACGTGACTACTGGAAAAACCATAGCTTTGACTATATGGACCTTTGTTGGCAAAGTGATGTCTCTGCTTCTTATAACACTAAGTTTGACATAGCTATTCTTCCAAGGAGCAAGCGTCTCTTAATTTCATGGCTGCAGTCACCATCCACATTGATTTTGGAGCCCAAGAAAATGAAATCCGTGACGTTTTCACATTTTTCCTATCTATTTGCCAGGAAGTGATAAGGTAAGGCAAGGGTTAGTCACTCAATTGTGCCCAACCCTTTGCGCTCCCATGGACTGTAGCCCACCAGCCTCCTCTGTCCATGGGATTTTCCAGGCAAGAATACTGGAATGAGTTGCCATTTCCTTCTCCAAGGGATCTTCCTGACCCATGGCTTGAAACCCAGTCTCTTGCATTGCAGATGGATTCTTTACTATCTGAGCCACCATAGTGATTAGTAACTCCTAATATTCACAGGGGTGTTTGTGGATAAAACTTATATAACTTAACCTACATTAGCTTCACTGACAAGCTCCTTTATGTGACAAAAATCATGTCATTAACCTAATACCTTCTAAATGAATAATAGTCCTCAATTCATCTCGCTATTCAGAGTAACAACACCTGCTGGATTCATGGCATAATGTTTGCATATGAGTGAGTCTGCCATGGATTACGATACATGTAAGAAACCATTATCCATTTATTGAACCTCTTTAAGATTATAAAAGAATATGTTTAACCTTGCTGTGATGGCTCGTTTTCATTACAGACTTCTGAAGACTCTTTCAGTTATGCAATCAAACACTAATCTAGGTGTTGCTCTGAAGAAATTTTGCCAATATAAAGTCCCTAATCAATGGACTCTTAGTAGGGAGATTATCCTGGATAATTTGGGAAAGCAAGACTTAGCCAGTTAGAAGACCTCAAAAGCAGGACTGAGGCTTCCTTATGAGAGAAAAGAAATGCCAACATACGGACAAAGGTTTCTGTTTGTGCCCACAGAGTTCCATGCTCTTCCTGTTTTAACTGCTGTGGATGACAGCTTTAGCCTGTGCTCAATCTACCCATAATCTTCCTTCCTGACTCAGCCCTACTCTTCTTGGACTTGCTGCACCAGACCTCACAACCCCATAAGGTGATTCCTTGTCATAAATTTCAATATACGGACCTGCTAGTTTGGCTTCCCTGAACCCTGACGGATACACTTGCCATAAAGTGTGTTGTTTAAGGCAGAACAGTTGTGAAGCATGAAGTGTTCTTATGGAGACAAATAGACTATTTATCAAGGTTCCTGTGATTTGTGACTGGAATCTGTCAGATACTCCTTGTAAAGAAAATTTATATTTATTCAAACATACAGCTTATCTTAAAGCACCTTCAAGTTCCCATATAGGTGTCATGTAGAACCTCAAGCCTCAAACTTCTTGTCCTTTGGGTCCAACAACTTACTTGTAATCTTGGCGAGTGGGTCACTCAGAAGGGTTAGTAACAGCCAATGTATTTGGATTCATTGGGTCACATTCCATCTTTAAGCCTTCTAAGACTTCCTTCACATTTAAAATTAACCCAGGTTTATTGCCCAGGCTACATGGCCCCATGTGACCTGATACCTAACCCCTCCACCCTCATCTCATGCCCCCTACAAGCATCTCTCTCACTCTACTCCAGCAAAACTGACATTTCTGTCCCTAGAATACACCAACATTGTCCCCACCTCAGTAGCTTTACCCTTCTGTCGCCATCCTTGGAATATTCTGCCGCCAATTGTTTGAAGAACTATTTCCTCTTATCTTTCAGGATTCAGCTCAACAATCAGAGAAACTTTCACTGATGCTCCATCTAGTCACATCCCATCACATCATCTCGCTTATTTTTTTCATACCATTTGTTAATGTGTGCATGCTAAGTCGCTTCAGTCGTGTCTGACTCTTTGCAACCCTATGTAGCCTGCCAGGCTCCTCTGTCCATGGGATATTTCAGCCAAGAATACTGGGGTGGGTTCCCATGCCCTCCTCCAGAAGATCTTCCCAACCCAGGCATCGAACTCGCATCTCTTACATCTCTTGCATTGGCAGGTGGGTTCTTTACCACAAGCACCACCTGGGAAGCCGGCTTTTATCAATATCACTATCCAAATGTACCTTCTTATATTCAGTTATTTACTTATTGCTCCTAGGCGATAAATTCAATAAGTGCACAGACCATGTCTGCCTTTATATCCCATACACCCTTAGCATGCAGCATTGTGTCTGGTATTTAGAAGATGGTAAAAAAAAAAATATATATATATATATATATATATGTATGTATATGTTGAATAAATGAACAAATGAATGAAGATTCTCCAGGCTTGTAAAGGGGCAGGCTCACTACTAACACTTTGAAATTCCTATATTCCAGAGACCCGAGGAACTCTGTTATGGTAATAGAAGGGTGAATTTCCATGCCACAAATCTGTATATCCATCCACTAACCATAACACCTGCTCTTAAAAATTAACATCAAGTGTTATCAGTAAACATTTACAGTCTCTACTTCCTACTCAGGAAAAGATGACATTATACATTGATCACTTTATTTTATAGTTGGCTGCCCAACAAGATTTGTTAATAATGATAACCAAAAAGCGTTTTAAAAATGATGAAAATGAAAAATGTGGTGGTCATGAAGTTATTCAAACATTTTCATGAAAATAAAATGATTCAGTGATTTTAATAAAGCAAAGGTAATCTTTTGTCATCTGATCTCCCCTTTGCCCCCTGATTGAAGACTAACTATATATCAGATGAGCAACAGTGCCTTTTCCAGAATCTCACAGAGTAGGAATCATGGGAATCATACAGTGTGTACCTTCACAGAAGAGCTTCTTTCCCCGTGGTGAGAATGCAAAATTGTGCAGCCACTTTGGAAGATAGTTGGTCGGTTGCTCTACAACCTTACCAGCATTTGGTGCTGTCAATGTTTTAGATTTTGGCCATTCTAATGAGTGCATAGTGATAACTCATTGTTCTTTTTTACTTTGAATTTCCCTGATGACATATGATGTGAACCATCTGTTGAATCTTTAAAAAATGTTTTTCACATGTTAATGACTTCTATTTTGTAGGACTCAATTTATGGTGCTATCATGTAAGCAAAGATATGATAGGAAGAATTTTTTGTTTCCTTCTAAGATGTCTCTGAGTTTTGTGCTCAATCTGGACCTTCAGTTATCTACAATTTCCTGGAATGAATAACATGTAGAAATCTCTTATTTCTTACGTAAACTGAATATATCTATAAATATATTCTCCTTGTATTTAATTATTTGTTCAAGTAAGATTTCCATAATATCAGATTCTTTTTCTTTACTGATACTAGAGTTAAGATTGTATTATAAAGCAAGGTGGATTTTATATGTATATGTCTTACCTATAAAACTATAGAGAGCAATGAAAATCCAGTATTGACAGTATTGACTCTAGCATATCCTTCTGAGTAGGCAGATTCTAGCTGAGTTCATTATTTTTGAACTATTTTGCCCCTCTTTGTAAATTGTAGGTTGCCATGGATATGCAAACTCTATCTCATCTGATAGAGTTAACTGACTTGCTCCTGTTCCTTGGAAACACCACTTTTGGTACCCTACCTGCAAACTGGGTCAGAGGTTATTATCTTGTACAAATTATCAACCCCTACTTTTGAAATGTGGTGTCGGAGAAGACTCTTGAGAGTCCCTTGGACTGCAGGGAGATCCAACCAGTCCATTCTAAAGGAGATCAGTCCTGGGTGTTCTTTGGAAGGAATGATGCTAAAGGTGAAACTCCAATACTTTGGCCACCTGATGTGAAGAGTTGACTCATTGGAAAAGACTGATGCTGGGAGGGATTCGGGGCAGGAGGAGAAGGGGATGACAGAGGATGAGATGGCTGGATGGCATCACTGACTCGATGGACATGAGTTTGGGTGAACTCCGGGAGTTGGTGATGGACAGGGAGGCCTGGTGTGCTGCAATTCATGGGGTAGTAAAGAGTCGGACGCGACTGAGCAACTGAAATGAACCAATTTTTCAGTTCTTCTAGTTTTCTTCAGTATCTGACTACAATCCTCCAAACTTATTCAGTTCTTCTTACATCTGTCTAAAACTGAGAGCTAAAACCTGACAGTCCAAGTCGCTAGGCTGCCTTGCAGCTCTCCTTTGCTGTTAGGACCTCTCAGGCTTAGAAACAACTGACCTTTGCCACTCCCTCCTAACATCAGGCTCAACTGGTTCTGCTGGAGCAATACCATCAAGAATTCCCAAGAGAGACTTCTTAGACACTGTATTGCCCCACCCAGAGAATTCATGATCACCTCTGGGTTGTCCAACAATGAGCGGTATTCATTCATCTTGAACAAAATTAAGGTGGCTAACAACATTGAACCTTAACCTGAATCCTGTAAAACCAGAACATGAAGGCAGTTAAGAAAGTCACATTCTCTCATACTCTGGAAACAGATGACAGCAAAGAACCGCTCTTTTCTCTCTTCTTCTGCAATAAGGCCTTCTCCACCCTCCTCACAAGTCTGATAAGACTCATGGATTTATTGACCTGTCTCTATAACAGCTCAAGCCCCCTTCCTTCTTTGAGATATTCCTTTTTAGTGAATATTCTTCATCTTGCAATAGCTTGAATACAGTTATCTCTTACCTTATCCTGTGCATTTTGTCTTTGACAGAACAACAAAAAGAACAACAAAACAACTCACCCGAGGTATCACTAATGCAGCATTTTCTCTACCCTGGAAGTTTTAAAGATGCTATAAGTACAATTTGAATGACTTCTGGGGAATTTATTGACAAAATCTGACCAAGAGACACTTCTAAGTAGCTTCCAGTTTTTTGAATAAAGCATATCAAAAAGGGGTTTCAAGCTGTTTGAGAACCCACAGGGAACAACTTGGAAGCTAAAGAGAGATTGTGAAAGATGTTTCAACTTGAAAGGGAAGGAAAGAAAATACAAAAGAACACTGAAAAACCCAGTAGGTAAGATTAAAAAGTCACCTGGGGGTTACGAAGTGTTTGAAAACTGTCCCAAGTTCCAAAATAATAGTTTAGAGTGTTGAAAGTAAGTCTGGCAAAATGCCTCTCATCGTCCAATCCCCAAATAACCTTCCAAACACTGTAACTATGGAGATTTCAGGAATGTATGTAAAATGCAGTGCAAAGACTTAAGGTAGACTCTGTAATGATAATGTGGAGGGGGGACTATATTGGTGATTAAGTTTTTTTAAGATTTTTTAATTGAGATTTTTTAAGAGTTTTTTTAAGTGCCATCTATAATAGTAATTTTCAAATTCAATAGCCTCCTACAAAAAAGGAGACAAACAATTTTAAATGAAAGCGATAAAAACAGGCAATATTAAGTGAAATAGCTGGATTTATAAGTCCTTATAAGAAGAGGTTGCCCAGGGATTGTGATTTCATCACTATTTGAACAAGAGGGGCTGCATCTAGAAATATTAATAACATGGACACCTGCCTGAATAATATGGATTCTTCTCAACTATAATCCACCTTTTACTGGTTATGCAAAACTAGATAAATTATTTAAACTCTTCTTCTATGCCATAGAGCCTATGCCAGAGACCCTTTATATAGTAAATAGGGGCAATAATAATCCCTATGTCATAAAGCTATTTATTGATGATATAATAACATCATCAATTTAAAAAATGTATTAAACTTTGATTTGGTGACAGGCTCTGTGCTAATATTCACAACAATATTATGGGGAGGGTAACAAATATGATGCCTATTTTCAGTTGAAGAAACTAAGGCATAGAGAGTTTAATTGACCTGATCAAGGTCATACAGGTAGCAAATGGTAATCTGATTTGAAGTCATGCTTACGCTAGAAATTTGGTCCTTACTATATCTTTATTGCTTTGAGTCTTCCAGGTTTTATTCAAAAGACAACCATAACCATTGACACCTTATAACTTAGTAGGAATAATGACTGTGATTTCAAAGGTTACCAAATAATGTGAAGAACAGGAGTGGAATAAAAAGCATGAATAGCCAGGGAACAGGGTACTATGCCAACTACCAATGTTTTGCTCCTCGGTTCCCATTCTACCCTTCGCTGCTTGCTGTGTGATAATGGTCTGTGCCAGCATGCTAAGTCGCCTCAGCCGTGTCTGACTCTTTGCCACCCTTGAATTGTAGCCCTCCAGGTTCCTCTGTCCATGGGATTTTACAGGTAAGAATACTGGAATGGGTTGCCATGCCCTCCTCCAGGGGATCTTCCAGACCCAGGGACAGAACCTACATCTCTTAGGTCTCCTGCATTGGCAGGCAGGTTCTTTACGACTAAGCACCAGGTGATAATGCGCCAGAGTCCTGTAAATGCTCTCATTTAACAGCTGGGATGATGCTGAGCTCTGTCACTAGAGGGCACTAGAGGGACACTGGATTTCTCTCTAAGTGGGTACTTCTCTCACCAGCCTCCTACAGGGCTGCTCCTCCAGCCCTAGACACCTACATCATGGCTTCCCCAGGACCCAGCTCCTCTCGTGTCTCCTCCAGCTCCAGACTCTTGTTATGCAAGTATGGCTTCTCCAGAACCAACAGCTTCCCTTGTCACGCTCTCAGGTGACTGCAGCAGAGAGCCACCTGTGTGCCACCATCCAGTGAACGACTTTCCATAATACCCCAGGAGGCAAGGGGAAGGCCACCAGTGTGATTCCTCCCTGTGACAGCCTCCCCTCACCCCCTTCATGGCTCTGCAGTGAGTTCTGCACCCCCTGTGGATGGGAGAGAATCTGAGGACAGATTTCTGCAAATTCCACCTGCAGCAGCTCTGCCACCTTGCCATCCAGTGAGACGGAGATGAACCCACTCCCACAAGGTCTGGGTCTCAGCCCTAGCGGGCATCTTCCCCCATCTAACTCAGGCCTGGAAGTAGTGGCTGCTCTTTAGACTCCCTATTGCTGTGTTCTTTAGAATCTCTTTACCTCTTAGTAGCCAGTGTTTTACAATGTGCATATATTCTATCTAAAATTAGAAGAAAAAAATGAACTAAAAAATAAAACTAATTCTAAAACATGCCTTGACTGTAGTTCTCCTGACTTACAGTGGCTTTTCAGTTATTGGTCTTTGTCTTTCCTCCCTACTATAGACAGTTTCTTGGAAAAGTGCTAACTTTCCTTGGTTGATGACCCACAGGTACTTCTGTCTCAACATAGTCTGAAACTAACTCTATACCATCTCTTCCTCCTATAAGTCCTCTCTCAATAACTGCCTCTTTTATTGACACAGTTATCCAGGCTAGAAACCTGACAATCATACATGTCTTAACATCTCACCAGGGCACATAATCCTTTCATTTATCTCTGCAACACTTCTTAAATTAGTTACTTCCTTTCGGGGTCTCCTTATCTTAATAATAATAGTTACCATTTATGCTTATTAATGGCTAGTCACTGCTAAAATTAATCCATACAACTCCAGGCACCATTGGTCCCATTCAACAGATGAGAAAACAGAATTTGTAGGTTATGTAATTTATCCAGATATAAACAACTAGCAAAAGGCAAAGTGGACATGGAAAAGCAGGTAGTTGATGTCATACAAGTTCCCACAACTCTGATCCATCCACTGCCTTCAGTTTAGCCCCATTATAATGCATCCACCACACAGTTTCCAGAAAGCTTTCTAAAATGCAAACCTGGACATGGCATTTTCCTGTTTCAAGATTTCAAAAGGAATTTTGTTTCTGGGTAGGATATAAGTAGCCCCAGGTCATCCTTCTCACTGGACTAGATAGAAGAAAAAAAAGGTAAATTACAGAAATGATATTCTTAAAGCCATAAGAGGGCTGTGGAAACAAAGATTATCAAATTAAAATACATGAGATGGTAGAACCTTCTCAGGTGAGCTGAGATTGCCAAATCTTTTCTTCCCTCTGGGGATTAATCCTGTCCAGGCACTGCTAAGAAACAGATTTGCTACAGACAAAGAGACTTTTCTAAAGGGAAAGGAAAATCAGAAGAGCTTTGGATGACTGTGTGGGTTGATGTGGTGGACTGAAATCCAGAGGCACTTTGTAACTGTGCCCAGGGTTCCCCACAGGACTTAATCTGAGTGCTGGGATGGAGTGGGAGACCATGAATTGGACTGGGGAGGCAGATGAACATTCCCCGCAGTCTTATAGTACTCAGAAGATAATGACTACGCTACCGTGAGAGGCCCTAAACAAACATTTGAAGCTGAAAGTAAACAAAGTCTAACTGCAGCCATGACCCGGCTCTGACTGGACTCAGTTCCTAACTGAGTTAACATGAGTCACACTTCATGCTGTTCGCCCAACTAAGGAAAGAAAATAACATTAATTTCATTACCTATAGATCTTTTACACAATTTCTGTCATACAGTTAAAAAAACTGTACCAGAAAATGTATAAAGTTATAGGACTTGCAAGAAAGAAATAAAATGTGACCAGTAACCAAAAAGGAAAAATAGATATTAGAAGCAGATCCAAGGATCATCCAGATATTGATGTCAGCAGGCCAGGACTTTAAATTATAAATATGTTAAAGAAAACAGAGACTATTGGGACAAAATGGATGACATAAAGTAATTTAAAACATAAGTAATAAGTATTTTCAACTGAGAATTAGAATATATATATGATTCAAATGGCATTTTAGAACTGAATGTATGTATATGTGCACACATATATAAATATAATCTGACATTGGAAACTGATATCACAGGTTTAGAAGACTTGCAAAGGAGACAGGATTAGTGAATGCAAAGATAAATCAATATAACATCTCCAAAATGAAGCCCAGAGGGGAAAATAAAGTGGAAATATAAGAACACAGGAAATAGTTGTGATATAATTAAAGTCCAAAATATGTGTAATAGCATTCCCAGTAGGACTGGAAAGTTGTAATTGAAAAGAAATAAAGATAATAACTGAGAATTATCCAACATTGAAGAAAGATGCATTCAAAAATTCCTATCAACCCCAAGCAGTATAGACACTGAGAAAAGTGTATTTATGCACAGCATGATAAAGCTGCTAAAAACCAAGCATAAAGAGAAAAACCTTTAAAACAGTCAGAAAAAAATATTACATTCAAAGAAATAACAATAGTATGAAGAGTGGAACTTTATAAACAGAAACTATGGGAGCAAGGAAGCAATGATATAATATCTTTAAAATACTGCTATCTAGAGTTTTAAATCCAGTGAAAATATCCTTTCAAAGTCAAAATGAAATAAACACATCTTTCAGAAACAAAAAGCCTGGAAAATGATTAACCATCAGACCCGTCAGACACTATAAGAAATACTGCGGGGAGTTCTGAATGAAGGAAAGTAATCGCAGTTGGAAGCCTAGTACCCGGGAAGAACTAAAGGACACAAGAAAGAGTATTGTGACCTTTATAATAATTATTAAAAGGATAATGATTAAAACAAACTGAAATAAAAACTGAAGAATTAATAGAAGAGATAAAATGGGATAATTCAGAACAGTTGACTGAAACATTCCAATGTCTCCTCATTTCTGATAAAATAAATACCAAAGTCCTTAACACAGCAAGCCAAGTGCTCTATGCTTTGGCTCCCATTTGCCTCTCTAGCTTTAATTCTCATGTTCCTTCTAGAACCCAGCCATTTAAATGGGACGACACAAAGCTCCCTAAGCACACACTATCCATCTTGCTCATACCACCTTACCCTTGCATACACTGCTCCTTTGCAAGAAACATATACTCCTTTTTTTTTTAATCTGAATAATATTGATTTAACTTTTACTATCTAGCTCAGGCATGATCTGGTTTCTCTGGAGAATCATCTATGAATCTTCATGTGGTCCCACAGTGCCCAGGGCTTACCACTATTATAGCCTCTGCTGTAAAACATAATTGCCAGGGGGAAACACTAACTAAAACCACCCACCCTGGCCAAGCACCATAGTAACCATAAGTCCTGGTAAGGAACATGGAACCAACAAGCCACCATCAACAGGGAAGGTCTAAAGGAGATGCCAGTCCATATATTCTTCCACCCTCCCAGAATCCTTCCCACTGGAACTCATCTTGGCTAAGTGAGGCACATGCCACCAGGAAGGACCTTGAGTCAGAATGATTGGCCAGAGGCAACACAGAAATTAATCCCATTACCATAAGACCACTTTGAGCCAAATGGCAAGGCCGTCTTCCTGGGTTCCCTTACCCTCCTGCCCTCCACCTGGGCACACCTTCCCAATAAAGTCTCCTCCTTTGTCAGCACACATGTCTCCTCAGACAATTCATTTCTGAGTATTAGACAAGGGCCCACTCTCAGACCCTGGAAGAGGTCCCCTTTCCTGCAACATAATGATTTGTTTCCTTATCTATTTCCCCAACTAATCTTCAAGAACTTTGAAGGCTGTCCCTCTACATGTCAGCTCTGTCCCTTCACCATCCAGCACAAGTGCCAGCAGAGAAGGCATTCAATATTCACCAGGGAGGCTAAATACACACATGAGCAGACATGATTTCTGTATCAGCTAGCTGAAGACCATTATTGTGCAGAGAATGTTACAATCCTGGGGCATTCTCCAGACCTTTGTTTCTAACTAGCACACCAGTACCTCAAACTCAACACCTTCCAAACTCAACTCTATTCATCTGTGTCAAACTCAGTCACCATGACTCTGTCTGAAGTCACCCACTGCAGCCAGCTTGAAATCATTTGGACGTCTGCCCAATTTCATTCCTGACTTCCTTATGTTTTTCCTTACGTTTCTTTGGTCTAGACTTCCTCTTCTCCTTCCTCACCCTTTGAACTCCTACCCATTTTAAGTCCACAGGGTCTTCCCTGTAGCTCAAATAGCAAAGAATCTGCCTGCAATGCAGGAGACCCAGGTTCAATCTCTGGGTCAGGAAGATTCTGTGGTCCATCCAGTGTTCTTGCCAGGAGCATCTCATGGACAGAGGAGCCTGGCAGGCTATAGTCCATGGGATCGCAAAGAGTTGGACACGACTGAGTGACTAACACTACTACTCAGAGGAAATTTGAACTAATTCTTTCTTATGCCCTGTGTGTGCTAAGTCACCTCAGTCATATCCAACTCTTTGGGATCCCATGGACTATAGCCTGCCAGGCTCCTCTATCCATGGGTTTCTCCAGGCAAGAATACTGGAGTGGATTGGCCATTTCCTCCTTCAGGGGTTCTTCCTGACCCAGGGATTGAACCTGCTTCTCTTACATCTCTTGTATTAGCAGGTGGGTTCTTTACCACTAAGACCACCTGGGAAGCATTATGCCCCAGGCAGGTGGCTCAGACAGCAAAGAATCCTCCTGCAATGCAGGAGACCTGGATTCGATCCCTGGGTTCCATCCCATGGACAGAAGAGCCTGCCGGGCTACAGTCCATGAGATCACCAAGGGTCGGACATGAGTGAAGCACAACGCAGCATAGACTTAATCTGCCTTCCTGCCTGGTGCTTCCACAGAACCCATTTGTGGTGTCATGCGTCACGCGTTCCGTCACCCTCAATAGTTTATATCTGTCTCTCTCTCAAGTTGATGACACTTTTTCAAAAAGGAACCGTTTTCCTTGCAGAGAAAGCAGATGCGTAGAAATATTTAGAAGGGAGCAAAGAAAGAAAAGCTGAAGAATAAAATAGAAAAGCAAAAGAAAGAAAGCATCTTTTTTAAATCATGTGGAAATTACAGGAAAAATTATATTAAGATATCTGGGAGAAAAAATTCTCTTTGAACTTTGAAAATGTATTAGCGGTTTCTTTGCATTTTTGGTATTTCCAACCAATCATTTACCCCCACCTTCCCTTACACATCCTCCCTGCCCATGAGGAGCAGTTGTCTGAAAACAAAGGAGAATTTTCCTGCTGCAGAATGTGCAAGGCTCCTCAAAAACACTGGAGCTCCCAGGCCTGAGGAAAGTCATTTGCTGTGCTCATCATTTCTTTCTCCTACTTCCTGGCTCTCAGGTTTCTGCATTCTCCCTCTCCTATTTCTCTTGCCTCAAATCTGACTCTGCTCCATCATTTCCTTCTGGGTACATGTTCTACATCTGAACTGCCTTTACACTTTGTTCTGGCTCCCTGGATCTTTTCTTGCTTGCTGTTCCCCAAATTCTCTTCCACCTGTGACTCAGCAGTACAAGATAAGTCCTCCCATGTTTATTCTTGAAAATGAATCATCCTGGGGAAAAAGCAATTGGCTGATAGACTGAAAGCCCTGTCGGATGAACTAAAAGTTATTTAAAGCCCTTCCATTTATGGATTCATGTTTTTAAAAGGAAATGAGCAGGTATCATAGATGATCCTCCTGAGAGCAAATAAATGCTAGATTTAGAAAAGAGAAACTGAGAAAAAGCAAATGAAGCTGATAATAACTAGAGTGGAAATACAGTGGTAAGGAATGGCAGCTGTACCTTGCTTACAAGTGGAATTAAAACAAACAAACAAACAAATGTTGACCAGCTGTAATAGGGAAGCAAGCAGAGACAAGAGGCTTAAACTTCCTCAAGTGTAAGCATAAACGCCTCCTTCCTACAAGGGTTATTATTTCTCAAGGATTGAACCCCAATCTCAGAGGATTTGAAAAGTTTAAAACCACAGATCTCAGATGGTTAGAGTGCAGTTCTGATCTTTTGACTACTACAAGCTGAAAATGTCTCTTTTCATTAATTATTTTAAATGAGTTCCCTGCGGTGTCCATATGCTTTCCGAGTGCCTCACCGAGTAGCAGGTTGTATCGCCTGCACTCCCGTTGTGTCCCTCTTTGCGGGTAGGATGTTTGTACAGAATTACTCTTTAAGTTCTTAGAAACTTGGAAGCCTATAACAATCTGAAAAAAATAGAGCATTCTTTTGCACATCTTGTTTCCAAATGTTCAGAGACCATTCACTTCTATGTTCTAAGATAAGCTTTCTTTTCCTCTCATCCCATTAGCCTAGCATTGCAGCTGGAAGGCTCTAAGACAATACACTTTAAGTAGCCGCCATTTATAGAGTTTCACATGAAAAGAACAAACCCAGATTGTCAGAGATTCTGTTCAGAAGCAGCCTTAGGATGTCTCTTTCTCTGGTTATCAGATTTGAAAATTCAGATTATGGGGGGGGGGGAAGATTCTCATTCATAGCAGAATCATATTATTTATGGCTTTCTGACTTCAGAAAAGTGGCAAAATAAAAATATTCTTTTTTTGTATTTCAGCCCATTAGCTGTCCTTTCTGTGAGCACTGACCAGCAACTAAGCTATAAATCTTAACAGTCAAACCACACTTCATTTCACTGCCATCTGCAAGACGAACATGGGTTACCTTCATGTTTCTCCATTTTGTTTTCTTAGTCAGTTGAGTTTCCTGGGGAGAAAGGATGGAAGTGGTACAGTGGTTGAGGACTTACTTTCAGAAAGTGATGGAAGCTCTGGAATTTGGGGACACTGCTCCTCTGGGCCTTCCCTAAAGTATTTCTCAGGGTCTAGAAGAAAAGCTGGTTTATTCACTTCAGGTAGCTCTTTCAACGTTCCAATGCTTAATGACCTAAAACTGCCTTCACAACAGCAGGTTTTAAGGGAGGATGGGAAAAAAAATACAATATCATTAATTCCTCAGAAAGAGCTAGCACATTTCCAAGTTAACTTCTTTTTTTTTTTTAATTTAACCTTCCTGTTACTCAGCTGGTACAGCTGCAGTGATCAGCAAACCCTGTAAACACAGCTGTTCAAGATAAAGCCATGGTCCTTTTATTCAAAGGGACGAAAAGAAACTCAAGACTCCCCATTCATTTATTTTTCATTTTGTATTCTTTTGTGATCTTCCCTTGAAAATGAGTATTCTGCACTTTTGGAAAAAACCCCGTTTCTCTTTTTTCTGCAAGAAAATTGCAGGCTTTGTGAGGTGAAACCTATTTTTCAGTATTTAATTTAACAAATATCTAAAATTTTGAATATGCAGGTACAATTTCATTTTGCTATAATGTAAACCAGGGCTGTGTTACTGTATCTATGATTCACATGACGAGATAATTTTCCAGGCAAGAATATTGGAGTGGGTTGCCATTTCCTTCTCCAGTGGGTGGGCATAGGGCCCCAGAATTTACCTGTCTAAGTTTCCAGTGATGCTAATTCTGGTAGACCAGGAAACATACTTTGGGAACAAGTGTATGTCAAACCAAAAGAGAAATATTCACAACCTGTAAAGTATCGTTGGTGAATGGCAGGAAGACTTGTAACTGTGCCTTTACAAGCACAGTCTTGGACGGAGTGGAAAGTTTTCTTTTTGCTTCATGGGATAAATGGATAATGGAATGCTTGTGTGCTTAGTCGCTAAAACATGTCTGACTTTTTGCGACCCCATGGACCATAGCTCACCAGACTCCTCTGTCCATGGGATTTTTCAGGCAAGAATACTGGGCTGGGTGTCATTTCCTTCTCTAGAGGATCTCTCCAACCAGTGCTTGAACCCAAACCTCCGGTGTCTCCTGCATTGCAGGTGGATTCTTTACCTGCTAAGCCATTGGGGAAGCCCCTCGCAAATGGAATAGAAGTCTACAAAAACTTAATTCAAGTCATGACTGTAGGCCCTTCCCTGGCAGGCCAATGGTTAAGACTTTCTGCTTCCACTGCAGGGGGCATGGGTTGGATCCCAGGTTGGGGAACTAAGACCCCACATGCCACATGACTCAGCCAAAAAATGATTAATTAGAAAGATGTGATTCTGTGTGTTCTTGATTGTTAGCTCTAGGGTAAAAACTGTGCTTTTGTCATTCTGTTGTCCTGTAACCAGCATCTACTCAGAGACAAGCTATGTCAGTGATTCTCAAACCATACCAGATATCAGTCATCTGCGGGGCTTGTTCAAGCATAAACCACTTGCACCACTCCTGTTTCTGATTTAGTTGGGTGGGGAGGCTTGGTTGCTCAGCCATGTCCGACTCTTTGCAATCTGATCGACTGAGCCCGCCAGGCTCTTCTGTCCATAGCATTTTCCAGGCAAGAATATTGGAGTGGGTTGCCATTTACTTCTCCAGTGGGTGGGCATAGGGCCCCAGAATTTACCTTTCTAAGTCTCCAGTGATGCTAATTCTGGTAGACCAGGGAACATACTTTGGGAACAAGTGTATGTCAAACCAAAGGAGAAATAGTCACAACCTGTAAAGTATCATTGGTGAATGGCAGACTTTGGACATCTACTCAGACATATATCATTCCAAAAGTTGTGCTCCAAAGTATAATACTAATAATAATTAATATTAGTAATAAAATTGTATTGAGTTTTTATAATATGCCAAGCACTAAGTGCTTCACATATAATTATTTCATGTAATCTTGGCAAAACCCCTATGGAGCAGATTAGTTTATAAATATGCATTTAATATTAACAAATAATAATGTATCTTTTGACAGCAAAAATTTCAACAGAAATTAGCATATTTGCTCTATGAAAGTGCAGCACCCCCTTGGACATAAGGTGACAAAAGATTTGTAATGAGTGAAATATTCTTGTTATATGATGGAGCTTCCAGAATGATTCTCACTACTCTTCTAAATAATACACTTCAGTATGATAACAATTTTTTTGTTTTAATTAATTTTTAAAATAATTATTTATCTAGTCTGCCAAAACTAAAAAAAAAAAAAAAAAACACTATTCTGTGTGGTTTGGGGCTTTCTGAGAGAAAAAAAGTTTTAATTTTATTTTTATCTTTTAAACATTTAGGGGAGAAAATTAACATTTCAGTGCCAACTCTATTTTGGAAACTATACTGGGCTCTTTCCACATGTTTTCTGGCTTAGACTTTACACTTCTGCCACTTGTTGGTTGTGAAGGCCTGGAGAAGTCACTCAATATCTCTGAGCCTCTTTGTCTTCCCTTTATTCAATGGAGATCACAAGACCTTATTCAGGTTTATTATGAAATACCAACATTCCTGGTTCAATCCGAGTCAAGAAGATCCCCTGGGGAAGGAAATGGCAACCTACTCCAGTATTCTTGCATGGGAAATCCCACGGACAGAGAAGTCTGGCAAACAACAGTCCACTGGGGGCTGCAAGAGTTGGTCACAACTTATCGACTAAACCACCACCACCAATATTCCTGGCACATAGCATAGTTATTTGTTTTCTTTGTAACAATCTATAAAATAATAACATAATAAAAATATATCAACAGTGATAACTTACTGCATGATTTTTGTATAATTCCACCATTGTAAAGGTCATGGGTTTTTTTCTTATAAACATTTCTTTCCATATATTTCACACCTAAGTTTATGACTTCTGAAGGTCTGACACTGGAAGAAAATAATTTATGATGAAATAAAAATCAACCACGAAGGATAAACAGACACTCTCTGGCTGTAAATATATACCTTTAACAACAACAACAAAAATCTCTATCCTGTGGACTTAAGTAGTGACATTTGTTTACACTAATCAAGTTACATCTTTGAGTAAAAGGCCTAGCCAGGTGATGGTATAAAAGAGGAAGAGTCACAGAGAAGGAGAAGTCAGTTAAGCAAAGATCCCAGAAGGAGAGTCAGTTAAGCAAAGGTCCCGTCCTCAGAAGAAAATGTCACAGAAATGCACACTATACTTGCCCTATGTGTAAATTATATGGGCTAATTAGTGTTATTGATCAAAAGTTCTTTTATCCATTGTTATGCCTGCATCTTCACTTATGGTATCCAAAATGCAAAAAGAAAAAAATTACTCAGTATTTTTGAGGCTTGTCATATGAATCTACATGAAAACTTTAGATTAGCTTGAATCCACAGAAAAAGTTTTTATCAATAAAATACAGGAAGTGAAACCATTACATGGTGGTATATAATTCCAGTCAGCAAACAGGAAATGATTTCAAATATATTTAACATTTACTGTCATAGACCTCAGCCTTAACAGCTACAAGTCATGTTGCCAAAATATTATTTTCTTGGAAAGTGTCTGGTCAGAAAACATCCCTATTTTCACAAAATTGTTGAGAGTCACAGGGACTGCCCTCTTCCTCCTGCCTCCTTTCCTTGCCTCCTTTAACCCTTTGTGATTAGTACTCCCTGTTCTAATCTTTATTCCCAATTTTGTTACATACTGAGCAGCTATAGAAATCTGGGGCTTCCCTGGTGGCTCAAATGGTAAATAATCTGCCTGCAATGCAGGAGACACGCGTTCGATCCCTGGACTGGAAAGGTTCCCTGGAGAAAGGAATGCCAGCCCACTCCAGTATTCGGATCTGGAGAATTCCATGGACAGAGGAGCCTGTCAGTCTACAGTTCCCAGGGTCACAGAGTTGGACACGACTGAGTGATTAACACTTTGACTCTCTCATAGACCCTTGAGATGTTTCTTATCCTCTCAGCCTCAATTTCACACTCTGCATGTAATTCTTACTGTGGTGTTAAAGGAGGTAAGAAGGATGAATGCTGAGTGATGTGTCTAATAAATAATAGTATTCAATAAACGTTAATTTCCTTCCTCCCTTTTCCTCTGTCCTAGTTGACTTAATCTCTCAAACTAAAATGAGCTTAAAAGTAAAATTTCCATTGTAGAGTAGTTATAGATTAACAGAAAATTTATAAAGACAGTAGAGAGTTCTGGAACCCCTTCACCCAATTTTCCCTATTGTTAACATCTTATATTACCATTTGTCACGATTTCAAAATCAATACTGGTACATTATTAGTAGTATTTTATTAGAACTCCCATTTTTTCTAACTGCTCTTTTCCTGTCTCAGGATCCCACATTACATTTAGTTTTCTGAATCCTTGGTTTCCTCTGGTATAAAACAATTTCTCAGATTTTGCTTGTTTTAGATGACCTTGACAGGTTTAAGAAAGACCTGTCAGTTTTTTGGTAGAGTCTCCTTCAATTTGTGTTTGTCTGATGCTTTTCTAATGCTTAGATGGGGATTATGAGTTGTTGGAAGAAAGACAAGAGAGGTGAAGTGTTATGTTCATTACCACTTATCAAAGTGAAAGTGAAAGTCATTCAGTCCTGTCAGACTCTTTTTGACCCCATGGACTATATAGTCCATGGCATTCTCCAGGCCAGAATACTGGAGTGAGTAGCCTTTCCCTTCTCCAGGGGATCTTCCCAACCCAAGGATCGAACCCAGGTCTCCCACATTGAAGACGGATTCTTTACCAACTAAGCCACCGGGAAGCCCACAATTTATCAAGGGCACGTGCTATTGACCTGACTTACCTCTGTTTGATGTAAACTTTATCAACTGGCCAAGGTTGCTTGCCAGGTCTCAGCAAAATTACTTTTTCCCTAAATGTCTACACAATACTCTCTGAAGGCAGATGAAGAGGAAAGTTAAGCTCTACCTCCTTGACTGGGGGCAGTATCTACATAAATTATTTGGAATTATAACTTTTTTAAAGGAAATCTTTGCCATCCAAAAGACTGAAGGTAGGTAGAAATTTTCCCCCAAACCACAAAGGCCAACGTATTGCTTCATTTCCAAAGACATTTGACTTCTGGGAAAATGGTGACTATGAAAATGTACAGGGAACTGGAAAGAGGTGAATACTCCCAAGTTTCCAATATTCCTAGTAGACAAATACAAAGAAGCTAAAGGATGTAATAAACAGCACGTGGGTGTGCATGTTCAGTCATGTCTGACTCTGCAATCCTATGGATTGTAGCCTGTCAGGGCTATAAGCTCCTCTGTCCATGGAATTCTCCAGGCAAGAATATTGGAATGGGTTTCCATTTCCTCCTCCAGGGGATCTTCGTGACCCAGGGTTTGAACTCACCTCACCTGCATTGGTAGGCAAATTCTTTACTACTGAGCCACCTCAGAAGCCACATAAAGAGAATGTGTGCATGTGCTAGTCTCTCCAGTCGTGTTCAACTCTTCGCAACCCTATGGACTGTAGCCTGCCAGGCTTCTCTGTCCATGGGATTCTCCAGGCAAGAATACTGGAGTGGGTTGCCATTTCCTTCTCCAGGGGATCATCCTGAGCCAAGAATTGAACCCACATCTCTTGGATCTCCTGCATTGGCTGGGGGCGGGGGAAGTGGTGGTTCTTTACCACTAGCCTGGGGGTTCTCTACCTGGGAAGCTAATAAAGAGCATAGATAGAGTTTAAAACTTTTGCAAAAATGTCTTATGGGGTGATGCAAGATGAGGGCCTACTATGGACTCTGGTATCCTCGCCATCAATTCTATGAGAAGGAAAGACCATATTTCCCATCTCTCAGTGCTGGTTGTACAAGGGAGGAATGATGAGGGTCAAGTTCCCAAGTGCCCGATTGGGCATTAAAGGAAGTGAGGGTGCCCAGAGTAGTTGCTTACCCATAGCAGGTGCTCAACAAAACATTTGATCACTTGACTCAGACCAACAAAATTTCAGTACTGTCACATGTTGATCATTGCACAGGCAGAATAGAGCAACAGCAAAGCGTATAGACTCTGGAGCCTGCCTTGGGGTCCCTGGCTCACCTCTTATGGGTTGTGTAAGTCACTTAACTTTTTTCTGTCTTGCTTTCCTAGTTATGAAATGGAGATGACAACTGTGGATACCACCAAGGATTATCAGTTCAGTTCTGTTCAGTTAGTTGCTCAGTCATGTCCAACTCTTTGCAACCCCATGGACTGCAGCACACCAGGCTTCCCTCCCCATCACCAACTCCCAGAGCTTGCTCAAACTCATGTCCATTGTGTTGGTGATGCCATCCAACCATTTCATCCTCTTGTGTCCCCTTCTCCTCTTGTCTTCAATCTTTCCCACCATCAGGGTCTTTTCCAATGAGTCAGCTCTTCGCATCAGGTGGCCAAAGTATTGGAGCTTCAGCTTCAGCATCAGTCCTTCCAATGAATATTCAGGGTTGATTTCCTTTAGGATGGACTGGTTGGATCTCCTTGCAGTCCAAGGGACTCTCGAGAGTCTTCTCCAACACCACAATTCAGAAACTTCAATTCTTCAGCTCTCAGCTTTCTTTAGGCTCCAACTCTCACACCCATACATAGCCAAGGATTGATAGTAACAATTAAATGAGTTAAACCATAAAAACCTTAGAACAATGCCTGGCATACAGTAAGAGCTCAATAAGTATTGACTACTATCATTTTAGGACAGAATAATACAATATTTACCACTCAAATTAGGTGTTCCAATATTCCCAAAAGTCAGTCCTGGGGCTTCTCCAATGGCTCAGCAGTAAAGAACCTGCCTGCCGATGCAGGAGATGATTTGATCCCTGGATTGGGAACATACCCTGGAGGACGGCATGGCAACCCACTCTGGTATTCTTGCATGAAGAATCTCATGGACAGAGGAGTCTGGTGGGCTATGGTCCATAAGGTCACACAGAGTCGGACGCGACTAAGCACCTGTGTATGCAGTCAGTTCTAATATTCTTTTTTTTAATCTTATATTTAAATTATTTATATTTACAATTACCCCTATTTTCCCACATAAGCTCTACTGGCAGAATAATTAGAAAATTAAACATACAAATAATACTATCAGTTACCCTCTAATAATAGTATGGACTTTAGTACATAATCAACTCATATGTTTAAGAATCAGTAAGTGTGCCTTCTGTTTTATACAAACTTACTGAGAAATTAATGGAAATTTATGTTTCATTTCTCAACTAATTCTTTTACCCTGGTTTCTAATAAATAATCCTTTCACCATAAATATTTTTTTAATGGTAGCCAAAGAAAAATGTGTCAGATCATAGAAGACGGAGTGTTCTGGAGCACTCCAAAGACAGAGTGCTCTTTGTTGCCCTAGCATAAGAATAAAGAAGGATCAGAGTGTGTTCAGATGGATAGGTCTGACTTACCTTTAGAGTCATTCTACAATGAAGAGTGGTTCAATAACAGAGAAGGCTATCTGTACGATCGTGAGTATAGCCTATAGGGTTTATTCAAGATACGGCTGGAATAGGCTTCTCTTACAGCTGGATTGGGAATTAGTCTACCAGACATCAGATACCTCTTTCAAATTTGTCACTTAATTATTAAAGATTAATAAACATGTGAAAAATGTTTATTCTCACAAATAATTTAAAAGTACAACTTAAAACACTGACAGTCTATCAGAGCAACAATTTTAAGACAATGACAACATGCAGTGTTGGCTCAGACACAGTCATTTCCCTTTCCTGCTGGTGGTAGAGCCCACACATCATTGGGACAGCAATTTAGCAAGACTCAGAGACCTTTAAAACTTTGACTCAACATCTCCGTTTCAAATAATTTATTCTAATGATGAATGTGGTCAGGTATTCTAACACGTATGCATGAAGGTATTTAAAGAAATGTTCCCAGTTAAAACTTGTAAACAGTTTAGATATCAAAAAGAAGAGAATGTTTAGAAAGCTAGCTATTGTAATAATTCCTAAGGAGTTGTCACGAATATTGATATCTGGGGACACTCATATTAAATAACAGAAATGTACTACCTGTATGTTTTTTAGGTTGTAAAACAGGTTACAACTATGTATACTACATCCTCACTTTTATAAAATGCATATTTGTTTAGTTGCTTTAGCATGCTCAGAACAAGACCTGAAGTGTGAAATGCCTAAGTGTTAGTGGTGGTTTTGCTGTTAATGATTTATTTTCATCTTTTTCGTCTTGCTTATTTGTATTTCCAATTTTTCTCCTAATGGACATGTATTATTTTCATAATAAAGAAATATTCTAAGGTTATATTGCCTAAATTATTCATTTTATCTGTAATTTATCTAGATTAGAGTACTTTCGTGTGAGTCCAGAAACCAAATATTGCCATACATTAAGAAAAATGCATGTACACTGTGGTTTTGTTTCTCTATTTTATCTTTTTAGTCATTTTATTTTTTTTCCATTTTCTGATGGTAATATGACTTTTGCAGAAACTACAGAAGGGAAAAATCTATTTCTTTGGGTTAATTGTTAACTAAGCATTAGAACTTCCTATTCTCTGTTAAACTCCATAACTCCATACTCATCTTCGTTCATCTCCTCAGGTTTAAATTGAAGATGACCTTTTACCACCTACCTTCTTCTCACACATAATATCATAAAATATCTTGAGTCAATGGAAAACTGATGTTTATGTATAAGACAGAACATAATAAATGCAAAGATTTTATCCTGGAAACAGAATCTTAGGAGTTAAGGTGAGAACAAGGCTTTACATGATTTAATGTCTTCCTTCACTATTCTTGCTTCTATTTCCTATTGGCTTTTTCTTTTTGTATCTCTATCTCTCTTATTTTCCTCCCTCTCTGTTTAAACATCTCCCCACCTGCATACCCAAATGTGCTTTTCCCCTTTTAGTCTCTCTAAATTCTTTCACGTATTTACTTTTCTTTCATACTTTGCATATAGAAGAGAACTGGAATGATTTCTCTTTGGATTTCCTGATCTGATTAGGAATAGGGCACATTCTCCAGAATAATATTTTCTTAGGTAAAAGGTAATCTATAATCTCTTTAATACTGGATGAAGACCACAAAAGATACTTTACATCTGACAGTTGTATTGCATTTGTAGGTTTTCTCCATAGGATTCATGAACATGTTTCTGGGAGAAGTCAGGGCTGTACTTGCCAAGTCAATTCTAAGGATATGTTTTTAATTTTTTTCTTCCAATTAGTTCAAAAATTTCAAAATGGCATTATTCTTTACTATCTCTTTACTACAAATTGTTTAAATTATGCCAACTACCCATTTGAATTAAAGGCAGAAGTTTTAAAGATCACAGATATTTTGTATTGTCACTTGAAAAGATGCAGTAAACAGGGATATCTTCGATCTTTACTGCCAGAAACCTCTCCCAAGGCCCACAGAAATATATAGCAAAGGTAAGAGGATCACTCTGCTGTAGTCTTATCTAATCTGGCAGATGCAAAGTTCTAGTTTTAAGAGAAATCTGTGAATTTAAGTATCTACACATCAGCACTAATTTTCAGAAGCAAGTGTCATGGGACAACAGGAAAGGAAATAAGATGAGACAGAAGTCCAAAAAGAAATAAAGAGTTCAAAAGGCTAATTTTGAACTCTAAGTAAAGGTTGATTAAAATTAAATAACTGAGATTGTCATAAGGGATGGGAAATTAGTATTTGGCTGAAATAAATAAGGATCTGTGGACATTTGGATTCACTCTTCTGGAAGTGTCACAGAAAGAGAAATAATGATCAGTCGGTGTTACCCTGGAGTAACTTTATTTCCTGATTAAGTTGGGTGGCTGGGTGGGGGCATTTTACCATACACCAAGTTTTCCATTCTCAGCATTCTATTCTTGTACAGGATCAGTCATGCTATATTTCTAAATTGAAAGATTCTTCTGCCTGAAAGCAAAATGCCACTTGACATTTTAGCAAGCCATAATTCAAGGAAATGGAAGAACAAATACCAAAGGGTAATTTAGTGTAACAGGATGTTTAAAAGGGAATGTTTTTTTTCTCCTACCTCCTTATCAACAGAGGTCCAAAAAGTCTGAAAGCAAAATAATTAATTAATTAAGAGGTAGACAGCATTCCCACATTTCAAAGTGAGGTACTAGATCAATTCTTTGTGCTCGCCCCCTTTGTCAAGAAGGTGGCTCTAAAACTGATCTTGTGATGCTCAGATCAACCACCACTCTAGGACAAAAAAAGACTAAGGATGCAGAAATTCTAAGAGAGACTTGCACTGGAGAGAGTCACAGGTAAGGACTGAGTCCCACCCTCATGGAAGAGGAGGGACTCTTCCCCTCAGTTTTAGCTTCCATTCACACAAGCCATGCAAAAAGCTAAATATCTGCTGCCCAGGATAACCCTTAGAGGGACATAATGAGCCAGTGAATTAATATCTGAAAAGGTCTACTGTGACTGAAACTGCCCCAGTGAGCAGGAGGAGAAGGAGTGACTGTCAAGTAGCTGGAGTGACAAGGATGTGTGGGTTTCCTATTGGTCAAGCAGAAGTTAACCCAAGGGAAGTTATGCAAGAGGCAAGGCTGCCAGTGTGAGGAGACTGGAACAGAAAAACCCCAACTGGTGGGGTTGAGCCCCAGGAGTTTGGTCAAAGAAAGCATTAACTTAGAAAAGTGCAAGGCGGAGGTCTCTGGATACTGTCATCAGAGAATGCTCAACTTTACCCTCTAAATGTGAACTATGGACTTTAGTTAATAATAAAGTATCAATATTGGTTCATGGATTGTAACAAATGTACCACACTAACATTTGACACTGTATGGGCTGAGGGCAGAGTATGTATGAACTCTCTACTTTCTATGCAATTTTTCTATAGAGCTTAAAAAAGTAATACAGGCACATGGTAATAGAAATGCCAACTGTATCAAAGAAAATACAATGAATAAAATTGTTTTCTAAAAAAAAATTGTGTAATACAAAAGATGAAATTATGAGACCATGAGTTAGGAAGAATATAGAAAACAAACCAAAAACAACAACAACAACAACAAAATTAAAACTGCCTGGCATTAGAGAGTTAGAAGAATGTAAGAATGAGATCCATCTGAGTGGCAGAAGAGATGAAATGGCTGAACAACAGGAAGGAAAGACTAGAAGTCATAGAATGAGAGTGATGTTCAATATTCAAAGTTAAGCTCTTTGAACTTCTGTCACATAAACCTCTGTGAGTGCAGGATGCTCAGTCATATCCAACTTTTTTTGAATCTGTAGACGGTAGCCTGCCAGGCTCCTGTGTCCATGGGATTCTCTAGGCAAGCATACTGGACGGGGTTGCCATTTCCTACTCCAGGGATCTTCCCGACCTAGGGATCGAACCTTCCTTTCCTGCAGCTCTTGCATTGAAAGGCGGATTCTTTACCACTGAAACACCTGGGAAGCCCACAAATCTCTGTGTGCCTTACCAAAACCAGAAGTAAAATCTGACATACATTCTAAGAGAGGTAGCTAGCTAGCTAGACACATACATACATACACACATATATTGCTTTTGAAGAACAGGGTTAATTTCCAAAATTAGGTTGATGATGGAGTAGACACAGAAGACTAGAAGACAGGATAGAAATCAATCATTACAAAGAGACAAGAAGTAAGAATCAGATACCAGCCTGAGAATATAAGCTCTCCTTCTGCCACACACACACACATATCTACCAATGATCAGAATGGGAGCGAAATCTTGAGGTAGTCATTAGACATTCCACAGAGCATAGAAGGAACTGGGGGCCAATTTTACCCTTTACAGGTAAGATGTACTAACCTGTATGTTTTCTTATCAAGTAGCGAATGTTTTGATGGGTCTAAACATGATTCCTCCTTAGAAAATAAAGGAATTTCCTTTATGCTTTTCTCTTGAATCTTATTTCCCATTAAATTAGTGTCTCTTTCAGGAACAAAAAAACAGTTTTCAAGTTGCCAATGCTTTTCCTAAAAAAAAGAGAGAGAGAGAGAGATTTATTTTTATAAAATGTACTTTCCTTGAACATTTGGGCTTCCCACCTGGCCCTAGTGGTAAAGAACCTGCCTACTAATACAAGAGACGTAAGAGATGCAGGTTCGATCCCTGGGTCAGAAAGATCCTCTGAAGGAAGGCATAGCAACCACTCATCTTCTTGCCTGGAGAATTCCATGGACAGAGGAGTCTGGTGGACTAAAGTCTACGGGGTAGCAAAGACTGGGACAGGAGTGAAGTGACTAAATATGCTAGATTCTTTATTGAAGTCCTCAGAACATCAAAAATGAAGGAGATATGTAAGTTCCCAAGGAGCTTACAGTCTTAAAAGGGAGATGGAACATACACGTGTAAGTTTAATAAGATTAGAAAGGGATGCATCATCATAAGAAGCAAACAGAAATTTTCTGAAGTTATAATTTGTCTTCTACCAGTTCACGCTGTATCCACAGGAAGGCCTCAGGGAACACAGCCTGTATGATGAGGGAGCATTAGGGATCCGCAGCATATCTCACCTGCAAGTGATCAACTTTGTCAGAAGGATTTACAGGGTAGAATGCCTCCAGGGCCCAGGGAAATAGTGTCAATGAATGATCAGGTCTCTATAGGATGATAAATAGTAAATTAAATTCAGCCTCAGTGTTCATAAGCAAAAGGGAAAGAAAGATGGGACTACACTGACTTAGAGTAAGCCCATTTTCCATTAAGGGAGCCATAGCTACTCTCAGGGAAGGACATATGTTCTTTCCCAAGAGAAGTAAGAAATACAGATCTTATATGAAAACTCATGTGCAAACATGGGAAACTTAAATTTTAAACACTGGGTGAATAAGGTCAATCAAAGTCACCGAGTATCAGAAGCATCAGCTGAGGAGGGGGAACTGGAACACAAACTCTGCAGAGCACAACAGTGGTCAGTGCTGTGATGGACACTGAAGAAGCACACGAACCACCTCACTTCTTTTTATACCACAGTCGTCTGACAGTTTCCTGGGATAAATGTATCTCCACAGATAAAACATCCCCACTCCATCTCTCCAGCTCTAGAAATAGACATAGCACACTACTTACGTTTAAAAATCTAACTTGGACACCAACCTCAGATCAATAGCTATGCAGTAAAACTGATTCACAGTCTTTAAGAAAAAAAACTTCTTTTATGAAATATACTGAACCGCAATTACATGAAATTTTGAGTACGTTAATCAAATTGAATGCAATCAGAAGATGAAGCCTTAATGAAGGCAATTAAAATACATGACTGCCTTTCCTTTTGTTTTTATAACTACTAGACCAAAATTAATTCAACCAAAAGACAAATGCAACATTCAAATATAGGTCAAAGGTCACTATGCTGTACATATCAAGTTGGCAGGAAAAAATTGTTCTGACCTTAGTCATCTTTACAAATGGAGTCCCTTCTTATCTAAGTATTTCCATCTGCCTACCATATCTTTCTGTGAAAGCATGCCTCTGCTCAAACTAGGAGAAGAACATTCACTGTTGTTTTTTTCCAGTTATCTACTAATTTCCTTTTTCTTCCTCCACTCCTTTTTACGTCCTTCCCCTCCCACTGCCTCCTATGGCCCTTGAAACTAGCAGCACCATATCCAAGAGCTTAATAAAAGTGAGTTCTCAAAAAAAAAAAAATTAAAGTTCAGGCAGAAGGGACTAGAAAACCCAGCTGTCCTGTGCTTTGCCAGCCTTTACTTTCTAAAACTACCCGGGCTATCTTGAACAGAAGGGATAAAACCAAACTGTTTTCATGGAGGCTTTTAGAGGCTGAACTCCTTCGAAAGACAAAAGACGACAAAACAACTAAGGAAAATGACCAAAGGTATACAAATGAACAGTTTTACTAGCATATATTTCTTAATTCTAATAAAATCTCCACACAGATTGTGCTTTCTGGACACAGTTTTTGTGGCATCCATACCTAAAACAGTCCTATTTCTTGCTTTAGCATCATCTAAGGTCCATGGGGTCCAAAGAGTCGGAAAAAACTGAGCAACTAACACACACACACACACACAAACACACACACACAAAAGGTACTTTTGCTCCAGACACCACCTGCCAGATGACTCTTTGTTTCTTTGCACCTCCTTTTACCAGAGCCCGTGTGGCATGGCCTCGTAGCAATGTCAGGATTGCAGTAACTTCTAGAGCTGCCAGCTTTTCAACTCCTTTTATGTTCAGAATGCCAGCCGCGCCCCATGCTGTCTCTCTCACCACAACTGCCCACACACCCATTTGAGTTCCCACGCAGACACTCTTTTTGCTGAGAAAAGTCTAGCACTTGCCTTATTTACAGAGCAGAAGAGGCTGTTCAGCTCTTGGCTGTCACGTGGCAACTCCCACATTACCCAGCCAATCCACCCACCAATTTACCATCATTTTCTGATTTACCACCACCCTCCACGTCTGCAAGGGCTGTACGGAATTGGGGCAGCACAGGTTGACGTCCTCAAGCTGACTCCACAAAAGGAACAACAGACTTTGTCTTCCAGTATGAAGGGAACCTCCACACTCAGGGCATGAGAGTGGCATCCAAGGCTGCTGACTAGGACTAAGTCAACCAGCCAGGCAGAAACTGAAGTTCCAGGGTGAGCTCTTACCACCATGTCTGAACAGTACTGGTTGAAATAGAACAAACTGCTATATTGTCCCCCAAACAAAAGGGACTAGTAACTGAGTTCCCATGAAAACAAATGGAAAAAAGAAATATGAGACAATAAATATTTTCTTTCTTTCAAGACCTCTGGTTCCATTTTTTTGTAAGCTCATATAAATCAGAGCTTAGCTTCATGGGAAGAAGAAGTTAAAAACATGAACCGTGAAATGACAGCTTGATTCAAAGCCAAACTCTACCACTTATTAGTGTCTGTGACTTCAGCAATTGATTCACACTCTCTGTGCCTCTGTTTCCTCATATGTAAAATGGGAATAATGAGCGTTCCTCCCTAATGGGACAGGCAATTATGAAGATTACATGAAATTACTCATGTAGGGTTTCCACGTGGCACTAGTGGTAAAGCACCCGTCTGCCAACGCAGGAGACATAAGAGAAGAGGGTTCAGTCCCTGGGTCACGGAGATCCCCTGGAGCAGGGCATGGCAACCCACTCCAGTATTTTTGCCTGGAGAATTCCACGGACAGAGGAAACTGGTGGGCTACAGTCCATGGAGTCACAAAGAGTCAGACACGACTGAAGCAACATAACACGCACATAGAGACCTCAGAACAGGACAAACTCAGAAAACATTAATGAATGTGATTTTGGCAGGAATAAATCAGACAATGAACACAAAAGATTTGTTTTTTTAAATTTTCTACATTTGATTATTGCCTGATTGTTATCTGACGGTCACAGTCATCTATCTATTTTATAGTAATGCAGTACAATTATCCATACTGTATTTCTACTGAATTTTGAAACTGAAGAGATCCACTTATTTTGGTGGAGAAATTTTGCTCAGAAATCCTTACATATTTTAAGCTGCTTAGGTCCCCCATCTTTCCATGTCTCCGGTGTCCTCTACTTGATGGAACTGCCATGGTTAATAAGGGAGGCCTGGAGCTATAGTTGCAGAAATGGAAGTCAGTTCTTTCATGACTAATGAAATTTACTAGCCGATGAAATTCAAATGGAAACCAGGCCAAGTTCATACTAAATGTCAAGTAAATATTAGAATAGTAAAGAAGCAATATTTCTACCTGACCAAAGATCTGGACAGGAACACCACAGATATCAGTCACACAAACGCTGCAGTCTGCAGAGGCAGAGAGAATCAGCGAGCGGCCGTCCAGCTCACACATCTCTAAGGAGCTTATCCAGTCTTCATGAGGCCGGAACGATCTTATCAGAGTTGGGGCCTGTGTGAGTTTGTTCTTGCTGGGATTAAGACAGTACTCCTGAATGAAAAGACATGCCAGAATTCTAAAAATGTCCAAATATGAAATGACTACTGTGATAGAACACTTTTTTTTTAAGTCTGATACAGAAATTGAACAAAGGTGCATTTGGAAACAGCAATCTGTAATACAAATGCAAAAGAATAGCTCATGATAACAGAGGTTAGAAAAATGGTATTCACATCCCAGAAAAGGTTTCTAACTGATTTGACCAACTTGAGAAGTAGAAAGAAAGGAAGGACAGGGAATGGAAGGATGGAAAAATATAAGCAGTAAAGTCAGCTATTAGATAAAGTGAATGAACTTTATTATGTATAGGTAGTCACATTTTATACAATTTTATAGCATTATTAGAAAATTGAGCAGGTAATCAGTGACACAAAAAAACCCAAAAAAAACTCAGGATGACAATGTTAGATAACAGGCCAGTACACTACTTAGATTATGTTTACTATCTCATTTAAAATGAGGCATATCTCAGCTATTTATTCTCAAACAATGCTGTAGTACCGTACTAACAATATTGCACTCCTAAATTGGGAGACTGACCTGACTATATATTAATAGAGGATTTTCAATATTGAGAAAAACCTATTTTTCTCCATGAATTAGAGAAGACTCTGATCAGTACATAAGTTTTCTTTAAAATATTGAATGTTTCTTCCTTTATCTAGAAACAGACAAGACCTGATTCATAATTATCTGAAACAAAAGACAATCAAAAATTATAATGATAATGTAAGAATTTTTTCAACATACCTCTATATTCCAGATTTTTAACCACCCCTCCAGATCTCCTGTGGCGAGGTATCGATTTGATTTATCAGTAGACATAATAATAGGACCAACTCCACTATGAGCCAAAAATTCAGCCAAAAGTTGCTTCTTAAATGTATCCCAGAATCTGACATACCCAGATCCTCCACATGATACCAGGTTGGCTCCCCCTAATATGTAAGAACACCTAATTAGGAAACCGCAAACACAAGAAACAACTTCCTCATCAGTTTCCTTGTTGAAAGCATACGGATGTCGGACAGGTGAGTAGCCCTGCGATCAATTCCCAGCACTCTTGATTCTCTCAAATACACACTGGGAAAAGCCCTATGAAAGCTTCACTGGTTTGTGCTGAGTATTAAGTGAGGTAGGATACGTAAGATGGTCTATAAAATCTAGTTACCACTCCTTCATTCATTATTTTGATATTATTTGGGTTTCAAAATTTTGATAAAATTGATTTGTTACTTCAGACAAACTTACAAAATATTAATTTCAACATTATGATAATAATCCAATTACAGAAAACCCATCTTTCTTAACTACTCATTGGACACACATACCAAAGTAGTAAAATTCCTCATGCACAGAGCTGGTTATGCATATATGTATAGTTACAGTAGCACAGCGATGGGTTTCCTGTGCAACCATATGCTTAGAAATCTACTTATGAGCTTGCTTTTTAATCTTTCATCAAGAATTCATTGTAAGTCCTTATGGAACACTTTTTTGATTCATAGGCCTAGAACTAACCTTTTCATTTTCCATTTTTATACGCATGTAGAAGTACTTTACCTAAATTATTCTTCTGTGGCAAAGTTCCTATTATTATTTGATAAATCTGTAGATGACTTTCAATTTGCTTCACAAATGAGCTGCCTATTAACAATGATATCTGTTTAAGGTAGAAATAATGGTATATAGCCGCTTCAGTGGAAACAATTTGGTAATACTGATAACATTAAGAAGAATTAGTGTTGAGGAAATGAGAGCAATTTCAGGATAACAGTTCATTTTATGAGTGTAGGTGCATTCTGGAAAATAGAAAGTTTTAGACTCTAACCATTTCAAGGTCTATTTTAAATATTCCACAATGATTCTAGAACTCTATAAGGGTATATACCTTTATTGATTTTTAATGCAGAAAAATTTTACATGAAAATCATGCAGATTTTCTATCTTCAAATTGAATATGAGAAACTGAATATGGAAAACAGGGTTCAGATATGTTTATTTCTTTTTTCAATCATATAATACATATAGATCTAGATTCCTAACATTAAGAAAAAACACTTCTAAAATTAAAAAATTATTTTTTAGAAGAAAAGTTAAAAATATGCATTGCTTTCAGAAGCAGATTTTTATTTTGGGAAGATGCAAGCTGCATCAATACCACGTTTACATTACCACTGAAGACAAAAAGGAAATTAAGCAAATAGTTATTTCATTTATTATAATATCAAATAACTGTGGTAAATCATATGTTAGCATGTATCTTAGAAGCAGCTCTAACCAGAATTATTCTGAAAAGGATGCACAGTTGGTATAGACACCCAAAGCATTACCTACTAACCCCCACCAAAAATATTAAGACAAAGAGCAGGCAGTTCTCATGACCTGGGATCAGCAATTAGCAGCAGCTATTTCAAATTTCAGATTAGTTTCCAGTCTCCAAGTTTCTCACTATTTTCTCCTAGCCCATGTTGATCACATGTGCCAGTGTGGTCTTCTCAGATGCAACTCTTGTATCCCATGTGGGCTTTGGCTCATATATTTGGAGCATATTTCATGCTGTGCACTGTGCTTGTGTACTTAGTGGCTCAGTCCAGTTCAACCCTATGGACTGGAGCCCACCAGGCTTCTTTATCCATGGGATTTCCCAGGCAAGAATAATGGAGTGAGTAGCCATTCCCTTCTCCAGGGGTCTTCTCAACCTAGGGATCGAACTCTGATCTCCTGAATTGCAGGTGGATTCTTTACCATCTCAGCCACCAGGGAAGCCCATGCTGAGCCCTATACCTGACAAATCTCTATGCCATGGCTAGATTCAGTTCAGGTTAGTCACTCAGTCATGTCTGACTCTTTGCAGTCCCATGGACTGCAGCACACCAGGCTTCCCTGTCCATCACCAACTACCAGAGTTTGCTCAATCATGTCCATTGAGTCAGTGATACCATCTAACCATCTCATTCTCTGTCATCCCCTTTTCCTCCCACCTTTAATCTTTTCTAGCATCAGGGTCTTTCCTAAGGAGTCAGTTCTTTGCATCAGGTGGCCAAAGTATTGGAGCTTCAGCTTCAACATCAGTCCTTCCAATGAATATTCAGGGTTGATTTCCTTTAGGATTGACTGCTTGGATCTCCTTGCAGTCCAAGGGACTCTCAAGAGTCTTCTCCAACACCACAGTTCAAAAGCATCAATTCTTCGACACTCAGCTCTTTTTATGGTCCAACTCTCACATCTATACATGACTACTGGAAAAACCATAGTTTTGACTATGCAGACCTTTGTCAGCAAAGTAACATCTCTGCTTTTTAATATGCTATCTAGGTTTGTCATAGCTTTTCTTCACTTCTGATTGTTGCCCAGAGTTTTTCTCTATCTGATCCTGACATACACAACATGGTATGAGTTCCTGGTGGAGTCTGGTCTAGCTTCTGCTCCTGGACCCATCCTCCTGAGCCTTAACCTTGTTGGCCGTGGCCTGTGACTTCTGTAATCTGGCCCTGACTGTTTGCTAGATGCGTCAAACTCTACAAGACCTAGATCAAATCAGACTGAACTTTCTTTAGGTTTCCCTGTCCCAACATTTTACAATATATCAAAGCAGTCTATAGTCAAAATATAAATATATATTTTACCTGTCCCTGTGATATTTTTTCTTGCTTCAAGGAAGCAAAGCCTCATAACAGCATGATTGCACTCAGTGTCCATCTCAAAGGAACAGGCTCTCAGGGTAGCCTGGTCATATGTAGGGTGGGTAGAGGGGCTCCTCCCAGCACCAAGAAGCTTTTGAGGCCCTGCATCTGAGATAGAGACAAGCCAGGTGACTTAATGAATAGAAACATCTGCTCTTCAAACACTTATGAAAAACAATAGGCCACCCCCATCACAGTCTCTGATGATTCCAGCAAGTCTTACAATGCACTTCCAGTCAATATCCATAGAGCCCCCTGCAGTTCACTTCCTCAGCCTCAACTTCACAGACTGATTGATCCCATTTTTGTTTCTCATACTCCATATAAGTTTACTGTGTTTTCCCCTGATATGAATTAATAGGGACTTCATTTTGTAGACCCTGATAACATCTTAGAGATACTGATATGTTCAAGACAAATGTGATCCTAATATCATGCCATTTTCAACTTATTAATCATTAATATTAAGCTTGTAAATAATTTAATGAACTTGAGATATAATGACTATGTATTTAAATCATCATTTTTAAGCAATGTTATTTGTTAGTGAGTTACCTTGAACAGGATATCCTTAGTGGTACTTCAATCATCTAATGACATCATCTTCACATCCCACTAATAAAAACTGGGGATATTCATCTCTGAATCTATGAATAGTCTGAACATACTTATGAAAAACTTATACAGAGGTATCTTCAAACATTCAAAGCAAGAAATCTACAGCAATGCTTCTTGTGTCTTTTAAAAATTTGACATTATCTGCTTTTCTTTTCTATTTGTCTCTCTGTGTTTTCAATCACAGCCACAATTAAGTCTGCTGTGAAAACAAGACTATTCCCCTGAGGGCCGATGCAGCAAAGAGGCAGAATTCCACTTTCTCCATGGAGGATTCAAATGAACCCGAATGATGAGCTCTTTGTATTGAAAACATAAAGCAAGTCAGAGTTTCATGCCTGCAGCCAAGTAAACTCCAAATTTCTTATGTTAGTTTTCTTCCTCCTAACAAATTACTCCCTCAGCTTTTCACACACACACAAACACACACACACACACACATGCAAAACTGTATCTGAAGACCAGTCCTTTCCTAATCTAATTCAGTCTCTGTGAGTTTATCCAACTGATACAACAGAACCTCACTGGCACATGAGGTATGACATATTCATTACCCAAATAAATTAGTCTAAGGAAAAACCTTTAGTATCTAGGGAAACTAAAATAAAATGTGAAAAGCAATTGTCAAGACATTTTGCTTAAGCATAAAATATTCATCTGCTCTGCTAAACTTCCATAAAATACAATATAATTCCATCTAATGCTCCACACAGGTTTCTAAAGCAAGAAATAATTTAAGATTTCCAGGTGGCATAATATTTAATATAAGCTCTAGACTAAGCCTGAGCAGCCTATCAAGTGAACACAAGTTCCCATTTTCCTACCAAGGAGTACCCAAGGTTCACTCAAAGGCAATTTGGCGAGGCTTATTGGCAAAAAATAAACTAGATAAAAATGAGAGTCCTGTTCCCCGCTGTCAGTAATTCAGAAACGCTGATGTAGCATAAGGAAAAGGAACAGCAAGCCATGGAGAATTTGCTAAGCCAAGTAAATCTCAAGGTTCTTTTTAGTCACTTTGACAAGACAACGGTATCACTAATCCCTGGCGCTTACAGCCAATCATCTATAATTCAGAAGCAAGCCCATGCACAAACAACCAGGCCACATTATTTTAGTTTCAAACTTGCACTCACCCGATTTTGATTTTAGCAGCCTCTGATAATCAGGGTGAAAGACATAGTGAGCATTTTCTGTGCTGTTGTTCCACAGAACAATTTCTCCATCATAACTCCCTACAGGAGCCAAGACAGAGAATAGAAATTACCAGAAAGTTAGATAGAAAATACGAGCAACAACAATTAGAAGAAATCATTGGCATAATAACTTACATAGAATCTGGCACTTTGTAAGTTTCCTCTATATATTTGGAGACATGAATGAATAGTAATTACTAGTGGGATTTTTTTTGCATTTATTATTTATTTATTTTAATTGGAGGCTAATTACTTTACAATATTCTATTGGTTTTGCCATACATCAACATGAATCTGTCACGGGTTAGTGTTTTTATTAAACTTTAGAAATTAGAAACTTCACAAAATACCATTCAGTAAGTTTGATAGAGATTATTGTAGTATCTTTTTTTTATTTTGTGGTAAGAAAGCATTCAGAATAAAGGCTTTGTAATTCATCAATTTGAGTCCTGGTTCTACCACCTACCAGCTGTGTAACCTTGGCAAGTTATTTACCTTTACTTGATGCCACAAATTCCTCGCCTAAAAAATGGGTTAATAAATTTATTTATCTGATAAATAAACGTATGCTCTGAAGAACGAAAAGCACGTACTGCCTAGAATATTACAAATGCTGAAATAGTATTAATAACTACTATATTATTTGTTTATTATTGAGGGCAAATGAATTTTCCTTCTAGGTCTCTGTTTCCTACATCTGTTCTTTTGTTGTATGTGTTCTGTTTATTTTTTCTCTTTTATGTTCTTTATTGAATGTTGCTTTTTCCAATCCTAGAACTTTCCCTACACCAGTCTTTTCATACTGTTCCATGCAGAAAACATAGAAAAGTCCAAACAGTGAGGCTAAGTCTGACCAAGCTGGTTTTAGAAGGAGCAGTGCATGCCCAGACCACTGTTCTCAGCAGCCCCAGGAGAAGAGCTCCCTAGTGAGCAGAGGGCCAACATCAAGAGGAGAGCTAAAGACTAGAGCTGAGTGGTGTGTACCGATGGTGTCCTTCTTGGGATTTGCAGAGAGAAGAGAGTAATGCCCACTGCACTCTGTATTGTCCTGGAGAGGCAACCTGTGTAACTCACAAACTGGCCAAAGATGATAAGCTTCCATGGGCTAGCTGTTCATGAGATATCCATCTTCTCTTAACATTTTAAAATGCTTCACTTGCAAAGTGTTTGACAGAGCATGTTCACATAGGATTGAAGGAATGAACGTGAATGAAGAGATTATTTATTCCCCAATTACAATGGTATTTTATGACACTTCAGTATCAACTACACAGTGATACTTGTTTTAATCACATTTCAGTATATGGTACGTGCTGCAGGGTAGACTTCCAGCAGCTATAGAGCAAATTCAACTGCAGAGTTGGCCCTCCTGGAAGTTCTGAAAACAACAAAATTCTAAGTGTAGATAAAGCAGGAAACCTCATATGGTAACACTTCATAGATATCCAAGCTTTTTTCCTGTAATTTTTCATTCCTCTTAATTAATGACATTTTTGGTCCTATAAAACAAATCAGGCTGTCAAAATATGGACTTTATAATTTCATGGTACAATCTGTCTTTATAAATTGTTTTCTTTGGTTGGAAATAATTCAACAATATCTGATCCTCTTTAATATGCCACATCAAAGTATGCCCATGGATCCTGTCAAGAGCTTGGATTTATAAACTTTTTGGGAGACCAGTCTTTAACCAACATTACTTAAAGTAAACTGTGCCCAGAGGGTGTTCCTGTTATGAAACATCTGAGTGCTACAGAAGTGTGATTTGTACCCAACAACCCTGAGGTTGCTCCTCAGAAAAGGACAATGAAAATGAAAGCTAGTATTTACTGATGGGCTTATTGTAAGCACTGGATTAAACCCATACACAGATTATCTTATGTGATCCTCACTATAAACCAACATGCTGATAAATTATTATTTGCCAGGGAAAATGGTATTTTAGAGTCAAAATAACTTGCTCAATATGAGGTAGTGGTAAGTTGTAGAACCAGGATCTGAAGCCCAGAGCTGATGTATGTAACCACTGTTGTACAGCCCTAGAAATAAGGACCAGATTTAGTTGAAAGTACAAGGACAGCTTCTTTAAGAAACCTGTTCATTTTGTAGTTGAAGAAAGGCTTTTTCAAAGTGAGGCAAAAGAAACGATACCACTGATTGTCAAGTGAACATTCAAGTAACCTGTAACAAGAGTTTGTGGAGGTGAAAATGCAGCACATAATATATCATCATGGTGTTGAATGCCTCCCTTCCATTCTTCAGGCTGGATGGAAAACTGATTGAAGTTCTGAGGTCGAAACACAGTAATAGACCTAGTGAAAAAAGGATATAGCAGTTAGCCATGGATATAAAAGTGATATAGATATGGAGTAGCCATCCCACAGTTGAATAGCATGATTTGAGAAGTCTAAAAGATGATGCTGGGGACCTCCATGGTGGTCCAGTGGTTAAGACTCCACACTCCCAATGCAGAGGGCCTGGGTTCCATTCCTGGTCATATTCCACATGTTGCAACTAAAGAGTTTGCCTGCTGCAACTAAAAAATATCCCATGTGCCACAACAAAGATCAAAGATCCTGCAACTAAGATCTGGCACAGCCAAATAAATAAATATTTTTTAAAAAATAAAAAAAAAGATGATGCTATCCAAAACTTTATCCCTACTTGTCATCCATAAGGCTAAATCCCAACACTGAACTTCCTTTTGAAGTCTCTCTTAAATTCCCTGGTAAATTATGAATATCAGAAGGTTAATCTTCCTTTCACAATCATTAACCAAACATGTATGCATTTATCAGATTAATCATCCACCACCAAGAACCTAAAAGCAAAATGTCTCCAAAGTGGAACCACTAAGAATTTCGTGGCAGTAACAATACAAAAGAGTAGAGTCTGTGAACAAATAATATTGGATAGTTTAGACAAAATCATCAAAGTTTCTTTTCATCAGTTCATCCAGGATATTTAACATGTTTATATTCCCTGTGGCATTTTCCAGACGTACTTGACCACAGAGTCCTTCCTCATATGGCATCTTGAGGAACTGTTTGTGGAACACTTGAAAATTCAGCTTCAAAGGAAGGGATGGAGGACAGAGATGTTTTCAACAGAAATAGTTTTTTAAAGGTCAGTATCCTGAGGCATTACTGGTGAATTTGAGGACAGATCAGAAAGGACAGAGAATGAAATGCCTGATGCCTGGTGAGGAGAGGGGGAGCTTAAAAATTACATACCGGAGGCATCAAGTTATAGGACCATCCTGTTTCCTCTTGATTGAACTCTGGCTACCAGCCTCTGGCAAGCCTCTCCCCACTTCTAGAGCCACACTCATTTCAAAGGGGCATTTGTAACTCCAGGCTTGGTGTCTCCACCCACATTCTCTCTTCACTTTTCTGAAACCTTGCTTCTATTTCACTTGCACTAAAGGTCTCCAATTGCCCTACCAGCTCCTCACCCTCTGATGGATGAGTTTGTTCTGGAAACTCTTCTGTTGCCAAATGCCCTGTTTTTCTTCCTGTTCCCTGACCTTTCACTCCTTGTACTCTGTTTCCCCTTCTCTCTCTTTCACCTTTCAATATGGACACTGTTGACCATCATTGCTCCACCCCTGGCTCTCTCATCAAAAGGGCTTGTGCAGGGGTTTTGTATACCATCAATTTTTGTATTGGTTTTTGTATTATTTTTGTATTGGTTTTTGTATTATTTTGGGGGTTTTGTATTCACCACCAGTGAATTTCCAGCCCACTTCTATACATGTGGCTCTTAAATCTACCTTCATTCATGACTTTTTCCAGTGTTGAGTTGTTCTCACTTGACAGCTGACAGTTCCATTATAGTTTCCATCAGCTAATATTAAAAATCTAAAATTTCTACCTTCCCTCCACAGGAGGACTCACCAAATTCTCAAAATTGATCAATAGATCAGAATTCCAAATTCCTGCTTGTCTTTCTCTTCCTTAGTCAAATAAAATCCTCAGATTCTGCCTCTGTGATGTTATATATTCATTCCTTCCTCTTTATTTTAAATAATCAATGACAGTTTCCTAGCTTAGCACTCACTAGCTCAAGGCTGAAAAATTGTAAAGGACTCTTAACAAATTTCACTGTCTCTAGGCTACCCACCTCTGGTACATCTTTCATCCTGCTACCAGATTAATCATTTCATTCAGGAGCTCTTCATATACATTCATTCTACAAACATTTCTTGTTTCCTCCATGAAAGTCCCTGCTCATGGTGCTATAGGGAACAGAACCTACAGAGCCTAACCCTAATAGATGGGTAAGATTTGGAAGAGGAAGTCACTCCAAGCAGTGCAGGGAAACAGCATAATCAAAAAGATAAGGCTAATATCCTGTTAAGAAAATATTTGTTAGGTTTTCCATTTCTTACACGACAAAAATCAAATGTGTGGACCTATTGAGACTCAACAATATTTGGATCCAATCAACTCTTTTAGAATTTTTCCCTTTATTCTTCTGTCCTTGGTTTTCAGAGTAAAATGTGAAAGTCCAGTTAAATGTTTGACAGGGCTACTGGAAACCACAGGTAAAACTGATACACCTTCCTAAGTGTTCATTTTACTCAAAGATTTTGGGAGAAAATTTTTTATATTAAAATAAGGATAGATGAATAAATGTAATAGAAGCAAAATTCGCCTGGATTTTATAGATAGAATACAAGGTTTCAAATAGATTCCCTCCTTGCAGGAGCTATTTTAAGCTGTTACGAGTATTTAGAGTTTGTTTCTGAAGCACATCTCATGTTCAAGCCAATCAGTACTCGTGTGTGTGTGTATGTGTGTGTGTTTAGTTGCTCAGCCGTGTCTGACTCTCTGCGACCCCATGGACTGTATCCCACCACACTCCTCTGTCCATGGGATTTTCCAGGATTTCTACTAGAGCGGGTTGCCTTTTCCTCCTCCAGGGATCTTCCTGATCCAAGAATTGAACCTGCATCTCCTGCGTCTTGGGCATTGGCAGGTGAATTCATTACCACCTGTGCCACTCGAGAAGACCTAAGCAATATTCTTGCTGCTCTCTAAATATGTTTTGCATTTCTAGCTGCCTTGTTTTTATTCACAGTGGGCTCTTCCATCCCTGCGTGGATTTCTTTCCACACACATACCCACACTACCTGACTATACACCCATTCATTAAATCCTATCTTGTTCTGTAGGCTTCCTTGATAACTAGTGTTGAAATAAATATATCCCTCTTCTGATCTCTTACATAATTTACATTTTACTCACAATATTTAATTCATATTATATAGTCTCTGCTCCTCTGCTATAGTGTAAGTTCACAGAAAACAGGGATCGTGTTTTATTGTACAACCCTATCATAGTGACCTACACATGTTGCATATTCAATAAATATTTTCAAATGATCGGATGAAAACTTCTCTGCTCAGATGTTACCTCCTTGGGGAAGCCCTCCCTGACCACCCAAGCTAAAGACTTCCTTGAGTCTCTCATTCCTCACCTACATCATTTTGATTACATTATCATTATGTGATATTGGGATCTATATCTATTTGTCTGATTCTTTTCTGTCTTTCCTACCATAAGCAAGCTCTAGGAGAGCAAAGCTTTTGTTTTTTTCCTCTCAGCATTAGTAGTGTCAAAATAGTACCTAGAAAATAAGAGGCATTTCATAAAAGTTTGCTGAATCAATATATGAATTACTCTACTTTTTAAATCAATAATCTAATATTAATGTTATTTTAATAGTATTAATACAAGGCTTAGCAAGACAAGATAGTATAAGTAAGGTAATTTGCAGTTCTGAAATTGTCATGAATTTTGTAAGCGTTTTATATGTATATATTTTAAATTTCCTCTTTACCTAGTGGTATGTTTGATGGAAGAGATTACCTTTCGATAAGGGAGAGTATGAAGGTGGGAATGAGATGGAAGAGGTCAGTCTATATTTATTATCTCTCCACCAATATTTAATGTCAGCTGTCTTCTTTGCCAAGCTACCATTTTAACTGGATATGCTTAAGGAGTACACCCCAAAGCACAAGTCCTTTTCATACCATGGTATAAAAAGTAGCCATTCTGATATTTGACCTTGTGTGTCAGAGCGGTGAGAAGCTAATTAGCTGCCAACTTTCCCTTAAAACCTGACCTGAAACTTTCATTTGAAATGACAGTTATCCTTAAAATACCTTCAGAATCCACACTGTATTTCTTACTTTGTACATTTCCAAGATAACTTTTTTCTAAGTTTGTGCTTTTGCCAAGAGTAAAATTGAAGTGCAGAACGAGCCAATTTTTAGGCCATTTTAAGAGTCTGAGAGATGTGTTCTTTCTGACATTGAAGGAGGTTACTAGTTGCATTCCACACCTCACATCTGAAGTCCTGGGAAGACTGCTACTGAGTCACTGCGTTCTTCTGATGACGGCCTTATCTCTAATTCAGAATTTAGATGTAATGACCAGTTCTGAGAAAGCAAAATTAGTTTGCCTGACAAGAGGCAAAAATAAATTTTTTAATGTGTTAAAAAATAATCTCTTCTAGGATGAATGAGATAGGATAATGAATTTTACCAAAATTTGTCATGTAGAAACTATCACATTGAGAACAAAAGAACAAAGTCAATTATTTGTTCTCTTGGGGCTTCTCAGTGGCACAGTTGGATGAAGAATCCACCTAGCAATGCAGAAGATGCAAGAGACATGGGTTCGATCCCTGGGTCAGGAAGATCCCCTGGAGAAGAAAATAGCAACCTACTTTAGTATTCTTGCCTAGGAAATCCCATGGACAGAGGAGCCTGGCAGGCTATAGTGCATGGGGTCACAAAATCAGACATGCATTTTACACATCTGTTCCTTCAGAGATTAATTGTTCATGTCTTGTTAGTCCAAAAGAACATATACATTGTTTTTAGAATAAAAAGGTTATCTCAAAGGTAGGGAATGAGTTCAAAATAAATCAGTTATTTTTTCATGCTTTTTCCTAAAATTTGTGGAGCCCAATTTTGGATACTGAAACCATCACAAAGTTAGTCTTGAGGGTTATTTGTGAATTTCACACATATTCGCCCCCATCCAGCCTCCAGCAAGATTATCCAGAATAAGTCACAGCTTTGGAAGTGCTCATTCTGATTCTCATCCTAATAATAAAAAATGATTGAGTCATATATAAGATTACATACAGTTCTTTAGCAAGGCAATTATTTTGAGAATTTAATATCTTGTGATAGGTAAGTTTTATTGTTGAGGAACTTCAAATCCCTAATTTCAATTCCCTTAAAAAATACTTTTAGAAATAGAATTATATCAACAGCTATTCATTGAGCACCTACTTTTTAAAGAATTCTGTGAAGAATGCTACTATCAATCATATTTTCAGAATTATTTGAAATTATATGAAAATTCTCTTTTTTGTATTTATATTTTTATATATTATATATATGTATTTATATAAATATTTATATATTTTACAGACATAAAACAAACAAAGTTTTCTCCTTTAACTGAAAGAAGAGAAATAAATGAAAAACTTATTTTTATTTTTATAGAGAGTTGTAAATATTGAATCATAAAATTTCAGGGCATAAAAATAAGATAAAATCTTAAACTTCATTATGATCATTTATTTGATTTTACCAGAACTATACATATCATATGACTACTTAACAAATGCAAAGGTAGTTCATCATCTCTTCATTTAGTTTTACCAACATAAACATGGTTAGGTGTTTAACCGAGCATTTTTTAACTGACGCGATGTCAATTTACAGCTTTGTCTCTCAGTACATTTTGCTTACGATGATAAGAAACATATTGTAGAATATCTGAATTTGGGTTCTTTTTTCCAGTGGAAGTAATCTCTAGATATGAATGGCTATATTCCTAAACAACCTAATGGGCTCTCTGATTCAGGCCTTGCTTAGCAGAAAGGGGCATTTTCCCTATCCTGCCTTGTATGCATCAACTCCTCAATTAGAACATGATGCCCTTGAGCAAAGGAATCCTGCTTTTTCACATTCAGCACACCATGTTTCCTAACTCCATGTTTTCCATCTAGGTGCAGTTTAAAGATATTTGTGGAAAGGAAAGGAGAAAATTATGGTAAGATAAAATTCTGAGGTATTATTAAGTTGATAATATGTGGTATTTTTTTCCCTTCAAATACGCAAAACTGATTCATTAGCTTTGATTGACCTGATCAACTTAGGCAAATTATTTCTTTAAAAGAATGTAATTGATCTCCCATGATTTAATGACTCCATCAGTAATTCAGGAATAGTAGAAAAAGCATGCACTTTGGCATAAACTTTTAACTCAGCTGCCTCCTAGGTTTGGCCAGGTTACTCATCAAGCCTCTCCTCCTCCTTCGTGAAAGAGAATTGGTAATACTTGGTTTTCTGGCTTATTGTAATGAAAGAATAGATTTGAATATCAATTCTGCTTTCCTCTTATTTGGAGTGTGACCATGGGTAATTAATCTCTTTAATCTTCAGATTTCTATCTATTCAATAAATGTTAAGTCATTCAACAAGTATCACATAACATCTAATAAGCATACATTAGATGTACATACATATTAATGTTCAATAGCTATATTCCTAGGTTAAATAAAGTGCAGGAAATTAGAAAACACAAAGACAAATGGGGGCGTATTTCCACCATAGGAGGAAAGGAAAAGGTTCTGGTAGAAAAGATATGTGAACGAGACTTCAAATAAGAATAAACATTAACTACATGAAAAATATTTGGAGAGAGATTTCTAGATAAAGGGAGAGAACGGGAGTGTGAAATGGTACGGCTTATATAGGAACACTCTGACAGCAGGTTTCTATTTGAGTTTAGAATTTACCCAAGAATGGAGTGTACAAATGAAGCTCAGAATAGGTCTGGGACACAGGGAGCTTTGGTTTTTTTGTTGTAGACATTTTAAAAATCATTGAACCAATGAAGTGACATAGATAAATGGTATTATAGAAATAAATCACTGTAGAAATCATTTAAATGAGTAAATCTATTTAAGAGGTAAAAGAGAGACATTTACTAGAGAAAAGGACAAATGAGAAGGCCGTGACCTTCGTGTACATAGAAACGATGCTCTGAAGTATACAGTCTAGTAGTATTGGAAATAGATTTGAAAAAAATATTTAGACTAGAAAAGAGATAAGGCTTAGTGACTACTTGATTGTGAAGTTGAATAAGAAGGATGACCAGGTAGATGACTAGGATGTCTAGCTATTAACTGAAGCTCTGAATCTAAGAGAAAAGTAGGTTTAGGGAAAGGAAATGAGTAAAATGGGCTTTCATGTTGGCTCAGACTATACACAAATTGCCGGCAATGCAGGAGCCCTGGGTTCTATCCCCAGGTCAGGAAGATCTTCTGGAGAAGGGAATGGCTGCCCACTCTAGTATTCTTGCCTGGAGCATTCCATGGACAGAAGAGCCTGGTAAGCTACAGCCCATGGGGTCGTACAGAATTGGACATGACTGAATGACTATCACTTTCACTTTCATGCATAATACACTCAGTTTAGAATGTGAAGAATTTGGGATTACAGTCAGATACATCCAGCAAGCAAATGAATGAGTGAGCTTAGAAAGATAAGAGCTGACGACAGAGATTAGAGATATCTACAAAATATTGCCTGCCTTCCAAGATGAAGCTAAGGATTAAGTTGGATAATGTATGTAAAGTGCATAATGCTACAAAGCTCTATGAATAAAATAAATTGATGGCATATTTATGTACCGAATTCAATAAATGTAATTTCTATTCCATCTTGGACAGAATTATCAGACCAATTTCTTTATTTAAATAAAGCCTAAAGTTAAAGTTACAGTATAACTTAAGAGCCTCCTCTGGATTTTAAAGAAAGCTTAATAAAGACTCTCAAACTCCCACTTATTTCTTCTCAAGTCACTAAACTATTAGGGAGTTGGCTTAATGGACTATCCTCCCCAAGACATACCAAACAACTTACCTGTTTTCTTGCCTCTTTTGTTAAATGCTTCTTGGTTAAAAAAAAAAAAAAAAACACCTCCCTGCAAAGATCTTGCAAAATCCATCCTAATGTAAGACATCTTGCTTAGAAAATATAAAAATATCATTTTCAAATTCATCAATATGAAAGTAAAACAATATAACTGGGAACATAGTCATTCAACTTTCAATTCCAACTACAGGATCCAAGTCCTGACAACCTTATGGAAGGTGGAAAAGATGGAGAAAAATGAGAAGAGTGATGTTTTCCTCCACTCATTTCAATCTCCCCCAAAATTCCTCCCCAGGGTTACAGAAAGTGATCACCTCCAATACAGATCAGATCATTGGGTGTTCTTTTTAAATCACTTTTAGATTACTCTATATATCTAATCTTTAGAAATTTAACCCTGTGACCAATTTTTTTTAAATGTCTTACATTTGATGATAATTTCTAACCATGGATGTCTAAAAAATATGATTAAGAAAATCGTGTCTCCAAAGTTTTGACCAACACATTAATTTTTAAAGCTCTTTTTGATAGGTGCAAAATTAAAGTGAATTGGCTATATACTACACATCTACTCTGCCATGATACTAGATAATTCTACTTATTCATTGCCATAGCCTAATTACAGAGAGCATTAGGCCATAGTCTACCAGAGCAGTTATGAGTTATTGATGGATCATGATTGCTCCCATGGATATGAAGAAGCTTTCTTTCAAAGGTGAGGATGATTAAATTAGTTCTTAATAGCAAGTAGAACAATCTGAACTATAATTTCTTTCCTTATAGTCAAACTACCTCTGAAAACTAAGCTCTGTGTGGCACTGTATTCTCTAGTCTAGTATGTTCACATTTGCGTTAGACACAACCCTTCCCTAAGTTTGATAAAAATCCCCAAATAAATATTACTTATTTTCTAGGTATAAAATTTGATTTAATCCTAGCTTCAAACCATTACAATCATATTTCTATAGTGAATAATCTTGGGCAAATTACCTATTAGAGCAATATTTCTTGAACCGTTGAATTTATGGACAATGTATTTTTGAAACATATCACACTTCAATTTTCTTAGGGCTTATACAACACCATAGAAAAGGCCCTGTTTATGATCCATTAGTTCTCTCAGGAAAAGAGGAAAACAAAGTAATCTTCTTTATAATGAAATGGAAAAACTGCTCTTTGAATACAGTAAGTGAAATGTGAAAGGCTCTTCTCTACTCTGAAGTGACGGAGGTGCTAACACAGATTTCAGCAGGCTGCTCCCCTCTTGTGCTGCAATTGAAACTGAAACTGAGAAGAAGAAATAGTTCCTTTTACAGTTGAAGGAATGACGTTTATACATTAAGAATTTATTGACTATAAAATTTGGGAAAGTTTCAGATTTAACACTCAGGAAGTGGTATTATGTTGCTATCTAGAATGGTTAAGGAAAAAGACAGGTTCCTAAAGCCAGGAGAAAGCACTGTTAACACTCCTCAAAGCCTCTCAAGCTACATGATCTTAAAATATTTTATTCATTAAGCATCCAGCCAGGTCCAAACAGTTTCACTCATCAAGGTCACCAGCAAGTTAAAGACTCAGAATTAGGATTAAATCAGTCGAAGACTCAGAAAACAGGATTTCTGGATTCTTTTTTCTTTTGTGGTGGTGGTGATGGTGGTGGTTTAGTCTCTAAATCGTGTCTGACTCTTGCAACCCCATGGGTTGTAGCTCACCAGGCTTTTCTGTCCATGGGATTTCCAAGGCAAGTATACTGGAGTGGGTAGCCATTCCTTTTTTCAGGGGATTTATAAAAACCTCTCCTTTTACCTTCCTAGAGTTTTGCATGACGTCTATCATACCTGTCCCAGCCTGTAACTAGGATTGTCTTCTTAAGAACCAGGATGTGTGAAATATCCACAGCTCCCGCTCGCCCAACATTGAGTGTGTGGTGACAACAGCCACTGAGGTCCCAGACCTTTAAAAGAGAAGTTAAAATCAGCTTTGAGATAAGAAAAGAAAATGTCTTCTCAGTGAGTACAGCAATGAGATGTAATAGGATTATTTTACACTTTTTTGTTTACGTTCTGCACTAGGGTTGATTCACTTGAGACGCATAATAATTAAAGCCTTCTCACCACTTAAATTTATCTCATATGTTTATTACTCTATTTGTAACCTTATCAGTCTACTCTGATAATAGTTGATTCAAAGGCAATACATCAGTGTATATTTTTAAGGGGGAGGCAGTATAAAAACATGAAAAGCCTCATTTTGGAGTCTGTCAAAATCCTGTTTCTTTCTCCAAGTATCTTTCTAAACTTTGATTTCCTCATTTATCCCTTTATTTCAGGGATGCTTGGAATTGTAAACATATAATACAGAGCTTGAAATACAGTCATCATGTCCTAGGTTTCCTATCTTACAATAAAACCTCCTGTTGACAGTGTGTACCAGACCCACATCCACAGAAGCACAAGCAGTTCTAGCTTACCTCCTCAGGCAGTGGGATAAGGATGTTGACCAATCGGTTCACTTCGGGAGAGAAAGCAATTAGCTGTTAAAACTAAGCCCTGCTACGAAACATTGTTGGTACATCATCAAAGGGCAGTTGGCACTTTCTATCGAGATGAAAATCCATATACATTTTGCCTCAAAAGTTCAACTTTTAGAAAATCATTACTCAGAGATACTCATATGTGAAATTATGTATTTTAAAGGATTTTCTGGAAGCATTGTTCATAACAGCTAAAAATTTGAATCAACTTAATTGCTCATTAACAAGGAATTGAACATCCAAATATGGAATATCTCTACCGTAGCATATAATGCAACTATTACAAAGAATGGGTCATTTCCAATTGTCCAAACTGTCCAAAGCCAATCAGCCATAGGACCTTCAGCAAGTTGTTTATTTCCTTAGGTTTCAATTTTCTCAACTGGTATAATAATAGTACCAAGCATATAGAGGGGTGTGTGTGTGTGTGTGTGTGTGTGTGTGTGTGTGTGTGTGTAAAGTGGTTAGGACAGTGCATGATTCATAGTAATATGCAATAAAATTTAATTAATATTATTCTTGTTGTTGTTTGCTTTCATATAAATCGGTCTAATGCTCACAGTCTAGAAAGATGTGCAAGAAACTAGTACTACTGGTAGCCACAAGTGAGGAGAAGGGAACAGGGGTGAGAAAGACACTTTCTTTTCACTATATATATCTTTTAGGTTTAAAATTTTATTGTGTGCATACATTATTCAAAACAATTAATTTAAAAACAGAAACTTGAAAACCATGATAAATAGGGCAATACTTTTAAATCTTTGATTGCATAAGTACTGGATTTGGGATTCTAAATTATAAATGTGATTGGAAAAATATCATTCATTCTTGTTTCTTTTTAGAATATGGCCTGTGCAGCTCAACCTTGATTTATGCATCCTACACAGAAGTTGTCAGATTTCAGAATTCTATTGTGCTATTGTGATAAAGATAAATGTACCTTCAAAAGCTGTGATTGTAATACTAAATTCACATTAACTTCTAAGATGTCAGCACTCAAGCTGAGACATTGAGGGGTATACATGCTCTTCACCCACATCACCTTGTTTTCCTCTAAACAGGGCTTTTATAAAGCCCGCCTAAAATAATACTCACAGAAAAGTAGTATAAAGATTTGACTGCCCCCAGATCCTATCAAGCCCCTTAACTGAGACCAGTTTTGCAACCATCTACAAGTCTGCCCTACCCTGGACTCTATGACTAGTTACTTCCCAACATAGGGATAAAAACAATCTAATCGGTTGCCTTCTTTTTTAAGTCCAGTCTTGTATCCAAGGACTGGTATGTGAGATAGTCACTTTTTTTTTTTTTTGCCTAAGTCACTGTCTGATACGCCAGTTCCATTTACTTCAATTTTATTCCACCTGACTATTGGGATTAGAATTATCCCATTATCTTCACACATTTAACCATTTTCTCCCATGAAGATGTTATTTGACTTAAACCCATGCTCCTAGTCCATACCTCAAGCCATTATCCTTCCCAGAGGTCACATTCTGCTAATTTCCAGAGATGCTCACTGAAGCATGCTTCACAGTAACCAATGCAGGCTAGAATTCTCCTAAATACTTGCCCCCAAATTCCACAATGTTCTACCTACAATAGCAACCCACTCCAGTATTCTTGCCTGGAGAATTCCATGGACAGAGGAGCCTGGCAGGCTACAGTCCATGGAGTCGCAAAGAGTCAGACACAACTGAGCGACTCTCACTCTCTCACTACCTACCTACCTACATATCTAGGTAGCTTTCCACTACCATCCCCAGCAGTCTGCTTGAATGCATCATACACCCTAACACAGGAGGTACCTCTAATTAATAGCCTTCTGATCCCACTTATGACAGAAACTTAAGAACAATTCAAAGCTTATTCGGGAAACTGCCTTCTGTTGTCCCAAAGTGTCACAAGTCATCTCAATCCGATACTGTCATCACTTTCAGTGCTGAAGCGAGCAGAGAAGATTCACCAGTGGGCATGATTTTAGATTGTAAGAATCTAGCTTTACCTGAAATTTTGATGATTTCTGCAAAATAATATAGCATTTTCCTCCCAGAAGAAATTAATAATAATTTGATAACTGAGAGGATAAAACAGTTAGTTTAGGATAGATAATAAATAAGATTGATTGTTCTTCCTACTATCCTTCTTTACTATCTTATTGATACTTACCTTCACATAAAAATGCAATTTACAAAATAGGTTGATTTTAAGATATTCATTTTCTGAAAAACTTGCATTCATGTCATTTTAAAAGTTTATGTACTTGCCCTGATTTCTCAGTTTATAAACTGAGAAAAATGAAACCAAAGACATTAGCTAAAGCACACGAAAAGTATTCAGGCCTCTTATTCCCCAAAGTGGTCCTCTATCCAGAACACTGGAAAAGGCTTTCTGAAATGAGTAAGACAAGCTGTGATGTGATTCTAAATAATTTATTCAGAAAAATCATTTATTCATTTTTCCACAGAGGTTTATTTTCCTAACAGCTTTGTTATTAGATGGTTTGAGTTATTTAGTTCTTCCTTTTCTCATCTCTCTTTTTCCAAAACCAAAATTACCAACACAGATATAGCCAAAGCTGTGTCTCCTCGCACAATGTTTTAGCCCCCTCCTATCTGGATAAAGAAGCGTCACTGTGTTCGCACCTTTATGGTCCCATCTGTGCTGCCAGTCAAAAGCCGCGTCTCATTTGCATCTAGGGCCATCGTGCTGATTTCTGCGTTGCCATGGCAACCGGTAAACTGTTTGACTTTCTGCCCAGTGTCTATCATCCAGAAGGAAACGGTCGACCCCACATCAGAGCTGATTACCTATGAGAAAATAACATTGCAGAGAAATTAAATATAGTCCCAGAATTCACCGTTTTTATTTCAATCAAAATATCCAGCCTGTGCATTTCCGCTAGTGAGTTCCACCAACAGTTAGAGACATTTTTGTAATGTATTTCCTTTCTTTTGCTAAGCTGATAACGTTTCAATTTCTAGGCCAGAACTGAGGTAATGAAGTCATGATTCTCTTTATCAGAAAAGATAGGAATCTTCTTCCCTTACCCACTGTTCAGCTTAGTGTCTAGAGACTATCCTGAAATCGAATCCTACTGAAAATAAACTTATATAAATCTTTTACATTTAGATGAGAAAGTTGATTTTATCAGTCATGATGCTCTGACACTATTCACTCTACGAAAATAAAACTTTTATTACATATCAGCTTTCATTTAGCATTCAGAAGAGAAAGCACCACCAGCCATTATGGGGAAAATTTCACATCAGCTGATTTCTAGAACTACTGCTTCTAATGCCACTAGTTCCTTTCCTCAAGGTACTGCATATATTTTCACAATCAACATAATTATCGATGGGTCACTAAAAACAAAGAATCCAGGAAGGCTGAATATAAATCTGCATATACACTCCAAGAAGAAGGCAACAGAACAAATGCAAGGATAGGATTACATCTAACAGTCCCCCAGTAAGAAACTTAACAGTGTCAACTAGACCGCTTATTTAAGCTCTAGGTAGTTAGATGCCCTGTAAGAGATTTATAGGTTAAAATTACTTTGCTTATGTGACATAGGGATGCGAAGGAATGAAAGAAAAAAACAAAAGACCACTAAACATTAAAATATGTAGGTAGAAAATTGCCTGAAGCAATATCTAGATTTTTTAAAAATTTGAAGCATAACTTTATCCACTTACGTATTGATTACCAATGTATAAATATAAACTTATCAGGAATTTGTTAAACTAGAGTGTCACATTTTCAGAATTAAATGGGTTAAAATTTATCAAATGCATTTTCAGAAGACCTAGAAAACTGGCTGTTATGCATGCATTCACCCATTCACTCATTCATTCATTCACCCTACAGGCATTCATTGAACATCCACTGGGCACCAGCTCCATGTGGGCAGTGGAGCTTCACTGATGAATCTCTGCTCTCAAGGGGCCTGTGGCCTAGGCTTGTACACTAGAATCACTTTAAAAATCACAATTTCAGACCAGACCAGAGTTGGAATTAGACCAACTGGACTAATTGGACCAGCAGTGGAATTTATATAGGTTACTTAAGCATGCAGCCTGGGTCAAGTGCTACTGGGCTAGAGAGAGAAACAGACAAATAAATAAATGCTCCAAAATCTTACAAGTACAGAGGTATCAGCGCTCCATGGTCTGGGGACACAAAGAGTAAAACCCCAAATCCATTCACTGGAGTGGGGGATGGGGATAAAATGTAAGCAGGCTCAATCAGGGATTGAAGGTAGGAACAATGAGTGCCAAGCCCTTTACATTCATTATCTCACTGGACCTTTATACAAACCCTGCAAAATTATGTTATCACTCTCTTTCTACCATGATAAAATAGAGATTCTAATCAGCTAAGTACCATTCCCAAGCTTATAACAAGGTTTGAATCTTAGACCTTCTATGACAAACACATCAAAAGCCTTCCTCTGTTTCATCATTGTACCCCAGATAGTTAAAGTGCTTAGAAGAGAGAACTTGGAGTCTCTTTCAAGCATGAGAAACAGTAAGAAGTGTCATGAAGCCAGAATGCAGACAATAAGATAAATGATGGAATATCAGGTGAGGATGCAAGCTAGCAACAGATATTTGAACTCTTTAGTGAGCAATGTCAGAGAATAATAGCGTGTATAAAGTTTTTGTTGTTGTTGTTAACTGGGAAAGGGTTCATATCTCTCATTGGTTATCAGTGGCATGTATGACTCAAAATAAAATTCAGAATGATTTGTTTGTTCTAATAAGGAAGAGAGAAGAAGTGCATATTTTATTAGTTAGTTTGTGAAGATACCTCTGGCAACAGTGTAGAAAACAAACAGGTTGTGAGAAGACCATTCAGAGGCTGATGTTATACTCCAGGTAGAGATGCTCACCTAAGGCAGTAGGTCCCAGAAGCAAAAAAAGAAGAAGGATTGAATGAAAGGGCCACCATTTAACAATCTTTATGCCTCAACAAAGAACTGATTATTTGCATGGGAGCTCTTGTAGCCCTTTTTCCCCTGATATTGCAGCTCTCAATCAGAAAATTTCTTAAATGATGTAAAACTATATCTATGCTACACATTTTCTCTCAGTGAACCAAAAGTAGCTTCAGTGTTTAATTACCATTATTAAACTATAGCATAATTTCTTTATATATATATTCATTCCTCCCTTTGGTATGAATTAAAGCCTCCTTTCCCCCTCCTCTCTTATTTCCACATGAATTAATTCTACAATTTAATAAACTAACAGGTGGTTCCACTTCAGGCTGAGCAGATATTAGACTGAATGAATGGAGACCCCTCTTTTTTTTCCTGAATAGGCTTCAATTTTATTTATCTCTACACACAAACACATATCTATACCTATATCAATATCTCTAACATCCATACTCTTGTGTTGTTGGAAGAGGGTGTTTGCTATGACCAGTGCATTCTCTTGGCAAAACTCTATTAGCCTTTGCCCTACTTCATTTCATACTCCAAGGCCAAATTTGCCTGTTACTCCAGGTGTTTCTTGACTTCCTACTTTTGCATTCCAGTCCCCTATAATGAAAAGGATATCTTTTTTGGGTGTTAATTCTAAAAGGTTTCGTAGGTCTTCGTAGAACCGTTCAGCTTCTTCACTGTTACTGGTTGGGACATAGGCTTGGATTACTGTGATATTGAATGGTTTGCCTTGGAAACAAACAAAGATCTTTCTGTTGTTTTTGAGATTGCATCCAAGTACTGCATTTTGGACTCTTTTGTTGACCATGATGGCTACTCCATTTCTTCTGAGGGATTCCTGCCCACAGTGGTAGATATAATGATCATCTGAGTTAAATCCACCCATTCCAGTCCATTTTAGTTTGCTGATTCCTAGAATGTCGACGTTTACTCTTGCCATCTCCTGTTTGACCACTTCCAATTTGCCTTGATTCCTGGGCCTGTCATTCCAGGTTCCTGTGCAATATTGCTCTTTACAGCATTGGACCTTGCTTCTATCACCAGTCACATCCACAGCTGGGCATTGTTTTTGCTTTGGCTTCATCCCTTCATTCTTTCTGGAGTTATGTCTCCACTGATCTCCAGTAGCATATTGGGCAGCTACTGACCCAGGAAGTTCCTCTTTCAGTATCCTATCATTTTGCCTTTTCATACTGTTCATGGGGATCTCAAGGCAAGAATACTGAAGTGGTTTGCCATTCCCTCTCCAGTGGACCACATTCTGTCAGCACAACAACACAGGAGAAGACTCTACACATGGATATCACCAGATGGTCAATAACGAAATCAGATTGATTATATTCTTTGCAGCCAAAGATGGAGAAGCTCTATACAGTCAATAAAAACAAGACTGGGAGCTGACTGTGGCTCAGATCATGAAGTCCTTATTGCAAAATTCAGACTTAAATTGAAGAAAGTAGGGAAAACCACTAGACCATTCAGGTATGACCTAAATCAAATCCCTTATGATTATATAGTGGAAATGAGAAATAGATTTAAGGGACTAGATCTGATAGACAGAGTGCTTGATGAACTATGTATGGAAGTTCATGACATTGTACAGGAGATAGGGATTGAGACCATCCCCATGGAAAAGAAATGCAAGAAAGCAAAATGCCTCTCTGAGGAGGCCTTACAAATAGCTGTGAAAAGAAGAGAAGCAAAAAGCAAAGGAGAAAAGGAAAGATATAAGCATCTGAATGCAGAGTTCCAAAGAATAGCAAAGAGAGATAAGAAAGCCTTCCTCAGCGATCAATGCAAAGAAATAGAGGAAAACAACAGAATGGGAAAGACTAGAGATCTCTTCAAGAAAATTAGAGATACCAAGGGAACATGTTATGCAAAGATGGGCTTGATAAAGGACAGAAATTGTATGGACCTAACAGAAGCAGAAGATAAGAAGAGGTGGCAAGAATACACAGAAGAACTGTACAAAAAAGAGCTTCATGACCCAGATAATCAGGATGGTGTGATCACTCACCTAGAGCCAGATATCCTGGAATGTGAAGTCAAGTGGGCTTTAGAAAGCATCACTACAAACAAAGCTAGTGGCAGTGATGGAATTCCAGTTAAGCTATTTCAAATCCTGAAAGATGGTGCTGTGAAAGTGCTGCACTCAATATGCCAGCAAATTTGGAAAACTCAGCAGTGGCCACAGGACTGGAAAAGGTCAGTCTTCGTTCCAATTCCAAAGAAAGACAACACCAAAGAATGCTCAAACTACCGCACAGTTGCACTCATCCCACACACTAGTAAAGTAATGCTCAAAATTCTCTAAGCCAGGCTTTAGCAATACTTGAACTATGAACTTCCAGATGTTCAAGCTGGTTTTAGAAAAGGCAGAGGAACCAGAGATCAAATTGCCAACATCTGCTGGACAATCAAAAAAGCAAGAGAATTCCAAAAAAACATCTATTTCTGCTTTATTGACTGTGCCAAAGCCTTTGACTGTGTGGATCACAACAAACTGTGGAAAATTCTGAAAGAGATGGGAATACCAGAGCACCTGACCTGCCTCTTGAGAAATCTGTATGCAAGTCAGGAAGCAACAGTTAGGACTGCACATGGAACAACAAACTGGTTTCAAATAGGAAAAGGAGTGTGTCAAGGCTGTATATTGTCACCCTGCTTATTTAACTTATATGCAGAGTACATCATGAGAAACACTGGACTGGAAGAAGCACAAGCTGGAATTAAGATTGCCGGGAGAAATATCAATAATCTCAGATATGCAGATGACACCACCCTTATGGCTGAAAGTGCAGAGGAACTAAAAAGCCTTTGATGAAAGTGAAAGAGGAGAGTGAAAAAGTTGGCTTAAAGTTCAACATCAGAAAACGAAGGTCATGGCATCTGGTCCCACCACTTCATGGGAAATAGATGAGGAAACAGTGGAAACAGTGTCAGACTTTATTTTGGGGGCTCCAAAATCACTGCAGAGTGATAGCAGCCATGAAATTAAAAGACGCCTATTCCTTGGGAGGAAAGTTATGACCAACCTAGATAGCATATTCAAAAGCAGAGACATTATTTTGCCAACAAAGGTCTGTTTAGTCAAGGCTATGGTTTTTCCAGTGGTCATGTGTAGATGTGAGAGTTGGACTGTGACGAAACCTGAACGCCGAAAAATTGATGCTTTTGAACTGTGGTGTTGGCGAAGACTCTTGAGAGTCCCTTGGACTGCAATGAATCCAACCAGTCCGTTCTAAAGGAGATCAGTCCTGGGTGTTAATTGGAGGGACTGACGCTAAAGCTGAAACTCCAATACTTTGGCCACATCATGCGAAGAGTTGACTCATTGGATAAGACTCTGACGCTGGGAAGAATTGGGGGCAGGAGGAGAAGGGTATGACAGAGGATGAGATGGCTGGATAGTATCACCGACTCAATGGACATGAGTCTGAGTGAACTCCGGGAGTTGGTGGTGGACGGGGAGGCTTGGCGTGCTGCAGTTCATGGGGTCGCAGAGTCAGACACGACCTAGCTACTGAACTAAACTGAACTGAACAGAACATCCATACTTACCCAATTTATACAAACTCTTTTTTTTTTTTTTTAACCTCATTTTGTATCAGGGAATTTAGCCGATTAGCAATCATGTGACGATTTCAGGTGAATACTGAAGGGACACAATCATACATAAACGTATCCATTCTCCCCCAAACTACCTTCCCATCCAGGCTGCCACATAGCCTAGAGTGCAACTTCTAGATCAAATGACCTGGATCTTCATAATAATATGACCTAACACTTTAGTTATCATTCCACGTAACTGTGTTTCTATCTGCTTTGGTTTGTGCAATATGCATGATGGTTAAGCACTGGGCCTGGAGCCAGTATGTTTGAGTTTAAATGTCAGTGTCTAAACTTGGATTCATTACTTAATCTCTACAAGCTTCAGTCTCCTCACCTATAAACTGGAGAAAATCATAGTTATCCCTCAAATCTTTTTTAAGAGGTTTAAGTAAGCAAATACTTGTAAAGCACTTAGCACGGTATATATCATACAATAAATACTTCATAAAAGTTAGCTAGTATTACTATTCTATTTAAGCTTAATAACCTGATCTCTTATTTGAATTCATGTCACTTTTCATCTCCAAACCAATTTAATAAAAATATTTAATGACTTGGTTTCTTCCAGCCATGAGAATGAATGCAGACAGTTACATTTTAGAAACCAGCTTTTTAGATGAAGCTTGAAATTTAAAATTATATCACACAAGATTTTACACATAATTGCTTAAGACTGGATTGTATTCATTAAAGACAAAGTCATGAAAACATATTCCAAACAAGTGAAAAAATTTTTAATTAATTGCCCTTATTCTTTTTCTTAATTTATTTATTTTTCAGTTGATGGATAATTGCTTTCCAGAATTTTGTTATTTTCTGTTAAACATCAACATGAATCAGCCTTAGGTATACATATGTCCCCTCAAGGGAAATTTCTGATAGTGATCTTTGAAGAAAAGTTACGGAATTTTTTGTTGTTGTTTAGTTACTAAGTCATATCTGACTCTTTTGAGACCCCATGGGCTGCAACCCACCAGGTTCTACTCTCCATTGGATTTCTCAGGCAAGAATACTGGAGTGGGTTGTCATTTCCTACTTCAGGGGATCTTCCCAACCCAGGGATAGAACCTGCATCTCCTGTTTGATAGACAGATACTATACCACTGAGCCACCTGGGAACCATTTATTCAAAAATATTCATTGATCTATTATATGCAAAGCATTCACTAAAAAATATTCTTTGACAGAAACAAAAACAAAGAAAAAGAAAGTAAACTATATTCAAAGAAAGATGTGCTTACTTGTTCAAGACTGGCCTCATTCACATTGCAAAGCATCTCATCATCCACCCAATGCTTTTATCTTATGCAGACATTCAATCAGGAGTTAGGAACCTTCGCTTTTTGATGCTTTATACTCCCCTTCCTCTGCCTTAGCCGGCTGAGCCCCAAAATACCATTCATCACTTTTCAGCACTTTTCTCTACTCATTTCACAATTTCTCATTAAATCCGAATCAATAATGACAACAGTGTACAGCCAGTCAGATTTCATTCTATGGCAATCTGCCTTAAGGCGCAGTCTTCAGGAAAACCATGTGTTGAAATATAAGGACTGACTGTGTCACAAACACACACCCAGTATTAACCAGAATGTACTCTCACTATGACAATATCAGAATGCAAGAATAACAAGACGAGTGAAAAGACATTCAAAGTCTAGTGAGAGAGAAGTGTGTTTCACATCACTTGGCAGATGAAGAGGTTTGACTATCAGACGGTGAAGATGATATTTATAGCAAAATGTTTTTATCAGTGATAAAACCCAGAAATAAGTGTTGGCATCACTTTTATATGCCACATTTTGATAATACCAAGTCCCTTTAAGTTTTCAGTTTACTCCTGACTGCTTCTCATCAGATGAGACCTTAACTGTTGAGGACCAAGCTTTGGCATCTGCAGAGCAGAAAATAGCATGGTCCTAATAACTACACTTCAGTGCAAATGGACCTTGTGAGCAAATCATTCCAATGGAGAAATGCTCCACCTTATGCGCCTGAGTTAATAGCTATTTAGGAATATATAAGTCTTTTTGTCTCTCTCATCTGAAGCTGTCAGAGTCAATCAGACAGTTGTAAGAGATGGGAAGTGCTATCCATGCCCCCTGAATGTCTTCTTGCTATTTCAACAACAATAAGCACTTCTATTATATTTTATATGCATCTCAAGTTTTAGGTCTAGGCAAGAAGAATCAAAAATTACAGAACTGCAGTGGCAGATGCTGCTTGCCTACCAAGGGATCAGGACATTTGATTGAATTGCTGCTCATAATTTTATTTTTTTTAAGTCAGTGCTGTTTGTAGTCCCATAATATAAAGCAGGCTACCTCTTTTATTTCTATTTTGCATCAAATCTCTAGAAGTTACAATTCAGAAAATAGTGAGGTGAAGAGAATAATAATATCTCAGAGGACTGGTACAGACAAAGAATGCAAATATTTTAAGGAGGTCATTCTCCATTTATAAATCTTATTTGTCAGATATCACCTCTTTCTAGATGAATTTATAATTGGAGTTTTTAGATTCATTCCTTGGGTTTATTGAACCCCTACAATATGCAAGGATTTCTCTGGTGGCTCCGTGGTAAAGAATCTTCCTGCCAATGCAGGGGATGCAGATTCGATCCCTGGGTCGGGAAGATCTCCTGGAGAAGGAAATGGCAGCCCACTCCAGTATTCCTGTCTGTGGGTGGTGGTTTAGTCGCTAAGTAGTATTCTACTCTTGTGACCCCCCCATGGACTGTAGCCTGCCAGTTCCTCTGTCTATGGGCTACAGTCTATCGGGTCACAAAAGAGTCAGATGCAACTTAGTAACTAAACAATAACAACAGTATGCAAGGCACAAAATCTAGGCACTGGTGATTCAACAGTGAAAAATTCCTGCCCTTATATTTAGTGGAGGAAGGTTGGAATCCATACAACTAAAAGACAAAAAAAGCATGCACGCATACACACACATGTGCCCACACACACACATACACACACAAAATTTTAAGAGTGAAAAACATTATGGAGAAAACTAACCAAGAAGAAGGCAGATATCACTGGGAGTGGGTACAAACTTAGAGGCTCAGGGAGGTTTCCCTGAGGAATTATTTGAAGAAAGATATGACTAAGGTGAAGGAGGGAGCCATACAGATACCTGGGTGAAGAGAGTTCTAGGCAAAGAAAACAGCAATGCAAAGGCCCTGAGACAGAGTGTCCTTAGCATGTTCAAGGACTAGCAAGGAGGCCAGCAAGGCTTAGGCAATGTAAATCAGGAGAGGGGCCACGGGCTGTGACCATCTGTGCTTATTATTCAGGTGTTCAAAATATTCCCCAAACGACCAGGCACACACAAGGATTAGGGTATGAAGTCAGAAAAGCATCACTTCCCTTTTTTTGGCTAGTCTTTATTTAGCTTTTACTCCTGCTTTGCTCCATGTATCTTTATACACAATACCCTTTGTCCTTTAAAGAAAATCTACAAGGGAGGTATTATAAATTCTTATTTTATAGAAAATAAAACTTTGCTTAAAGAAATTAAATTACTTGCTCAGTGGAAATCATTGGGAAACTCTGACTCTAAAACCTCACCACCTCCTTCCTTCTGAAAAATTGCTGAGAAAAAAAAGTACTTCCAAAAATAGTTGAGATTGCATTGGACTTGCAGGTCCTGATGCCACATGCTTGGAAGTTTTCATTCCATTCTAACAATGAGTAAAAAGCTGGACAAATTGAAAAATCAACAGCTCTTCTTAGACCACTCCAAGAAATGAGGTCATAGGGCAGATCATTGCTCTCCAAATTGGAGAGACCAACAAGCAGATTGAGAAAATCACAACCTACCAGAGCAGAAACTCATGAACCAAAAAATCCCTGGGGAAGGGAGCTGAGAGAGGAAAATCAGAACCGTAACTGATGGATTGCTGGAAGCTCAAAGTGGACAAGTCTGAGAGTCAAAAATTCTGAGGAGCTGGTCATAGGGAGCTCCCACAAGTTTACAAGTATTAATTTGAGATTACAGAACAGGATAAAGAAAGGTATCTCATGCTCACATTAAGCAAAATAAAGTAGAAGTAGCTGTATTAATTTCAGAAAAACCAGACTTCAGAGCCTTTGTCCTCTGAAGGCTCTGACGTGGTCTTCCCTGGTGGCTCAGATGGTAAAGAATCTGCCTGCAGCGCAACAGACCAGGATTCAGTCTTGGGTTGGGAAGATGCCCTGGAGGAGAAAATGGCAACCCGCTCCAGTATTCTTGTCTGGGAAATACCATGGACAGAGGAGCCTGATGGATTAGAGTTCATGTGGTCTCAAAGAGACGGATATGACTGAATGACTAACACTTTCACTTCATGTTCAGGCTTCAAAGCAGGGAAAGTTATTAAGAATAAAGCAGGGAATTTCATAAGGACAAAGGTTAATTTTCTAAGAAAACATAATAATTACCAACGTGTATATGACTAAAACCTTTGTCAAACTATGAGGCAAAACTTGTAGCATTACAAGGAGAAATACATGAACCCACTGTTTTAGTGGGAGACTTCAGCACCCCTCTATCAAAAATGGAAAGAGCCATTCTAGGCAGAAAACAAGTAAAGATGTAGTTGAACTCAACAACACCATCAATCAACTGAATAAAGGTCCGTCTAGTCAAGGCTATGGTTTTTCCTGTGGTCATGTATGGATGTGAGAGTTGGACTGTGAAGAAGGCTGAACGCCGAAGAATTGATGCTTTGAACTGTGGTGTTGGAGAAGACTCTTGAGAGTCCCTTGGACTGCAAGGAGATCCAACCAGTCCATTCTGAAGGAGATCAACCCTGGAATTTCTTTGGAAGGAATGATGCTAAAGCTGAAACTCCAGTACTTTGGCCACCTCATGCGAAGAGTTGACTCATTGGAAAAGACTCTGATGCTGGGAGGGATTGGGGGCAGGAGGAGAAGGGGACGACAGAGGATGAGATGGCTGGATGGCATCACGGACTCGATGGACGTGAGTCTGGGTGAACTCCAGGAGATGGTGATGAATAGGGAGGCCTGGCGTGCTGCAATTCATGGGGTCGCAAAGAGTCGGACACGACTGAGCGACTGAACTGAACTGATGGACTATCTCACCCAACAGCAGCAAAAGACACATTTTTCTCAAGCTCTCATGGAAAATTCACCAAAATAAAACACATTTGGGGTCATAAAATACCCCTTAACAAATTTAAAAGAATAAAAATCATACAGTGTCTGATTGCAGATCACAATGAAATTAAACTCAAAATGTTTACAGAAAGATAACTGGAAAACCCCCAAACACTTGGAGACTAAACAACACCTTTCAAATAAAGCATGGATTAAAGAAGAAACATCAATAGAAATTTTAAAATATTTTTAACTAAATGAAAATGAAAATATACCTTATCAAAATTTATGAGATTTTCTTCTAAGCCCCAGGTCAGAGAAAGTGGTGCTTAGAAGAAAAATTATGGCACTACATACATATATTGGGGGGGAGAGATCTAAAATCAATCATCTAAAATTCTACCTCACAAGAGTAGGAAAAAAAAGAGTTAATACAATATAAATAAGCAGGAGAAAAGAAAAAATAAAATTAGAATAGAAATCAATGAAATAAAAAATCATTTAAATTAATGAAACCAAAAGCTTGTTCTTAGGAAAAAAAATTTAAAAGTTGATGATCCCATCCAGGCTAAGTAAAAAAAAAGACAAAAGATGTACCTTGCCAACATCAGAAATCAAAGAGAGAACATCACCCAAGACCCCATACACATTAAAGGGATTATAGAGGTATGCTAAACAACTCTATGCTTACAAAGCTGATAACCTAGATGAAATGGGCTAATTTGTTGAATGATGTAATCTGTCCAAACTCACATAAGAAGGAGTCTGAATAGGCTATATATATATATATGAAATTAAATCAACAGCTAATAGTCTTTCAAAACAGAAAGCAGCAGATGGGATTCATTAATGAGTTTTACCAAACATTTAAGGAAGGAATTATGCCAACTATATACAATCTTATTCAGGGAAAAGAAGCAGAGGAAATACTTCTAAGCTCATTTTATGAGACCAGCATTACCAAAATCAGACAAAGACATACAAGTAGAGAAAAGTATAGATCTATATCCTCATGAACATAGTGACAAAAATACTCAACAAAATAAATTTCAAATCCAACAAAGCATAAGAAGCATTAGATTGGTTCAACTTCTGAATATTAATACAGACCATCATATCAATGCAATATTATCATAAAATTAATACAATATAATCATATCATTCACCAGAATGGGTGAATTTAATTCAGATCGCCATTACATCTAGTGTTGTGGGTAAGAGCCCCTTAGAAGAAATGGAGTAGCCCTCATAGTCAACAAGAGTCCGAAATGCAGTACGTGGGTGCAATCTGAAAAATGACAAAATGATCTCTGTTTGTTTCAAAGGTAAACCATTCAACATCATAGTGATCCAAGTCTATGCATCAACTACTGATGCTTAAGAAGCTGAACGGTTCTATGAAGATCTAAAAGACCTAAATTAACACACATACACACACAAAAAGATGTCCTTTTCATCACAGGGGACTGGAATGTAAATATAGGAAGTCAAGAGACACCTGGAGTAACAGGCAAGTTTGGCCTTGGAATACAAAATGAGGCAGGGCAAAGGCTAACAGAGTTTTGCCAAGAGAATGCACAAGTCACAGCAAACATGCTCTTCCAACAACACATGGACAACTCTACACATGGACATCACCAGATGGTCAATACCGAAATCAGATTGATTATATTCTTTGCAGCCAAAGATGGAGAAGCTCTATACAGTCAGCAAAACAAGACCGGGAGCTGACTGTGGCTCAGATCATGAACTCCTTATTGCAAAATTTAGACTTAAATTGAAGAAACTAGGGAAAACCATTAGGCCATTCAGGTATGACCTAAGTCAAATCCCTTACAATTATTCAGTGGAAATAACAAATAGATTCAAGGGACTAGATCTGATAGACAGAGTACTGAAGAACTAAGGACAGAGTTTAGTAACAATGTATACAAGGTTGTGATCAGACCATCCTCAAGAAAAAGAAGTCAAAAAAAGGCAAAACAGCTGTCTGAGGAAGCCTTACAAATAGCTTAGAAAAGAAGAGAAGTGAAAGGCAAAGGAGGAAAGGAAGGATAGGGCCATCTGAATGCAGAGTTCCAAAGAATATCAAAGAGAGATTAAAAAAAAAAGCCTTCCTCAGAGATCAGTGCAAAGAAAGGGAAACAACAGAATGGGAAAGACTAGAGATCTCTTCCAAAAAATTGGAGATTCCAAAGAAACATTTCATGCAAACATGGGCTCAATAAAGGACAGAAACAGTATAGACCTACCAGAAGCAGAAGACATAAGAGGAGGTGCAAGAATACACAGAAGAACTGTACAAAAAAGATCTTCATGACCCAATAACCATGATGGTGTGATCACTCACCTAGAGCCAGACATCCTGAAGTGTGAACTCAAGTGGGCATTAGGAAGCATCACTACACACAAAGCTAGTGGAAGTGATGGAGTTCCAGCTGAGCTATTTCAAATCCTAAAAGATGATGCTGTTAAAGGGCTGCACTCAACATGCCAGCAAATTTGGAAAATTCAGCAGTAGCCCAAGACTAGAAAAGGTCAGTCTTCATTCTAATCCCAAAGAAGGACAATGTCAAACAACGTTCAAACTACTGCACAATTGCACTCATCTCACATGCTAGCAAACTAATGCTCAAAATTCTCCAAGTTAAGCTTCAACAGTATGTGAACCAAAAAGTTCCAGATGTTCAAGCTGGATTTAGAAAAGGCAAAGGAACCAGAAATCAAATTTGGCAACATCAAATGGATCATAGAAAAAGCAAGAGAATTCAAGAAAAACATCTGCTTCACCGACAACGCTGAAGTCTTTGTGTGGATCATAACAGACTGTGGAAAATTCTTAAAGAGATGGGAATACCAGACCACCTTACCCACCTCCTGAAAAACCTGTATGCAAACTAACAAGCAACAGTTAGAACTGGACATGGAACAACAGACTGGTTCCAAATTGGGAAAGGAGTACCTCAAGGCTGTATATTGTCGTCCTACTTATTTAAATTACATGCAGAGTACACCACTCAAAATGCCAGATTGGATGAAACACAAGCTTAAATCAAATTTGCTGGGAGAAAAATCAATAACCTCAGATATGCAGATTACACCACCCTTATGGCAGAAAGCAAAGAGGTACTAAAGAGCCTCTTGATGAAAGTGAGAGTGAAAAAGCTGGCTTAAAACTCAACACTCAAAGAACAAAGATCATGGCATCTGGTCACATCAGTTCAGTTCAGTCACTCGGTCATGTCCAAATTTTTGCAAACCATGGACTGAATCACACCAGGCTTCCCTGTCTATCACCAACCCTCAGAGCTTAAACTCATGTCCATCGAATCGGTGATGTCACCCAACCATCTCATCCTCTGTCGTCCCCTTCTCCTCCCACCTTCAATCTTTCCCACCATTGGGGTCTTTTCAAATGAGTCAGTTCTTTGCATCAGGTGGCCAAATATTGGAGTTTCAGCTTTAGCATCAGTCCTTCCAATGAGTATTCAGGGCTGATTTCCTTTAGGATGGACAGGTTGGATCTCCTTGCAGTCCAAGGGACTCTCAAGAGTCTTCTCCAACACCACAGTTCAAAAGCATCAATTTTTCAGCACTCAGCTTTCTTCACAGTCCAACTCTTCACATCCATACATGACCACTGGAAAAAACATAGCCTTGACCAGACGGAGTTTTGTTGGCAAAGTAATGTCTGTACTTTTCACCATGCTGTCTATGCTAGTCATAGCTTTTCTTCCAAGGAGTAGGCATTTTTTAATTTCATGGCTGTAGTCACCATCTGCAGAGATTTTGGAGCCCAAAAATGTAAAGTCACTGTTCCCATTATTTCCCATCTATTTGCCATAATGTGATGGGACAGGATGCCATGATCTTAGTTTTCTGAATGTTGAGCTTTAAGCCAACTTTTTCAGTCTCCTCTTTCACTCTCCTCTTTTAAGAGGCTCTTTAGTTCTTCTTTATTTCTGCCATAAGGGTCGTGTCATCTGCATATCTGAGGTTATTGATATTTCTCCCGGCAATCTTGATTCCAGCTTGTGCTTCTTCCAGACCAGCATTTCTCATGATGTACTCTGCATAGAAGTTAAATAAGCAGGGTGACAATATACAGCCTTGACGTACTCCTTTCCCGATTTGAAACAAGTCTGTTGTTTCATGTCCACTTCTAACTGTTGCTTCCTGACCTGCATACAGATTTCTCAGGAGGCAGGTTAGGTGGTCTGGTATTCCCACCTCTTTAAGAATTTTCCACGCAGTCAAAGGCTTTGGTGTAGCCAATAAAGCAGAAGTAGATGTTTTTCTGGAACTCACTTGCTTTTTCAATGATTCAAAGGATATTGGCAATTTGATCTCTGGTTCCTCTGCCTTTTCTAAAACCAACTTGAACATCTGGAAGTTCACGTTCCACATGTTGTTGAAGCCTGGCTTGGAGAATTTTGAGTGTTACTTTGCTAGCATGTCAGATGAGTGCAATTGTGTGGTAGTTTGAGCAATCTTTGGCATTGCCTTTCTTTGGGATTGGAAGGAAAACTGACTGTTTCCAGTCCTATGGCCACTGCTGAGTTTTCCAAATTTGCTGGCATATTGAGTGTAATACTTTCACAGCATCATCTTTTAGGACATGGCAAGTAGATGGGGAAACAAAGGATACAGTGACAGACTATTTTCTTGGGCTCTAAAATCACTGCAGATAGTGACTATAGCCATAAAATTAAAAGACACTTGCTTTTTGGAAGAAAAGCTGTGACCAACCTAAACAACATATTAAAAAGCAGAGACATTACTTTGCCAACAAAAGTCCTTATGACCAAGCTATGGTTTTTCAAGTAGTCATGTATGAATGTGAGAGGTGGACAATAAAGAAAGCTGAGCACCAAAGTATTGATGCTTTTGAACTGTGGTGTTGGAGAAGACTCTTGAGAGTTCTTTGGACTGCAAGGAGATCAAACTATCAATCCTAAAGGAAATCAGTCCTGAATATTCATTGGAAGGACTGATGCTGAAGCTGAAGCTCCAATATTTTGGCCACCTGACGGCTTAGAAAAGACCCTGATGCTGTGAAAGATTGAAGGCAGGTAGAGAAAGGGACAACAGAGGATGAGATGGTTGGATGGCATCACTGACTCAATGGACATGAGTTTGAGCAAACTCCAGGAGTTGGTGATGGACAGGGAGGCCTGGTGTACTGCAATCCATGGAGTCTCAAAGAGTCGGACACAACTGAGCAACTGAACTGATATGAAAAAGAAAAAACACATGATTATATCAACAGATAAAAAAATAGCAAGTGGCACTATCTAACACCCACTTATGATTAAAAATTCTCATAAAATAAGAATGGAGGGAAATTTCCTTCACCTGACAAAAAGTATCTACAAAAATCGTATAGCTACTATCATACTTAATAGTGAGAACTTTGCAGCTTTTTTACTAAGATCAGGTACAAGGCAAGGATGTTCCCTCTCATTATACCTTTTCAACATTGTACAGAAGCTCGGCATAATGCAATAAGAAAAGTAAAAGGAGGGGAGTTGTAAAGTTTGAGAAGAAAGAAATAAAACTGTCTCTGTAAGCAGGTGACATGATCCTCCATGTACATGCATGCATGCTCAGTTGCTTCACTTGTGTCTGACTCTTGTGATCCTATGGACCTTAGCCCACCAGGCTCCTCTATCCATGGGATTCTCCAGGCAAGAATACTGGAGTGAGCGGCCATTTCCTTCTCCAGGTGATCCTCCCCAAACAGGGATCCAACCCATGTCTCCTACACTGCAGGTGGATTCTTTACCACTGACCCACTGGGGAAGCCCAGTCTTCTGTGCAGAAAATCTTAAAGAACTGACCAAAAACATTTCCTGGAACTAGGAAGCAATTACTGCAAGATTACAGGTTACATAGTTAATACACAAAAGTCAATCATTTTCCCATAGAGCAGCAATGAACAAGTAGAATTAAAAAATAATATCACAGTACAATGTACATTAACATCCACAAAAGTGAGTGAAGTAAGCCAGAAAGAAAAACACCAATACAGTATACTAACACATATATATGGAATTTAGAAAGATGGCAATGATGACCCTGTATGCAGGACAGCAAAAAAGACACAGATGTGTATAGAGGACTTTTGGACTCAGAGGGAGAGGGAGAGGGTGAGATGATTTGGGAGAATGGCATTGAAACATGTATAATATCATGTAAGAATCGAATTGCCAGTCTATGTCAGATGCAGGATACGGCACGCTTGGGGCTGGTACACAGGGATGACCCAGAGAGATGCTGTGGGGAGGGGGGTGGGAGGGGGGTTCATGTTTGGGAACGCATGTACACCCGTGGTAGATGCATGTCAGTGTGTGGCAAAACCAATACAGAATTGTAAAGTAAAATAAAAAATAAATTAATTAATAAAAAAAATGAAATACATATAAGTCTAACAAAATATGTATAAGATTTATATGAGGTATACTTCAAAACTCTGATGAATGATATAAAAGACTATTTAAATGAGAGATAATCCAGATTCATGGTTAGGAGGACTCAATATTGTTCTTGTGTGCTAAGTCGCTTCAGTCATGTCCAACTATTTTCCAGATCATCTCAATTTTGCTGTGAACCTAAAAATGTTCTTTTAAAAAAAATTTTTTTTTAAAGAAGTCTTTAAAAAATAGCTGAATCAGTGATAATGAGAGAGGCTGAGGAAAGGGTCATTACTTATCATGTGATTGATTTAAATGCAGCTTTTATACAGAAAATTTGAAAATATTTATCAAGGTTACTGATAAATATTTATCAAGGACCTTCAGTTTAGTCATTCAGTCGTGTCCGACTCTTTGTGACCCCATGAATTGCAGCACGCCAGGCCTCCCTGGCCATCACCAATTTCCGAAGTTCACTCAAACTCATGTCCATCGAGTTGGTGATGCCATCCAGCCATCTCATCCTCTGTCGTCCCCTTCTCCTCCTGCCCCCAATCCCTCCCAGTATCAGTCTTTTCCAATGAGTCAACTCTTCGCATGAGGTGGCCAAAGTACTGGAGTTTCAGCTTTAGCATCATTCCTTCCAAACAACACCCAGGACTGATCTCCTTTAGAATGGACTGGTTGGATCTCCTTGCAGTCCAAGGGACTCTCAAGAGTCTTCTCCAACACCACAGTTCAAAAGCATCAATTCTTCAGTGTTCAGCTTTCTTCACAGTCCAACTCTCACATCCACACATGACCACTGGAAAAACCATAGCCTTGACTATGACAGACCTTTGTTCGCAAAGTAATGTCTCTGCTTTTGAATGTGCTATCTAAGTTGGTCATAACTTTCCTTCCAAGGAGTAAGCGTCTTTTAATTTCATGGCTGCAATCACCATCTGCAGTGATTTTGCAGCCCCAAAAGAATAAAGTCAGCCACTGTTTCCACTGTTTCCCCATCTATTTCCCATGAAGTGATGGGACCAGATGCAATGATCTTAGTTTTCTGAATGTTGAGCTTTAAGCCAACTTTTTCACTCTCCGCTTTCACTTTCATCAAGAGGCTTATTAGTTCCTCTTCACTTTCTGCCATAAGGGTGGTGTCATCTGCATATCTGAGGTTATTGATATTTCTCCCGGCAATCTTGATTCCAGCTTGTGCTTCTTCCAGCCCAGTGTTTCTCATGATGTACACTGCACATAAGTTAAATAAGCAGAGGGACAATATACAGCCTTGACATACTCCTTTTCCTAATTGGAACCAGACTATTGTTCCATGTCCAGTTCTAACTGTTGCTTCCTGACCTGCCTATACATTCTCAAAGGCAGGTCAGGTGCTCTGGTATTCCCGTCTCTCTCAGAATTTCCCACAGTTGATTGGGATCCACACAGTCTATGACCCAGTAATTCTAGTTCTAGACATTTATCTTACAGATGTTTGCTCACTAGTGCCAAAATTTGTGCATTCAAGGTTTAAAATTACTACATTATCTGTATAACAAAAATACTGGAAGCAATCTAAATGTCCATAAAAACTGATTAATAAAATTTGGCATACCTGTTAAATAGAATACCATGCAGCTGTCAAAAAGGAAGAGGATATTCTGGGTAATGAGATAAATAAAATGATCGTTAGGCTGTATTGTTGGGTGGAAAATCAATGTACAGAGCAGTGTTGCTGTGCATATAACATACTACTGTTTGTGTAAAACCACATAATTAATATTCTTAAATATTAAGAATTATTAGACACATACATATTTGTGACAAAAAATACATATATACTTGTGTTTGAATACAACAGCCCTTAAAGGGTGCTCATGGATCTCATGAACTAGTTGCTTCCAGCAAAGGAACCTGGTAGGTAGAAACAGTGATAAAAGGAAATTTTTACTGTATACCCTTTGTCTTTTTGAGTTGTATAACACTGAAATGTGATATTCCTTCCAAGCCATCACTTTTAAATAAACACCTATTTATATGTACATACACATGCATGTAAGTGTGTATATATGTTGGCAAGCAGAATATTAGTTCCCCAACCAGGGATTGAACCTGGGTCCCCTACAGTGGAAGCATGAAGTCTTAACCACTGGAACTCCAGGGGAGTTCCTTGATCTACCCTTAAGACTAAGGCATTTCCTATGTCTTCAATAAGTGACCAGAGCTCATAGCCTCAGTATCAACATGTAACCAAGTACAGCCTTAATCTGACCAGTGAAGAAAAGCCACATTAACACAAGTCACTTGAAGCCCAGCAGTAAGCAGGCAAGGAGAAAGTTTTCATCCATGTTCATCTAATTCTGTTCAAAGGAGAAACTCATTGATTTCGCCCTAAATACAAGCACTAAAGAGGCATAATGTCTTGTAAAGTGGAGATAAATTTCCCTCAAGCTTGTCCACTTTCCTCTACTCAGATTTTACAATTCCCAAAGGAACTATGTATTGAATTGGTTAGACTCTCAAACATCACAATTCCCCCAAAATCGTGTGCAGAAAAGAGGATAGGAGATGCACTGTCACTAGAAAATTATACCCTAGCCCCATCTTAAATGAATGATTGACATCATGTTTCTTGTAAGAGTTGGTCTTCAAGAAACAAACACGACTCTAGGTAAAGTAAAGAAGGTCTAATCTTCAAATTTTCAAAGACAGCATCCCATGGTGAATAACAGGATCAATATCAGAGATCGCAGGAGTCCTGCCAGAGGCTGCCAGGCGGTCGCTGTCTGACAAGTCTCTTTATATGATTAATGTGTTTACGCTTAAAGATTGGGTAACATAGTAAGATTCAGGAGGCAATTTATGTACTAAATTATCTCATATACATGTATTTTAACTTTGAAATTCATTCTTAAGATTTTGCCTTAGAGAGAGAAAGTCATGAATGTGAATAAATTTATGCATAAAGAAATTCATAACAGCAAAATGCTCATCAAGGCAAATGGATCAGTAAATTATGATACACATACAGTGGGATTCTGTGCTGCTTTTTAAAAATGATGAAGGAGATCTACATTAGAAACAAGGGATTAATTCCAATATGTCATAGAGTAAAATGTAGGTTATAGAACCATATTCAGGTGAAACAGTCTATGCACAGAGAGGTATTTAGAACATGTTGATGATATTTCAGCAATATTTAGTTCCTTATTTGAACTCTACAGCATTATTTTAATTTCTTGTAATAAGCAAGTATTGTTTTACAAAAAGTAAATTATTTCAATGGGAAAAATAGTGGTTATCACTGTTAAGATTTTATAATGCTTATTTACATTTAGCCTAACTATGTCTAGATGCAAAACGCACTGAAACATCACCTGTTTTACAAAAGCACATCATTAGGATAAGTCAGAAATTTTCTCTTCTTCAGTTTATATGATATCTACAAACATAGTTTTAAAGTTCCCCAACAATCATGGGTTTTTAAGAAAAGCTTCACTTAAGAATTCTATGCAAAGACAATTCATTAGAACTATCTCCAGGATATTGTGTGACTTTGATTCTTTCAAAATTGTGCATTCCAAGGACTCCCTCATCCTGTCCCAACTTGTTCTGCCACTAGCTGTGAGGTAAGCTTTGCTGAGTGAAATAAAGCTCACAGTCTGTTTTCAAAGTCTCTGCGTGGTTTAACATCACTTTCTTAGATTAGGATGTGAAGGTACCAAAAGGCAGGAAGATGAGTCACAGAAATATGCCATGTCACTTTCAAATAGGAATAATGAGAAGTTCTCATTGATGACCAAATAGAATGAAATAATAATAAGGTGTAGCAAAGTGTTGAAATGACAACATGTTGTCATGTTTTCATTCGATTCAGATAAAGGGAAAGTCTTTCAAAAAGACACCAAACCAAATAACCTAAGAGCACCAGAGGACTGAAAAAGCATGGGTTCCTTTTGAACTTAGATTTAGAAATAGCAACAATCGACCAAATCTAGAATTGAGCATTCATTGCTGTTCAGAAGAGTGTTGGGAGTTGTAGGAAAATACGAAAGTGAAAGACAAGAATCTTCCCCTTTTATCAAACATGGGAGGAGAGAAAGTGAGAATTTAGGTAACTGTTTAGCTGGATAACAACTAGAAATGCAAGGGAGAGAGGTGTGGCAGAAGATGTTCCTGGAGACGTCAGATGCAGAGAGGACCAGAGAGGAGTCCCAGAACTGAATGTTAACCAGCAAGAGCTGCAGTGGCAGAGAAGAAGAGGGGCAGGAAACACCACTTCCTCATCTCACGGGGCCAGAGGCAAAGCCCTATTCAGGGGTCCCTCTGCCTTTCTAACTCTTTTCAACTTCTGCTTTCATATGTCACATGGGTAAAATAACGAGTAAGAAATATCAAGATGTAAATAAGGAAGAGGTGTATTAAAAGCATCACCCTTCAACCTGAGAGGTATGGGGGTACCGGGGAGACTTGCCTGGGCCGACTGCCTGGGAGGAAGGAGAACTACCTCTGAGAAGCAGGACGCAGCAAGGTGATGCTGCAGACAGCCATTGCTACCATATCATGTCTATACCTGCCCCCCAACACAGAGACACACACTTTTGAAAATCAATAAACCGAAGCTTAGACACAGGACGTAGTCTGTCAAACATTTGAACTCTCTTTTCTCTCTGTGTTCTCAAAACTTTGATCTTTTTATTTTACACTATTAAAAAGTACTGAAGAATCCAAATAGCTTCTATTTATCTGGGAGACAGAGATAGAGATAAAGACAAAAACAGATAAACACATATATTTACCATATTAGAAATTTAAACTGAGAAATTGTTAAAACACATAAATACAAAAGCACATTGTGCCATCAGTCATCACATAGCCTCTAGGAAACACCACTGTACACTCATGAAACCATGAGAGCGGAAAAAGTGGACAACAGATTAATGTTATGATGAAAATAGTTTTGATCCTTTGAAAGGGTCTGACTTCCCCAGAGATCTGAGATCACACTGTAAGAATTGCTGTTCTAACCTCAAGTGTATATTTTTCAAAGACTAGACCTTGGTTCATTGAGTGAATGGCATTCACAATCTGACTCTAAGCTCCCTCCACTGTCTCAAGTCTCCCAATATTTGCTAAGTACCCACAAACTGGTCACACCAGAATAAACCCTCTCCCTGAAAAAAAAATGCATTGTTTGTGCTGAAACAGGTGGCCATGTTGTACCATCTGTCTGGAGCTACTTCATTCTCTCCTTTCAGAGGTTCCCACTGGAGATTTCAGGGCTCTGCTAAACTGTCACCCACCCAGCCCCAGGCAGAAAGGTCCTCTTTCCAAGGATAGCACTTTGCTTTTTCCTCTCTTCATCTTACTCTACTCCATTGTTTCTTTGTGCGTGAGTCATGTGTCTGGTCCCCTGATATCACCCCACAGTCCTGTAATGAGCACCTGCCGAGCAGTGAGCTCTTAGAAGATTCTCCGTATCTGAATCTCCTTGAACTATGGGGGTGAAGAAACTTTGTGGTATGTGAATCTTTGATCCCTCATTCCTGGCACCTGACATTTGTTCAAAACAGTTTCATTTGTCTTATCTAACTACTTTGAAATGATCAGTTATCACTGGCTGATGGGTCTGTGGGTGATATTGTTTCCTTTGTACTTGACTGCAATATATATTTTTTGCAATTATAAATGTTACACAATGTTAAAGTGTTTCTCCATAGTTTAGCTGATAATAGGAACATTTCTGTATAATACACAGCTCTATGTACTTTATATACACTTTAACATTGCATTTAATTATTTATACTTTTGACCTCAGAAATAAAAGAGGCATCAATATCCAACTCACTTGTACAGAGATTCTTTGCATGTAATATTCCACATGTGCATATTTGTTGTTGCCTATAACTGGCATATCCTTGTGTTATTTTGGCTTTATCTTCATGTTCCAAATGGAAGATTCCAGACTTTCTTTTCCAGACCTGAATTCCTCATGGAAAATTGCTCATCTTATGGTCAGGCAATATAGGATCATCACATCTACACATAAACTCAGCACTTTAACTCTGCAAATCTCAATTAGCAGAACATTCTTCTGGAAAGAAATATATCTCTCAGTGGCCACCAGGGAGCCAAATTAACTGGCTGCCTTCATACAGTTCAGTAAAACATTTACTAGGGAATATTTCCCCCACAGGTGGAATTCAAAATGGATTGTTTTGTAAAGGACTTTTATCTCCTAGAATAACCAGCAGAGTATTTGAAGTAGCGACATGACACACTACTCATTACTAACAAAGGCCTTTCCTCCCGTTGCACACCATCTGAACTACTCATTTCTGCGTGGATGCAGAAGCTTCTGCAGAAAGGAAAGAAGGATGGGCTGGAGTTATTGTTTAATCGGCCACAAGCTGGATACTGGCTGTCGGCTTGGTTTCTGCTGTTCGGTGACTGTCAGGCCTGGGGTGAGCATGGCCACAGACTAAGCTCCAAGTGCAGTGAAAAGGATTGCTCCGCTCCCTCCACGATACGCACAGGCTGGCCCTCCCTGTCCTCTAAGAAGGGCTGTGGTCCCCGTGGCTTCTCCACTCCAGAGCAGCCCATTTTCTCATTGACATGCAGGGAGCGCTCCCATAAGCAAAGGCTGCAAAGCGTCATTAACGTGGTGGAGAGACAAACAACACTCGAGCTGCATACCAAGTGGCAGCACATTTAACAGAATCATTTTATTATGAATACATTCCAGGCCTGCCACAGCGAGCCACTCAACGAAACTGTGTCGGCAAAATGGATCTTTGCTAATTACATTTCATGCATATTTCAGATCTTTCCACAGGGATGCAGGGGGATGGTGATGGTGTGCGCAAAAGGGAATTTTACAGCCAGGTTCACTTGCATTTGGCATCAAGAGCCAAACTAGTGGGTAACAAAGATAAGTTCAATTACATTCCATGTTGTGTTTGCTTTAGCTGGAATACTTCCTCTGAGTAACTCTATCAGTGCTGCTGTGGTCGCTGGTTGAAAATGAAATTACTCTCCAAATCCACCCGAATACACATTATTGCAGAAAAGCACACAGCTTAAATCATTTCTTTCCCACCTTTCCTTTTCTATATTTGTCCCCAGATTGAATTAAGGAACTGAATGTGGGCACATGTTAGGAGAGTGACAGAAAAGCATCATTACCTGCTTCAAGACTGAATTGTAAAGTACACAAGTGACTGCCTTCTTGTGGCTTGTCACCCTCTTGCCGGCTTCACTTTTCATTGCCAGCAAAGCTAGCTGGTTATTGAACGAGATGAAGAGTCGTCCGTGGGCTTCATCAAAGTGGAAGAGACACCTGAAGTCCTGACTCTTGGGGAAAAAGCAAGAGATCCTCTGGATGGACAATTGATGCTGAATATCCCAGAGTCTCAAAACCTGCAAGAAAAGTAACAGAGTCATAGGACTATGTCAAGAATAATTCTAATTTTCTAACCAAATTTTCTCTAGCTCACCTTCAACCTCAGGCAGGCTCCCCATAGCACTGTTAACTGTTCGTCCTTATCTCATAAAACACATTTTTTTTGGATTTCCCTTCTCTGTTTCAGTATTTCCTCAACTGTAATCTCTTCTAGGGAAGGGATTTTGTTTTGTCTCAGTCCTCAGAAAAATGGTTGCATTAAGAAAGGCAATGCCAAAGAATGCTCAAACTACCACACAATTGCACTCATCTTACATGCTAATAAAGTAATGCTCAACATTCTCCAAGCCAGGCTTCAGCAATACATGAACCGTGAACTTCCTGATGTTCAAGCTGGTTTTAGAAAAGGCAGAGGAACCAGAGATCAAATTGCCAACATCTGCTGGATCATGGAAAAAGCAAGAGAGTTCCAGAAAAACATCTATTTCTGCTTTATTGACTATGCCAAAGCCTACCCTGTGGAAAATTCTTCAAGAGATGGGAATACCAGACCACCTGACCTGCCTCTTGAGAAATCTGTATGCAGGTCAAGAAGCAACAGTTAGAACTGGACATGGAACAACAAACTGGTTTCAAATAGGAAAAGGAGTGGGTCAAGGCTGTATATTGTCCCCCTGCTTATTTAACTTCTATGCAGAGTACATCATGAGAAATACTGGGCTAGAAGAAGCACAAGCTGGAATCAAGATTGCTGGGAGAAATATCAGTAACCTCAAATATGCAGATGACACCACCCTTATGGCAGAAAGTGAAGAAGAACTAAAAAGCCTCTTGATGAAAGTGAAAGTGGAAAGTGAAAAAGTTGGCTTAAAGCTCAACATTCAGAAAATGAAGATCATGGTATCCAGTCCCATCACTTCGTGGCAAATAGATGGGGAAACAGTGGAAACAGTATCAGACTTTATTTTGGGGGGCTCCAAAATCACTGCAGATGGTGATTGCAGCCATGAAATTAAAAGATGCTTACTCCTTGGAAGAAAAGTTATGACCACCCTACATAGCATATTCAAAAGCAGAGACATTACTTTGTTGACTAAGGTCTGTCTAGTCAAGGCTATGGTTTTTCCAGTGGGCATGTATGGATGTGAGAGTTGGACTGTGAAGAAGGCTGAGTGCTGAAGAATTGATGCTTTTGAACTGTGGTGTTGGAGAAGACTCTTGAGGTCCCTTGGACTGCAAGGAGATCCAAACAATCCATTCTGAAGATCAGCCCTGGGATTTCTTTGGAAGGAATGATGCTAAAGCTGAAACTCCAGTACTTTGGCCACCTCATGTAAAGAGTTGACTCATTGGAAAAGACTCTGATGCTGGGAGGGATTGGGGGCAGGAGGAGAAGGGGACGACCGAGGATGAGATGGCTCGATGGCATCACCGACTCAATATACGTGAGTCTGAGTGAACTCCGGGAGTTGGTGATGGACAGGGAGGCCTGGTGTGCTGCAATTCATGGGGTCGCAAAGAGTCAGACACGAGACACGACAGAGCGACTGAAATGAACTGAACTGAACCGTGTTAGGAATAATAATTGTCTTCAAAGATATCCATGTGCTAATTCTTGGAAAATGTAAAATTAAGTCCTTTGAGATGGAGAGATAATTCTGGTTGATTTGGACCAGTCCAGTATAATCACAGGGCTTCCCAGTGGCTCAGTGGTAGAGAATCCATCTGTCAATGAAGGAGATGTGGGTTTTATCCCTGGATCAGGAAGATCCTCTGGAGATGGAAATAGCAATCCACTACAGTATTCTAACCTGGGAAGTTCTGTGGACAGAGGAGCCTAGCAGGCTATAGTCCACGGGGTCACAAAAGAATAGACATGACTTAGTGACTGAACTTTTTCACTCTCTTCTTTCACTTTCATCAAGAGGCTTTTTAGTTATTCTTCACTTTTGGCCATAAGGGTGGTGTCATCTGCATATCTGAGATTATTGTTATTTCTCCCAGCAATCTTGATTTCAGCTTGTGCTTCCTCCAGCCCAGCGTGTCTCATGAGGTAATCTGCGTATAGGTTAAATAAGCAGGGTGACAATATGCAGCCTTGACACACTCCTTTTCTTATTTGGAACCAGTCTGTTGTTCCATGCCCAGTCCTAACTGTTGTTTCCTGACCTGCATACATATTTCTCAAGAGGCAGGTCAGGTGGTCTGATATTCCCATCTCTTTCAGAATTTTCCAAAGTTTATTGTGGTCCACACTGTCAAAGGCTTTGGCATAGTCAATAAAGCAGAAACAGATGTTTTTCTGGAACTCTCTTGCTTTTTTGATGATCCATAAGATGTTAGCAATTTGATATCTGGTTCCTCTGCCTTTTCTAAAACCAGCTTGAACATCTGGAAGTTCATGGTTCATATATTGTTGAAGCCTGGCTTGGAGAATTTTGAGCATTACTTTACTAGCTTGTGAGATGAGTGCAATTGTGTGGTAGTTTGAGCATTCTTTGGCATTGTCTTTCTTAAGGATTGGAATGAAAACTGACCTTTCTCTAGTCCTGTGGCCACTGCTGAGTTATCCAAATTTGCTGGCATATTGACTGCAGCACTTTCACAGAATCATCTTTTAGGATTTGAAATAGCTCACCTGGAATTCCATCACCTCCACTAGCTTTGTTCATGTGATGCTTTCTAAGGCCCACTTGACTTCACATTCCAGGATGCCTGGCTCTACGTGAGTGATCACACCATCATGATTATCTTGGTCATGAAGATCTTTTTTGTACAGTTCTTCTGTGTATTCTTGCCACCTCTTCTTAATATCTTCTGTTTCTCTTAGGTCCATACCAATTCTGTCCTTTATCAAGCCCATCTTTGCATAACATGTTCCCTTGGTATCTCTAATTTTCTTGAAGAGATCTCTAGTCTTTGCCATTCTGTTGTTTTCCACTATTTCTTTGCACTGATCGCTGAGGAAGGCTTTCTTATCTCTCCTTGCTATTCTTTGGAACTCTACATTCAAATGGGTATATCTTTCCTTTTCTCCTTTGCTTTTCACTTCTCTTCTTTTCACAGCTATTTCTAAGGCCTCCTCAGACAGTCATTTTCCTTTTTTGCATTTCTTTTTCTTGGGATGGTCTTGCTCCCTGTCTCCTGTACAATGCCATGAACCTCCGTCCATAGTTCATCAGGCATTCTGTGTATCAGATCTAGTGCTTTAAATCTATTTCTTACTTCCACTGTATATTCGTTAGGGATTATACCTGAATGGTCTACTGGTTTTCCCTACTTTCTTCAATTTCAGTCTGAATTTGGCAATAAGGAGTTCATGATCTGAGCCACAGTCAGCTCCTAGTCTTGTTTTTAGTAGAGAGTAAAAACAGTCTCCTAGACTGTATAGAGCTTCTTAACCTTAGGCTATGAAGAATATAATCAATCTGATTTCAGTGTTGACCATCTGGTGATGTCCATGTATAGAGTCTTCTCTTGTGTAGTTGGAAGAGGGTGCTTACCATGACCAGTGCATTCTCTTGGCAGAGCTCTATTAGCCTTTGCCCTGCTTCATTTTATACTCCAAGGCCAAATTTGCCTGTTACTCCAGGTGTTTCTTGACTTTCTTCTTTTGCATTCTAGTCCCCTATAATGAAAAGGACATCTTTTTTTTATTGTTAATTCTAGAAGGTCTTGTAGGTATTCATAAAACTCTTCAATTTCGGCTTCTTTAGATTTCTGGTCAAGGCATAGACTTGGATTACCACGATATTGAATGGTTTGCCTTGGAAATGAATAGAGATCCCTCTGTCATTTTTGAGACTGCATCCAAGTACTGCATTTTGGACTCTTTTGTTGACTATGATGGCTACTCCATTTCTTCTAAGAGATTCTTGCCCAGAGTAGTAGATATAATGGTCATCTGAGTTAAATTCACCCTTTCCAGTCCATTTTAGTTCGCTGATTCCTAAAATGATGTTCACTCTTCCCATCTCTGATTGATCACTTCCAACTTGCCTTGACTCATGGACCTAACATTCCAGGTTCCTTTGCAATATTACTCTTTACAGCATCGGACCTTGCTTCCATCATCAGTCAAATCCACAACTGGGTGGTGTTTTTGCTTTGACTCCGTCTCTTCATTCTTTCTGGAGTTATTTCTCCACTGATCTCCAGTAGCATATTCGGCACCTACCAATCTGGTGAGTTCACCTTTCAGTGTCTTATCTTTCTGCCTTTTCATACTGTCCATGGGGTTCTCAAGGCAAGAATAGTGAAGTAGTTTGCCATTCCCTTCTCCAGTGCACCACATTTTGTCAAAACTCTCTACTATGACCCGTCCACCTTGGGTGGCCCTACATGGCATGGCTCATAGTTTCATTGAGTTAGACAAGGCTGTGGATCATGTAATTAGATTGTTAGTTTTCTGTGATTATGGTTTTTAGTCTGTCTGCCCTCTGATGAAAAAAGGCAGACAGACTGCCCTTATTGCAGAAAGTGAAGAAGAACTAAAGAGCCTCTTGATAAAAGTGAAAGAGGAGAGTGAAAATGTTGGCTTAAGGCTTAACATTCAGAAAACTAAGATCCTGGCATCTGATCTCATCACTTCATAGCAAATAGATGAGGAAACAGTGGAAACAGTGACAGACTTAATTTTGAGGGGCTCCAAAATCACTGCAGATGGTGACTGCAGCCATGAAATTAAAAGATGTTTACTCCTTGTAAGAAAAGTTGTGACCAACATAGACAGCATATTAAAAAGCAGAGACATTACTTTGCCAACAAAGGTCCATCTAGTCAAGGCTATGGTTTTTCCAGTGGTCATGTGTAGATGTGACAGTTGGATTGTGAAGAAAGCTGAGCACCGAAGAATTGATGCTTTTGAACTGTGGTATTGGAGAAGACTCTTGAGAGTCCCTTGGACTGCAAGGAGATCCAACCATGACCTCAGGAAATCAGTCCTGAATATTCATTGGAAGGATTGATGTTGAAGCTGAAACTCAAATACTTTGGCCACCTGATGCGAAAAGATGGCTCATTTGAAAAGACCCTAATGCTGGCAAAGATTGAAGGCAGAAGGAGAAGGGGAAGACAGAGGACAAGATGGTTGGATGGCATCACCAACTCAATGGACATGAGTTTGAGTCAACTCTGGGAGCTGGTGATGGACAGGGAGGCCTGGCATGCTGCAGCCCATGGGGTCACAAAAAGTCAGACACAACTGAGTGACTGAACTGAACTCAACTGAAGTGACTAAACAACAATATAACCACAGGGAGATTAAAGTTACAGAATGTAAGATAAACTCTGCCTAGGGCTTCCCTGGTAGCTCACTCGCCCGCAATGCAGATGACTGGGGTTCAATTCCTGGGTGGGGAGGATCCCCTGGAGAAGGAAGTGGCAAGTCACTGCAGTATTCTTGCCTGGAGAATTCTATGGATGGAAGAGCCTTGGCAGGCTACAGTCCATGGGGTCTCAAGAGTCAGACACGACTCAGCAACTAAAACCACCACCAGTGTTCCTGGTCTGGAGGATGAAGAAAAGGGGCTATGAACCAAGGGAGCTGGAAAAGATAAGGAAACAAATTCTCCTCCAGAGCCTCCAGAAAAGAAGACAGCCCTGTGAGTACGTTGATTTTAGTCCAGTGAGACCCAGGCTACCATTCTAACCTACAAAACATAAAAGGTGTGCTGTTGCAAACCATTGAGTTTGTGGTTATCTGTAGCGAAAGAAAACAAATACAATCTCTTTCTCTATATAGCTAGATGAATAGATAATAGATAGATAGATAGATAGATAATATATGTATTTTTTGTGAAACAAAATTCTTTACTGTCTGCGTCACCAGGGATGTCCATTAAAGGAAATCAAGTTCAGATAACACAGACAATTAAGGCACGAAAATGCCACCCACGCGGAGAAGCACCGAAGGAAATGGGAAGAGGAGCTCTGCAGAAGCCGGTGTTGCCACTGTCAGTCATGGGGTAGGATTAGCACAGTTCAGTGCGGGAGAATCAGGCTTTCCTGGCTGCTCAGAGCGGAAGGAATTTGGCTGCATTGCAGGAGACCCAGGTTCAATACCTGGGTGGGGAAGATCCCCTGCAGAAAGGAATGGCTACCGACTCCAGTATTCTTGCCTGGAGAATTCCATGGACAGAGGAGCCTGGCAAGCTACAGTCCATACAGTTGGAAAGAGTTGGACATGACTGAGGGACTAATACTTTCAGTGAGGGAGAGTCAGAATGAGAGGGAAAAACCCTTCCAAAGGGGGCTTCAGGCCAGTTCTAGGGCCAGACTTCAGTTGTCATCTTAACTCTGTCCCTTACTGCAGAATGACCTCTAGTAAGTTTCTTTGTCTCTTTGAATTTTTGATGTGATACCTACCTGAAAAGTGAAAGGGAAAGTCACTCAGTCGTGTCCAATTCTTTGCAACCCCATGGACTATACAGTCCTTGGAATTCTACAGGCCAGAATACTGGAGTGGCTAGCCATTTCCTTCTCCAGGGGATCTTCCCAATCCAGGGATCAAACCCAGGTCTCTCACATTACAGGTAGATTCTTTACCAGCTGAGCCAGCCCCTAGCCAGCTGAGAGAAGCCCAAGAATACTGGCATGGGTAGCCTACTGCTTCTCCAGTGGATCTTCCTGACCCAGGAATCAAACTGGGGTCTCCTGCATTGCAGGCAATTCTTTACCAACTGTGCTATCAGGGAGCCTGGTACCTATGTAATCTGACCCTATAAAGATTGAATGAGAACCCATGTCAAGCATTTGGCATGATGAGCTGTATGTAGTAAGTGCCCAATAAATGTTTTATTATTAAATGTATTTTATTCCTTTTTATTATATAAGTATTAGAACCTTAGAGCAGAAAAATTTCTTTGAAATAAACTAGTGTGCTTTATCCAGTGTGAGAATTATTTCTAAATTATCTATAAAAGACGGCTTCTTTACACAAGTGTTTATTACTCCATAAGGCAAGTGACCCTGTAGTTTTAACCTATTTTAAATCTTATACTCCTTTGGGGGAAAGAATCAGTTGAAAACAATGGCCCATCCCCTCCTCTTAAATGCACATATTCATATATGAGCACAATACTCCATATAATCTCTTTGGATACATAGACACACTAATCTCCCATGTAGATCCTGGGATCCCATGGGATAGGAATTCCTATAGCATTATGATAAGCCCAAGACTTCCTCTTCTACCTTTTGATTCTATCCTACTTTCGTTCCCTACATCTGCATAAGCCTCTTGTCCAGGGTAGATGACCCCAGTTCCTTCTAAATCATAGCATCATTTGTAGATCCCACTCTTGATTCTCTCACTTTGTCTTTTTTTTTTTTTTTTAACTTTCTCTCCAGGGAAGTTGGTCATCCAGGCCTTGATAACTTTTTCTAAAAAATGTAATAAGATATGTCCATTGTGTAAAATCCAATAGCATCCAAAAAAAATTTTTTTAATCAGTTCATCCCTCTCAATCCCAAGTCCCCGTCCCCCATCCCCCCATCTCAGAGACAGCCTTCGCTGACTCTTTCTGAGTTATGCTTTTCTCCATAACACCAAATAATAGCTGTTTGTGTGTGTGTGTGCATGCATGTGTGCTTGTGTGAATATAGCATATATTAACTGTACATTGAATAACACTGTCTTCTGAAAGAAATACTTCCTTACACTCCTGTTCTCCCTTTCTCATCCCCTTGACCCAATCTAACCGTTGTATTTTTTAGTCCTAAACATTGTGTGTGTTAAGTTGCTTCAGTTGTGTCTGATTCTTTGTGACCCCATGGACTGTAGCCTGCCAGGCTCCTCTGTACATGGGGATTCTCCAGGCAAGACAACTGGAGTGAGTTGCCATTCGCTCTTCCAGGGCATCTTCCCCACCCAGGGATCAAACCCATGTCTCCTGTGGCCCCTGCATTGCAGCTGGATTCTTTCCCCTGAGTCAGCAGGGATGTCCTAGTGCCATACATTTTACAATAATACACTTACACAGGCCTCAGCAGCACGTGAACCGCGAACTCCCGATGTGCACGCTGGTTTCAGAAAACACAGAGGAACCAGAGATCAAATTGCCAACATCCACTGGATCATGGAGAAAGCAAGAGAGTTCCAGAAAAACATCTATTTCTGCTTTACTGACTATGCCAAAGACTTTGACTGTGTGGATCCCAATAAACTGTGGAAAATTCTGAAAGAGATGGGAATACCAGACCACCTGACCTGCCTCTTGAGAAACGTGTATGCAGGTCAAGAAGCAACAGTTAGAAGTGGACATGGAACAACAGACTGGTTCCAAATAGGAAAAGGAGTATGTCAAGGCTGTATATTGTCACCCTGCTTATTTAACTTCTATGCAGAGTACATCATGAGAAACGCTGGACTGGAAGAAGCACAGGCTGGAATCAAGATTGCTGGAAGACATATCAATAACCTCATATATGCAGATGACACCACCCTTATGGCTGAAAGTGAAGAGGAACTAAAAACCTCTTGATGAAAGTGAAAGTGGAGAGTGAAAAAGTTGGCTTAAAGCTCAACATTCAGAAAACGAAGATCATGGCATCTAGTCCCATCACTTCATGGGAAATAGATGGGGAAACAGTGGAAACAGTGGCAGACTTTATTTTGGGGGGCTCCAAAATCACTGCAGATGGTGACTGCAGCCATGAAATTAAAAGACGCTTACTCCTTGGAAGAAAGGTTATGACCAACCTAGATAGCATATTCAAAAGCAGAGATATTACTTTGCCGACTAAGGTCCATCTAGTCAAGGCTATGGTTTTTCCAGTAGTCAGGTATGGATGTGAAAGTTGGACTGTGAAGAAGGCTGAGGACCAAAGAATTGATGTGTTTGAACTATTGTGTTGGAGAAGACTCTTGAGAGTCCCTTGGACTGCAAGGCTATCCAACCAGTCCATTCTGAAGGAGATCAGCCCTGGAATTTCTTTGGAAGGACTGATGCTAAAGCTGAAACTCCAGTACTTTGGCCACCTCATGCGAAGAGTTGACTCATTGGAAAAGACTCTGATGCTGGGAGGGGTTGGGGGTAGGAGGAGAAGGGGACGACAGAGGATGAGATGGCTGGATGGCATCATCGACTCGATAGACATGAGTCTGAGTGAACTCCGGGAGTTGGTGATGGACAGGGAGGCCTGGCGTACTGCGATTCATGGGGTCGCAAAGAGTCGGACACGACTGAGCGACTGAACTGAACTGAACACATTAATTAATGTACCATCAATAGAAGACAGTGTATCTCTATTCACCAATATACAACAAGAACACCTTAGGGTCCCCAAGGGTCTATTTAAGCAAAGTGCTCAGAATTGAGCCAATATTTCAAATGTGTTCTAACCACTGTTACAGACAATGTGACTTCTTTAAACACCTTATTTTTACATTAGCTGAATAAGCTATTCCAACATGCATTGCCCTTACCTTGAGGTCCTGACTGAGTAAAACTCTAAATCTTATTCCCATGAATAAACAATCAAGGCAAACATCTAATATTTTACCTTCAAAAATCTGATGTTCTAAGCTAAAATTAGGATTTTTCTAGTTTCAAAGTATACGAATACAATTTTAAATCCTAATTATATTATATTGATAACTCCTCCCTGATTTGTCCACATATCCCATGGAATACAGTAGATGGTAAATAGATATTTTCTTAATTTGTTGAAGGCTGTGGTTCATCTAATGACTATGTTTTTATCCAGCTCATTGATGAAAAATATTAGCTAGTATAAGTCCAAAAATATAACACTTCCATAAACAAAGCTTGCCTCAACTTCTACAAGGTTGTTTACCCAATTGCAGATCTCATCTAATTCACAAGAAAATGTTATGAGGATTTTTCAAAAATCTTGCAGAAATTAGTATGCTTGGGGTAAACCAGATCATGGCATCCAGTCCCATTACTTCATGGCAAATAGATGGGGAAACAGTGGAAACAGTGGCAGACTTTATTTTGGGGGGCTCCAAAGCCTCTTGATGAAAGTGAAAAGAGAGTGAAAAAGTTGGCTTAAAGCTCAACATTCAGAAAACGAAGATCATGGCATCTGGTCCCATCACTTCATGGGAAATGGATGGGGAAACAGTGAAAACATTGTCAGACTTTATTTTGGGGGGCTCCAAAATCACTGCAGATGGTGACAGCAGCCATGAAATTAAAAGACGCTTACTCCTTGGAAAGAAAGTTATGACCAACCCAGACAGCATATTAAACAGAGACATTACTTTGCCAAAAAAGGTCCATCTAGTTAAGGCTGTGGTTTTTCCAGTGGTCATGTATGGATGTGAGAGTTGAACTGTGAAGAAAGCTGAGTGACGAAGAATTGATGCTTTTGATCTCCTTTAGCATGGACTGTTTGGATCTCCTTGTAGTCCAAGGGACTCTCAAGAGTCTTCTCCAACACCACAGTTTAAAAACATCAATTTTTTGGCACTCAGCTTTCTTTATAGTCCAACTCTCACATCCATACATGACCACTAGAAAAACCATAGCCTTGACTAGACAGTCTTTGTTGACAAAGTAATGTCTCTGCTTTTTAATATGCTGTCTAGGTTGGTCATAACTTTCCTTCCAAGGAGTAAGCATCTTTTAATTTCATGGCTGCAGTCACCATCTGCAGTGATTTTCAGTCAGTTCAGTTCAGTGATGCCATCCAGCCATCTCATCCTCTGTCGTCCCCTTCTCCTCCTGCCTCCAATCCTTCCCAGCATCAGAGTCTTTTCCAATGAGTCAACTCTTCGTGTGACATTTAGTCACATTTAATTAAATGAAAAATTAAAAATAGATGAGTGATAACCTCTACTCTATGACAGGTGAGTTCCTGCTATCAGCAATCAAAACTAGAGGTGCTTTTTAAAAATAATAATGTGTAACTTTATTAATTTTTCTTAAAATTAATTTTTACTTTTCTTCTTTCCCTCCTTCCCTTGAAGAACCCTTAATTCTCATAATTAGTGATCCTACTAAGTTCCCTTCCATCTTTAACTATCTGATTTTTATTTCTGCTAAGAATCAAAGCCAACAACATTTATATACTGTCATCAATGTACAACACAGTGTTTCTTTTTTTAATTTATTTATTTTAATTGGAGGCTAATTACTTTACAATATTGTATTGGTTTTGCCATACCTTGACATGAATCTGCCACGGGTGTACATGTGTTCCCCATCCTGAGCCCCCGTCCCACCTCCCTCCCGATCCCATCCCTCTGGGTCATCCCAGTGCACCAGCCCCGAGCATCCTGTATCATGCATCAAATCTGGACTGGCGATTCGTTTCACATATGATAATATACATGTTTCAATGCCATTCTCCCAAGTCATCTCACCCTCACCCTCTCCCACAGAGTCCAAAAGACTGTTCTATACATCTGTGTCTCTTTTGCTGTTTCACATACAGGGTTATCGTTACCATCTTTCTATAATTCCATATATATGTGTTATTATACTGCATTGGTGTTTTTCTTTCTGGCTTACTTCACTCTGTATAATAGGCCCCAGTTTCATCCACCTCATTAGAACTGATTCGAACGTATTCTTTTTAATGGCTGAGTAATACTCCATTGCCATAATAGGCCCCAGTTTCATCCACCTCATTAGAACTGATTCAAATGTATTCTTTTTAATGGCTGAGTAATACTCCATTGCAACACAGTGTTTCAATCCTCCCAGAAATAATGTCATGGCATGTGACTTCCCACATGATTTTCAATTTTTCCTATACTTACAAAATCTATGATAGTGATTCTTAATCTTGACGATAGAAATACCAGTGGTGTTTGAGAAAATGCTAATGTTTGAGCCCTTTTCCAAAACCAATTAAATCAGACTCTCTGAGGATGGGGCTCAAGCATGAGTTTTCTTTAATTTCCCAAGTATTTCCATTGTATTATACTTTAGCTTCTCAACTTGCTTTTAAGGTCAATGCTAATCTCCTTGAACAAGGCCTCTTTCTCTCAGCTTAATCAGTAATATCATGTGGCTTGGCTTTCAGTTCAGTCACTCAGTCGTGTCCAACTTTTTGTGACCCCATGAACCACAGCATGCCAGGCCTCCCTGTCCATCACCAACTCCCAGAGTCTACCCAAACCCATGTCTATCGAGTCGGTGATGCCATCCAACCATCTCATCCTTTGTCGTCCACTTCTCCTGCCCTCAATCTTTCCCAGCATCAGGGTCTTTTCAAATGAGTCAGCTCTTCACATGAAGTGGCCTAAGTATTGGAATTTCAGCTTCAACATCAGTCCTTCCAATGAACACCCAGGACTGATCTCCTTTTGGATGGACTGGTTGGATCTCCTTGCAGTCCAAGGGACCTCAAGAGTCTTCTCCAACACCACAGTTTAAAAGCATCAATTCTTCGGCACTCAGCTTTCTTTATAGTCAAACTCTCATATCTGTACATAACTACTGGAAAAACCATAGCCTTGACTAGACAGACCTTTGTTGACAAAGTAATGTCTCTGCTTTTGAATATGCTATGTAGGTTGGTCATAACTTTCCTTCCAAGGAGTAAGCGTCTTTTAATTTCATGGCTGCAATCACCATCTGCAGTGATTTTGGAGCCAGAAAAATAAAGTCAGCCACTGTTTCCACTGTTTCCCCACCTATTTGCCATGAGGTGATGGGACCGGATGCTATGATCTTAGTTTTCCGAATGTTGAGCTTTAAGCCAACTTCTTCACTCTCCTCTTTCACTTTCATCAAGAGGCTCTTTAGTTCTTCTTCACTTTCTGCCATAAGGGTGGTGTCATCTGCATATCTGAGGTTATTGATATTTCTCCCTGCAATAATGATCCCAGCTTGTGCTTCCCGCAGCCCAGCATGTCTCATGATGTACTCTGCATATAAGTTAAATAAGTAATATCATGTGGTTTGGCTTTAAAAGCCAGATAACTGTGCTCCCCTAATCAGCCTATATCTCTTTAATCATGAAAAATATCTCATATTAATTCTATTTTCTTTGCAAAATGTCACTTAAATAACTATTTATTATTTGAGAATTCTTGATTTTCCTCTTTTTTATGTTCATGTTGACTTCTGGAAGAGAATTATGCCACATTTCAGAAAGGAGCATATTTAATATCATTTTACATTCCAAATATCTTAGAGATATTTCCTTTATTCTTAGTAGGGAAAATAAAGAAATGGACAAACATCCAGGCTTAAAAATTATCATTGAGTAAATGATTATTTTTTAATTTATATTTTCCATAAATTCTCATCTAAACTGTACTTTCTATTTTCATCACGATACCTGAGAACTTGTGATGCTTGTCCAAACACAGACTTACTAAGTCTAGTCCTTGAAATGATTTATACATGGCTTTTTATTTCATCTCCATTTTTATAGTATTAGGAGGAATAAATATCCAAGCTTGTGATTTTATATCAAGGCAGAATTTAGCTTTTCACATAATAATGAAGACATCTTTCTACTTAATCTTTATCTTGTTACCACTTAATAATGCAGGGTTATGAAAGCAAATCCCTTACGAATTGTAACTAGCACTAGAAATCGAAGATGGAGACTCCAGACATCCTGATCCTCATTTTAATACTACTCAGGTCTGTCAGTTTAGGTGTATTATATTACCTTTCCATTTCCTCATCTTTATACAGAATGGGCCCCTGCCAGCTTTGAAATTCTGCCGGTTTTTTTGGGAATGTACTGAAATTGCTCAATCCATTATCTATAGGTTCCAAAATAACAAAATGGAAGCAGTTTCAAGAAAGGGTATTGTGAAAATTGGGGTAAAGAAATGTAGTCTAATTTTACTGAGGAATTTCTTCCTGCTCCCTGCTAGAGATGGGCAGAATCATTTCACACAGGCATAACAAAACTATAACGTTTGCAACCCTATGGACCAGAGCCTACCAGGCTCCTCTGTCCATGGGATTTCCCAGGCAAGAATACAGGAGTGGGTTACCATGCTCTCCTCCAGTGCATCTTCCTGACCCAGGGATCGAACCCGCATCTCCTGTGGCTTGGGCATTTGAGGTGGATTCTTTATTGCCAAGTCACTGGGGAAGCCTAAAAAAACTATAATAAATAAATGAACAAAACTTTTTTTATCCTATAAATATTAGATTTATTAAGCAGGTAACTTCATAGAAGGGTGGGTGCACAAATAGATGTATGGATGGATATAGAATCTGTTTTCAGTGCACTTTTTAAAACCAAATCAGTATTATTTACATATTGGCAACATGTTCAAATTTAATTCAAAGTGGTTAGGGGAAAAACTGTAAAGTTTCCTAATAATGATAGAAAAGTGAGAAAAAAGTAGAAGATAGACCCCAGACAACTGTATCTAAATGAGACTGGTTTGACTGCATCAAACATTTGCTACTAAGTCCTGCCATCCTGCAGGGCATAGATATAAAATGACAATAAGAAAGAGAGACAGAGAGAGAATATAGCACTAGGGGATTTTGAAGACAGCAGTGCAGCAGCTCAGCTCTCCAGGATAATCCACTAAAATGGATAGCCTACTTGCAGATAATAGGATAACAGGAACTGAGGGCATTGGCTCTTCTGAATATACCTTTATGTATTAACAAGTCTATTTATTTAGAATTTAAGCCTTGGGATAATCCACAAAGGCATAATCAGTGAATGTTTAGAGGCAATTTTGTTTGACATGATATATACTAGCAAAAGTATTCTACTGAACACCTCAGGTAGTGTTTTCATCTTTAACTTATGTAACAGATCTTCTTTTAAGAAATATTTTTGCCATCCCCCCCCCCCCACGCCAGGATGAGATCTAATTTAAAATATTAGTTGGAAATTAAAATCTCTTGTGCTATTCACCCTTAAATTGTTACCATAGCCATTATCATCTATTTTTTCATCACTTTCAGTAAAAATGAGAGAAGACATACAGCTCTAAGACACAGATTTCTATGGTGTGTCTGTTTGGTATTCTATCATTGACCTTGAAAAAGTCAAAATGCTTCTTAACACTATGAATTGTTTTGAAAAAACTCACTAATTTCCCAGTTCAAGTTCAGCACTAAATTTAACTAACATCAACATTTTGTTTCAAAAGCTTTCTTTTTTCAGAACAAAAGTTCATTTGGGGGATTTTAAAATTTCAGTTAAATTGATTTTTTGGCTATTATCATTACTCACATAACACTGAAAAACATAACCAGTTTTTTTCCCCCCAGGCTTTAAACAGAAGTTTTCAAACTTTGTGTTTCAAAGATTACTCTCTCTTTTTTATTTCACAAAGTAAACATAAACACTTTAAACTTCTTTATTTTTTAAGCTCAGTATTTATAATAACAACCTTTTTTGAAGAAAGTAAGTGAAAATCAACTAAAATAAGGGAACTCTGGTTCAAGTATCACTGCAGACTAGGTTTTTGTAGGGGGCTTTCCTGCTTCAAAGAAAAAGAGCTCTGTCTAAAGCATAATTTCTGTCACCTTGCTGGATATTCAGGGATTGAAGACAATCTCCACAGGTCCAAAAGAAGAAAGAGGTATAAGAAGCAAACTTAATATGGAGACAGTGAACAATAGGCATACATGAAGAGACTATAACCAGGAGCCTAAGCCTTGGACCAGCAGGACAATGGAGGCACTGAAGCAAATTGTTCAATTAAAAGGACAACGAAAAAGGAAAATGCAATAGCCTCAGGACAATAGTTTTCTTTATTTCCATATTGCAGAAACAAACACAAATCTTCTCTGGAGGAAAACATTTTCAATTTCATTCTTCAGAACGTCTATAGTTTAGCAACAACCAAAAATGAGGTAACAATAAAGGATAACCAGATGTAAAAAGGAAACATGTCACCATGTGGGAGAATCACTGGAACAGCAAATATCAAATTTGGTTCTCCAATGACTTCAGGTGTTAAAATTATCTGATAAGAAAATGCAGTAATTAACATGAAATTAAAGAGCTAAATGTCAAAATCCCCCAAATGAGCAAACAACAAAAGAGTATATACAATTAACAGTTAAAAAAAGTTTTAGAAAAAAGAATCGTTACATTTAAGAAATAAATGCATAGGTTATATAGAAAGTGGGCATATCCCATTATAAACACCCCCATAAAAGTCAAGAATATGACAAGATGCCTTCTGAAATGTGGAGGAAAAACCTCAACAAGGAATGGAAACTTAGTGTACAACTTTTCTGGAAAGACCATTAAAAGAATCAAAAAGTAAAATACAGAATATGTTATCTCAATATTTGAAAGATGTCATGTTCAAATTCAAGGGAAATCCAATTCAAAAATTAATGTAATTTTTCATGGAACATGAATACTGATCCTAACATTTACTTAGAAAGATAAAATGCCAGTTCAGTTCAGTTCAGTCACTCAGTTGTGTCCAACTCTTTGCAACCCCATGAACCGCAGCATGCCAGGTCTCCCTGTCCATCACCAACTCCCAGAGTCCACCCAAACTCATGTCCAGTGAGTCAGTGATACCATCCAACCATCTCATCCTGTTGTCCCCTTCTCCTCCTGCCCTCAATCTTTCCCAGCATCAGGGTCTTTTAAAATGAGTCAGCCCTTCGCATGAGGTAGCCAAAATATTGGAGTTTCAGCTTCAACATCAGTCCTTCCAATGAACAACCAGGACTGATCCTTTAGGATGGACTGGTTGGATCTCCTTGCAGTCCAAGGAACTCTCAAGAGTCTTCTCCAACACCAGAGTTTAAAAGTGTCAATTTTTTGGCACTTAGCTTTCTTTATAGTCCAACTCTCACATCCATACATGACCATTGGAAAAACCATAGCCTTGACTAGACAGACCTTTGTTGACAAAGTAATGTCTCTGCTTTTTAATATGCTATCTAGGTTGGTCATAACTTTCCTTCCAAAGAGTAAGCATCTTTTAATTTCATGGCTGCAATCACCATCTGCAGTGATTTTGGAGCTCCAAAACATAAAATCAGCCACTGTTTCCACTGTTTCCCCATCTATTTCCCATGAAATGATGGGATCAGATGCCATGATCTTAGTTTTCTGAATGTTGAGCTTTAAGCCAATCTTTTCACTCTCCTCTTTCACTTTCATCAAGAGGCTCTTTAGTTCTTCTTCACTTTCGGCCATAAGGATGGTGTCATCTGCATATCTGAGGTTATTGATCTTTCTCCCAGCAATCTTGATTCCAGCTTGTGCTTCTTCCAGTCCAGCGTTTCCCACGATGTACTCTGTATATAAGTTAAATAAGCAGGGTGACAATATACAGCCTTGACACACTCCTTTTCCTATTTGGAACCAGTCTGTTGTTCCATGTCTAGTTCTAATTGCTGCTTCCTGACCTGCATACAGGTTTCTTAAGAGGCAGGTCTGGTATTCCCATCTCTCTCAGAATTTTCCACAGTTTATTGTGATCCACACAGTCAAAGGCTTTGGCATAGTTAATAAAGCAGAAACAGATGTTTTTCTGGAACTCTCTTGCTTTTTCCATGATCCAGCGGATGTTGGCAATTTGATCTCTGGTTCCTCTGCCTTTTCTAAAACCAGCTTGAACATCTGGAAGTTCATGGTTCATGTATTGTCGAAGCCTGGCTTGGAGAATTTTGAGCATTACATTACTAGTGTGTAAGATGAGTGCAATTGTGCGGTAGTTTGAGCATTCTTTGGCATTGCCTTTCTTTGGGATTGGAATGCCAGAAGGTTGTTAAAATTAAAATAGAAAAACAGAAGTAGGAATTTCTCTGCCAGGTATCAGAGCATACAGAAAACTATGCTGGTTAAAACAGTGGTATATGCATGCAAGAAAAGACAGACTAATGGAAAGAATAAAGCCTCCAGGAACAAATTCGTATATACACGGAAATTCAAATAATAACAGTGGAATTTGAAACCAGTGAGTGAAAGTGAAGTCACAGTCGTATGGGACTCTTTTCAACCCCATGGACTGTAGCCTGCCAGGCTCCTCCATCCATGGGCTTTTCCAGGCAAGAATACTGGAATTGGTTGTCATGTCCTTCTCCAGGAGATTTTCCAGACCCAAGGATCGAGCCTGGGTCTCCCATGCTGCAGGCAGACTCTTTACCATCTGAGCTACCAGGGAACAAATTATTCAAAACAATTATTCAAAAACCTCTTGGATACCCATTTGTAGAACAAAAAATTTTACACAAAAATAAACTGCAAAATTAAATGCAGAAAAATCAACAATAAAAAAAGTATTAGCTGAAACCAAAGGTGAACACCTCTACAAATATGAAGTGTGGAACACATTCTTAAGCTAGATACAAAATCCAGAGCCATAAAGGAAATCATTTCTTACACTCAGTTTTGCAAACACTTAAAACTTTTGAATGATAAAAATCATATAAACAGGTCTTCCCTGGTGATCCTGTGGTTAAGAATCCGCCTTGCAATGCAGGGGACACTGGTTCAGTCCCTGGCCTGGGAAGATCCCACATGTGGAGGAACAGCTAAGCTCTTACACCACAGTTACCGAGCCCATGTGCCACGACTAGTGAAGCCTGCATGCTCTGGAGCCTGTGCTCTGTAACAAGAGAAGCCACTGCATAAGAGGCCCCCACACTGCAAACGGAGAAAGCCTGCAAGTAGCAATGAAGATCCAGCTCAGCCAATACATAAATAAACACAATAATTTTTTAAACTCACATGAACAAGCTTAAAAGCAGTATGCTTGAAAGAGGCAAAATACTTGCATCATATATAATAAGGGATAATCAATTTATTTCTCAAACTACAACTGCTGATGGTATAGTCCTGAGTTCAGTTAATAAGATAAAGAATTTAAAGGACAGCAAAAGAGACACAGACATAGAGAACAGACTTGTGGGCACAGTGGGAGAAGGAGAGGATAGGATGAATTAAGAGCCCAGCACTGAAATACATACGTTACCATGCGTAAAACAGACAGCCAGTGGGAATTTGTTATGTGACACACGAAGCTCAAGTTGGTATTCAATGAAAACCTAAAGGGGTGGGAGAGGGTGGGAAGTGGTAGGGTTCAAGAGAGAGGGGACATATGTATACCTATGGCTGATTCATGTTGATGTAAGACAGAAATCAATCCAACATTTTAAAGCAATTATCCTCCAATTAAAAATAAATAAATTTTTTTAAATCATGAAAAAAAAAGGACATGATCAGATAATGCACCATAAAAAAATAGAAATAGAAATGGTCAGTAAATAATTGAAGAAATTCATTCTAATTTTTTGTCCATTAGATTCACAAAAGAATGAGCACACTAATGGTATCTGTCGTTACCAAAGGGTCTTCTTATGTGGCAGAGTGGTAAAGAATCCACTTGCCGATGCCAGAGACACAAGAGGTGAGGGTTTGATTCCTGGCTCAGGAGGATCCCTTGGAGTAGGAAATGGCTATCCACTCCGGTGTTCTTGCCTGAAAAATTCCATGGAAAAAGGAGCCTGGAGGGCTACAGTCCATGGAGTCTCAAAGAGTCTGACATGACTGAACACACAACACACACAAACATCATTACCAAGAGTGCAGGGAAACAAACACCTTTACACGTCTCTGATGAATATACCAATTGGCACAATAATTCTGGATCTAAGCCATTCTTTAAGAATTGAATCCATGTTGGCCCAATAGCATCATTTCTAGAAATTCATCTCTAGGAACATATCACAAAGAAATCAACTTACGTGGTCTTAAAGATGTGTATATGCATGTGTGTGTAGGTGTCATAGACACAATATCTCTTATAATCAACATGTGATTGAATAATTAAGGTAGACCATCCATACTATGAATTATTATGCAGCAGGTAAAAAAATCAGGTATATGTACACTCATAATGAAAGATCTGCAGAAGATATTGTTTAGGGAAAAGGAAGTGGCAGAAAAATATATATCCCGTGATGCCATTTATATAAAAGTAATAATAAATAGTACTTTGAATTTGTATACACACATAAGATGGTACATAAATAACAAATTATGACACCACCACATATTATAATGCAATATATCAATACGACAATACGTAAGTATACGATAAAAATGATCTACAGATCTACTTGATCTACAGATCAAGTGTTAATAATAGCTATTTCTTGGAAGAGGAATTGATTTTAAGAGGATGAAGAAAAGGAATATTTACTTTTTTCCAACTTGCTTCCTCGTTTGCAATTTCTGCAAAAGATCATTAATCTGTTTACTTGTACAATTTAAACAAAATGAAACTGGCTTTGAGGAAATTTGAGGAGAAAGGGTATACAGGAGAGAAAGGAAGACAGACAGGTAAGAGCTAGTCACCAGCACAGAGCCTTTGTATTTTCCTTCCCAACCTTGGGGCCACAGCATAGAAACCACACTCTGGAAAAAATCAGAACCTCAGACAAAAGATTAAGTTACAAACTGATCTGATTCTGGTGGCCAAATCAGGATGAGCAGCCTAAGAGAGGAGTTAGGAGCAGTAGAAAAGCCTAATCAGATTTCCTGGTTGGAATGTCAACCCCCAGCAAAGGTATTTCCCAGAGGCTTTGAAAATCCTTTTACTTCTCACGGTGATTCCTCCGCTAAATGACCAAGTTATTGGTTCCCAGCAGGGCCGTGCCATCAATCAGTGATTACCATTTTATGAGACAATTTAGGACTCAGAAACAAAATGCAATTGGACTATTGCTTAGTATAATATTAAATTCTACAGAAAAATTTATTGTTTAATCATCACTGGAAAGCACAGTAGAGCAGTTTTCCAAAAAAGAATTGAAGTCTCAGGTCATTATTGGAGGAAGTTATTTAGATCTAAATTGCTTTGATTTGAAAATCCTCTAATTAGCAATTCATAGGCCAAAATATGGTTCAATCAAAGGCTTTTTGAAAAAAGAATGCTTTCTTTCATTTTCCCCATTCCCTAAATTAACCTAGTCCTATAAAATATCCAGAATTTTATGACGATAAAGCCAAAGATTAACCTGGTAGCTGAAAACCTGTTGTTTGTTGTGAAGACATACAGACTAAGATTATTATGCATTTATCAAAGTGAAATGGATTTAGACTAATGTGAAAGACAGCATGACAGGCTTTATTACAAGGTAATGATTTAAAAGTCAAAGCAAAAATAGGATGATAAAATTGCCTTGAAAGAGACCAGGCAGTTTTAACATTAATGATAGCTATATGCAATTAATTCTAAGAACATTTTTTTCCACTTGCTTCTAAAGGTATACCACTTTTCAGGGAGTTCTGTAATAATAAAATATGTTATTTCCTTCACACTTAGCTCTGATAAAGATTTGCTTACTTAACCAAGATTTATTAAGGACCTACTATGTGTATGGTGGGCTTCCCTCGTGACTCCCGCCTGCAAATGCAGGAGACACAGATTCGATCCCTGGTCAGGAAGATGCCCTGGAGAAGAAAATGGGCAACCCACTCCAGTATTCTTGCCTGGGAAATCCCATGGACAGTGGAGACTGGCAGGCTATAGTACACAGGGTCACAGAGTCACAGAGTCAGACACGACTTAGCAACTAAATAAACAATACACATCAATAAAAAAATTTCAAAGAAATAAATTCAACAAATAATCTTTGCCTTTAAGCACTCAAAATCTGGTGAAAGATACAATATACATATACAGTCTTCAAGTATACTTGTCAGATTGTGTGAAATTCAATAATGGAAGTTAGAGCTAAAAGATCTTAGGAAACAGAACAACTAAATAAGTCTAAGGCATCAGAAAAGTTTTCATTCTCAGTTTCTTTGTTACTTGATATTCACAGTAATATGTCTTCACTTTAAACTGTCAACAAATAACCACTGAACAAACACTGCTGCGAGGTGCAAAGCACTATGACTGATACCAATACACAAGCTGAAAAGATACAACCCAGCTTAAGACAAGAAACTAACAACTTCAGTACAACAGAACACATGCTCTAAGAAGGGACTCAGGCGTGATGGGAGTGCACAGAAACAAACAGCTAGGTCTGCATGAAAGACTCCAAAAAAGTCTGAAACTTCAAGGATAAATAGGCTTTTGCCAGTCGAGCATGGAAGAGAGGGAACTGAAGACAGAGAACAGGCAGGCAGCAGAACCATGAGGCTGCATGGTGGGAACAAAGTGTGATAGGCTGCAACATCAAATGAACAGAAGAGAAAAGCAGGAAGTGAGCTGGGCCTGGTCTGAGAACAAGTTTTATAGAAAAGCTTAAGAATTTTAGTGCTGATATTTAGAATGAGGGTAAGAGAAGATGTTGAAGAATTTTTCTTACAAACCACTTAATTAGCAGGATGGAGGCCAGAATGAAATGAGACCAGTTTGCAAGAAGGAAACATGCTAGGAAAACTTTGCCATGGTTTGGATGAAATAATTCAAAAGAAGATGAGATTTTGGATTAGAGCTGTGGCTTCTGAGAGAGAGGTGAAGCTGATGAAAATATTTGATGGTAGAATCAACTGGAATTGGTAGTTCAGTGGTGAAGGAGATTTACAGTCTGATACATAGTATACTAAAACAAGCAAGTTTGGCAGGACTTATGTTTCAGTTCAGTTCAGTGGCTCAGTCATGTCCGACTCTTTGTGACCCCATGGGCTGCAGCACGCCAGGCCTCCCTGTCCATCATTAACTCCCAGATCTTGCTCAAACTCAAGTCCATTGAGTCGGTGATGCCACCCAACCATGTCATCCTCTCTAGTCCCCTTCTCCTCCTGACTTCAATCTTTGCCAGCATCAGGGTCTTTTCAAGTGAGTCAGCATCAGGTGTCCAAAATATTGGAGCTTCAGCTTCAGCATCAGCCCTTCCAATGAATGTTTAAGACTGATTTCCTTTATGATGGACTGGTTGGATCTCCTTGCAGTCCAAGGTGTTGGGGGCCAGCATGAGGAACTCTGCCCATGGCAAAGGTCATGAGGAAGGAGGCTTGGCATACCCAAAGGCGTGATCAAGCCTCAGGAAACCCCCTGTTCCCGAGCATCTACCCCAAAACCAGAGTCTGTTTTATGCTCTCCCCCATAACCGTTTCTCTTGGAGAAGGAGTAAACGTGCAGCTCCAAGGCAATAAAAATTCCTGGGTGTGACAAGAGTGTTTCAGCTTATGGACTCCTCTGAAGGTTATCTAGCCCACCTGTATAGGTTCGTCTGGCCACATGTGATTGTTTACAGCCTCCCAATCTGAGAGGCACGAGATGTTTTAGACTTACTAAAGGCAACTTCTTTGGGGGAGTTAGAAATTATTAGTATAGTGGGTTGGTTAGGAATTATATTGGTGAAGGGTTTTTCATTTGTTGTGTCAATAATTGCTGCTAATTCCCTGCTCTGGGTGGGACAAGGATGTCTCAGGTCAAACCTCTCTGCTGATAGACTAGCTTGTGTGACAGGATTATCCATACTCCTGCCACTAAACAGCACAGAGAGTTTTGGAGTATTTTGAGAGTCTTAATTAGCATAGGGCTTTTTCTTATCATTAAGTCAATGATTGCCTCCAGGCCTCCATATCCTTAGGCACCTGGGAACATATTAATCAATGTATTTGGAATATAGAAAAGGAAATATAGTAGTTTTTGATGTTAGCAATACTAGACTTTTTGAGTTAATGGATTTTCTCTTTTGTAATAGATCACTGTGCTTTGTTATAAATCACTGTGTCTTTGTTATGTAAAAATGTGACTAAATAGATCTTAAGGAGAACATTGGTAAAAGGATTTTCATTTGTTGGGCTGATGTTTGCTGCTAAATCTCCATATTCCCTGCCCTTATAGTGAATATAACTAACATATAGGAGAAATAAGCATTAACCTTTAAGCATATAGGAGAAATAAGTATTAACCTTTAAGATTAATCCTGTTAACCTTGAGTTAAATAAATGCCTTTCTTGATTGTAACTCACTACACCCTCACCCTATAGGAATGCAACTTTATCTGGAGGATGGTGCCTGGTTTAAAAAAAAACACCCTTGGAGGAAATAAGGTTTTTGATTATCAGAAAGAAAGGATCATAGAATGTCAGCAGGTCTCACTCATGACCAGAAAATGATGTAATATCCCTAAGACCCCCGTGTGACTGGGTATTCATCCCTATGTGTAACAAAAGGTATATAAGCAAACCCCAAAATAAAGAAATCGGATCAGTTTCCGGAAAGACTGATTCCACCATGTCGCTTCTTTCATGCTCCCATTTCTCTGGCTGAATTCAGCCTCTTTTCTCCACTAATTCTCCTACTACACTATCTGTTTCTAATCTCTCTATATATCTGTAATTAAATATGTATTTTTTCAAAGACGCTGACGCCGTCCCCCCGCCTTCGAATCACCCTGGATCCACTGGGGCTGGACCCCGGTACCAAGGGACTTTCAAGTGTCTTCTCTTACGCCACAGTTCAAAAATATCAATTCTTCGGCACTCAGTTTTCTTTATAGTTCAACTCTTACATCCATACATGACTACTGGAAAAACCATAGCTTTGACTAGACAGACATTTGTTGTCAAAGTAATGTCTCTGCTTTTTAATATGCTGTCTAGATTGGTAATATATTTTCTTCCAAGGAGCAAGCATCATTTAATTTCATGGTGGCTGTCACCATCTGCAGTGATTTTGGAGCCCTCAAAATAAAATCTTTCACTGTTTCCATTGTTTCCCCTTATGCATAAGGTGAGGCTAAGGAGTTTAGGTGAATTTCTATTTTATCCTATTTAATTTTCACATATACATGTGTCACTTCAGAATAAAATTAAAAGTCCGAGTCACTGAGAAACTCTTAAAGGCTGTCCCCAGTAAGCCTATAGCCTATCCGTGTTCTCCTCACAATCGGGCTTCTTGAAATCTATCACATTTACTGGATCGATGTCAGGCATTATGTAAAACAGAAGCTTTATAGGGGAACAAATGACAAATTATTAGAAATAAATTTACCTGGGAGATATGAGTAGTAAATAATATGGTCAGGATATAACACAGACTATCTGATTCTGGTGCAATATTTTTTCCACCCCTATGTAGAATATGTATCAATATCATTAAATAGAATGGACAGACATATTTAACTGAAATTTCTTAATGTAATATCCTGCAGATTAACTTTGAGTTTTAACTTTCTGAGACTCTTCAATAGCAAAGCAACACTGGTTCATTGTGTCTATTCCATATTTTTTAATTTGAATGCAATTGCTTTGCAGTGTTGTGTTAGTTTCTGCTGTACAACAACGTGAATCAGCTATATATATATATATATATATATATGTAAATATACACATGTTCTTTCCCTCTTGAGTCTCCCTCCCACCCTTCCATCCTACCCCTCTAGGTCATCACAGAGGACAGATGTGTTTTACACCAGCTTCCCACTGCACGCATGCTAAGTCACTTCAGTCGAGTCCGACTCTGTGCGACCCTATAGACTGCAGCCTGCCAGGGTCCTCTCTCTATGGGATTCTCCAGGCAAGAATACTGGAATGGGTTGCAGTACCCTCCTCAATGGGATCTTCCTGACCCTGGGACTGGACCCACATCTCTTACATCCACCTGCATTGGCAGGTGGGTTCTTTACCACGAGCACCACCTAGCTATCTATTTCACACGTGGCAGTGCATGTACATCAATGCCACTCTCAACTCGTCCCATCCCCTCCGACCCCCACTGTGTCCACAAGTCCATTCCCTACATCTGTGATTCTATTCATCCATATCTTATCAAAGTAACATTTATCATTCCCATTTCTGTTTTTTTTTTTTTGGGGGGGGGGTTAATGAATACTTTGGAAACTTTCAAAACAACCCATTGAAAGAAAAGCGGAGTCACTCAGTCGTGTCCGACTCTTTGCGACCCCATGGACTGTAGCCTACCAGACTCCTCCCTCCATGTGATTCAGAACAACCCATTGAAAGCTCAATAATAAAGATTTAATTTATGAGCACATGGTTTGAAGGCTGGTGGCTCAGAGGTTAAAGCGTCTGCCTGGAATGTGGGAGACCCGGGTTCGATCCCTGGGTTGGGAAGATCCCCTCGAGAAGGAAATGGCAACCCACTCCAGTACTCTTGCCTGGAGAATCCCATGGAGGGAGGAGCCTGGTAGGCTACAGTCTATGGGGTCGCAAAGATTCGGACATGACTGAGCGACTTCACTTCACATGGTTTGAGGAATTTTTTAATGAAATAACTCATCCAGTTGCCCAGGACTATCCTAAATTATCATCAATATCTTTTTAAAAAATATAGATTTCCAAACCATAGTAGTAAGTCACTATATTTTAAAAATCTATACCATCTCTAAGAGGAATTTCAAACCAAAGAGAGATTTGGGCAGGAACTGGGGAGGCAGAACTAAATAAACTGAATGTACACTGTTACTTACTTTATCTCTGGAGAAGCTGAAAAGTTGTTTTCTTGCAGCAAAGAACTGGACAGCTATCACACTGGCTGAGTGACCCCAAAGTACACCAACCGGCTTAGAGACAACATAGGGGTTCCAAAGGCAAACTTTGTTGTCAATGCCAGCAGTTGCTAATCAGAATTAGAAAGAAAAAAAAAATGTTTTTAGTAATAGGAATACCCCACAACACTTTCTTTTTGAAATGAGATATATCACATACTAAATCACCATAGGCTGATAAAAGCCTTCTCAGCACTAATGCACCTTTGTTTTGAAGGAAGGAAAATTCTATCATTGTGCAACAGTCCAGGCTAATAGGGCATGAGTTCTATCACTGGAAGTAGTTGAAATGGAAGGGGTAGGGGAGATGGGTCTGCACGGGGTAAAAGGACAACAGTTTCTTTAAAAGGCACCAGCAGCCCAAGCAGGAGGACAGAAAATTCTTCCTCCCGGTTCCAGTGTTTCCCTCTCCAGCCTGCACAGCCTAGGAATGCAGGTCACACTAAAGTTATCCCAGGAGTAAGAGAGAACTAAATATTTAAAGTTTCCAAATTAATGAAAAAGTATAAGGAAATCTATTATTTTTCACTGTCATGTAAATAATCCAGAATTTGTAAGCAAATGAGCAGCAGAAATATATGTTTGACCTGCTCTATTGAGAGAATAAGGCTTTAAAAAAAAATACAAATTAATTATATTCAGGGAGTGCATCAGAAACTGGGAGCACGGTGCCTGTGCTTCTTCAGTTCTGAGGAAATTCAGCGGAGCCCTCTCTGCTGTTCCCATGTTTAGGGCCAACTGCAGAGCTGAATCTATTCACATTTATGGAGTCGCCATAAATGTCAGACCCCCATTTGAATTAATAGCCCAGGGTTACAGAAATAAGAGGAACTGAATGTACTTTGGTTTCAAGTCTTTACTCCATAGTATGAAATTAATAAGTGATGAGTTTCACCCTGAGTATTACTGCATACAGTAACATGTAATTCCAGCACTGGGCCAGGTACATGTTAGAGATCAGTACGAACGAGCTGAAATAATAACGAATCAATGCAATGGTTATTTGAGTCCTTTTAAGCCCAATTCACTAACTCCTCCAGCTTTCTCTAATAAATCTACAATCCTCCTTGAAAGTTTGCTGTTCGCATATCCCTGAATTCAAAGTCAGTCTCTTATATCATGAATGGCAGCTATGATTGTTGGGAATTTTAGAGATTCAGCCCCTTAGCTGATATCAATACTCTTTATATGAATGACAGCTTTTGAAAGAGGGTCAATAAGACCCATTCTGTAGGCCATGTGAATTCATTCTCTGTAACTACCCTATCAATTTTAAAAATAACACCTCACTTTTCATATTTGAACTAATATCATATAAATCAAATTATTCAGCTTTCAAAATGTCTAAAATTTATTTAAATAGACAAGACCTGAAAATCTTTATTGCTTATTTCCTCAGCTAAAATTTACACAGAAAAAAAGAACTCTCCTCTAAATGTCCTTCAACAGAGGAGTGGATAAAAATGTGGCACATATATACAGTGGAATATTTCTCAGCCATAAAAGGAATGAAATTATGCCATTTGCAGAGATGTGGATGGACCTAGAGGCCATCATACAGAGTAGAGTAAGTCAAAAAGAAAAATATATATTGGATATATTAACACATATGTGGACTCCAGAAAAATGGTACAGGTGAACCCATTTGCAAAGTACGAATAGAGACACAGATGTAGAGAACAAATGTATGGACAGCAAGTAGGGAAGTGGAGTGTGGAATGAACTGGGAGGTTGGGAATGACATATACACACTACTTTGTGTAAGATAGATAACTAACGAGAACCCACTGCATAGCAGAGGGAACTCGACTCAGTGCTCTATGGTGACCTAAATGGGAAGGAAATCCAAAGAAGAGGGGAGATATCTATATGTTATAGATAATTCATTTTGCTATACAGCAGAAACTAACACAATATTGTAAAGCAAATGTACTCCAATAAAAATTTACTTAAAAAAAATTCCCTTAGTATGCTAAAGGACAAGTTTGAAATTTTTCAAAACTCATCAGAAGTTACATTCTGAAAGGTGATTAGAAAATGTTCTACATTTTACATTTCTCTAGTGAGTGTGTGTGTGTGTGTGTACACATGAACAAGGAAAATGGTGTATTTGGGTAGAGTGAGTGAGTGATAGTCACTCAGCCATGTCCAACCTTTTGCAACCCCATGGACTGTGTGGCCTGCCAGGCTCCTCTGCCCATGGGATTCGCCAGGCAAGAATACTGGAGGGGGTTGCTATTTCTTTCTCCATTGTTTGGGTTGAGCATTTGTTTACACTAAGAAGATGGCAGAAGGCAGATACTGCACAAATAGTCTTCTTTCTCTATGTCATTTTACATTCCCCACCAATTCTGAGAAAAAGGCTCATTAAAGCATTGGAGCACTTTCTCATATTTTCACCCCAATGTAGCTCATATATGCTGCACATCTTAATGCATCATTATCAGACATTCTCAGGTAATAAAATGTGAGCTGCTTGAGCTGGTCTCTCCGGCAATAAAAGCAACAAGGTGAAGAGGCCCCATGCATGCAAATATGCATAGCAGACTATTCAGGAGTCCCTCATAGTTATCGTGATTTATTTTACATACCAATTAAATTGAGCTGAGCATGGTAATCAAAAGCGTGAATGCCCTGGGCAATGTTGAAGGATGTCATTTTAAGATGCTTTTTGGATTTCTCTCTCCAGGCCAGCACCACAGTGTTTGTATTGCTGGTTGTACTGGAAATAATAGCATCTAAAGATGCACTGTAAGTAACTGAGCAAAGAAAAAAGAAAATCTTTAGTTGATTTCTCACAAGACACAGGGAGAATAGTATCATTTTAATACATGAGGTTAAAAATTAAATTCATATTATGATGATACAACCTGACTCTTAGAAAACACCTCACCAACCCCTCTCCCACCAAAAAACTTAGAGTGAAAACTTACCATAAAATCTGCAATCAGACTTTTCTTCCACCCCAAGGGTAGCTTAAAAAATTTTAATTAGAACACATGACAGGAAACAATATGACAATAATCACATAGGATTCTGGAGATATAAGTAACTGGCTAAAATGCTGGGTTCTTCTTCCTGGGCCTAAAGTAGGCAAACAGGAGCTGAGCAAACATTTGCTACTCTCAAGGTCCAGCTCATGCCCAAACCATAGGTTTACTTATGTTTTGACTGGTCTAGAATGGTTGAGAGTGGGGTGGCCAGGACTTGAAGCTCTGCCAAGATTCACAGCTAGAAGTCTAGGTCGACTGGCAGTTTTCCTGTTCTTGATGATCTGGTACTAGGAGCATGAGAGGACCGTGCGTGTTTCGTCTGCGACCCCACAGACTACAGCCCGCCAGGCTTCGCTGCCCATGGGACTGTCCAGGCAAGAATACACTAGATGAGCAGCAAAACCCCACAAGCAAGAAAAATGATTCTGTTGTCTTTTGTCAGAAAGGCCTATGAGTTCCTATAGACTCATAGGCTCCAAAAGACACAGCTGCTCTGCCACAAACTTCTCACCACTATGCCCTCCATTGTTAGACGACAGTTTTCTTTCACATTTGGCTGAGACAATGTATTAGTGCCCCAAGGTGAAAGATTTCTAATTTGACCTCAAACCCAAATTTCTGCCTCACACAAAGAGGGATGTTGTAACTTCATACAGCTTAAGACAAGTTGTTTTAATAGAACAGCTCTTGAAAATGTTTCTGATCTGTTTATTATCCAGCATCAAGAGCTAGCACTCTTGTAATACAATTCTCAGGGATCACTAGAATTCTTGCACTTATTAAACTAATCTTTGACTGCACTCTGTTCCTCACTATCTTGTCAAGAGTGTTTGCATAGAAAACACCTTAGAATATGAGACTGCCTCTTTTTCTGTAGCAAACAATAGATAAATTTACTACCAAAAATAACTCTGGAGCCAAAGACAGCATGCATCCTGCCCACTGCAGAAGATTCAGAGTCTATAAGCTCAGGGTTCTTTTCCTGTAACATGACCCACTGTGCAGGCATTCATCTGCAACTCTCTGCTTTGCCTCTGTGAGAGACCTGAGTGTCAAGGGGAACTGACATGAATATGCTGATACTTATGGGGGTTGCTGTGCTGTGAATAATGAAGTCCTTTTTTTCTGTAACACAGGAGTCTTATGTACACTCTCATTTTAAGATTATTTTAAAAGTTCTTTCTCCAGGTGATAGCCACAGTATTTGTATTGTTGGCTGTGCTGGAAATGGCAAGCTAACTTACTAGTAACTAACTTGGAAACAGTCTTACTATTTTGGTTGATGACACCAACCTTATGGCAGAAAGTGAAGAGGAACTAAAAAGCCTCTTGGTGAAAGTGAAAGAGGAGAGTGAAAAAGTTGGCTTAAAGCTCAACATTCAGAAAACGAAGATCATGGCATCCAGTCCCATCACTTCATGGCAAATAGATGGGGAAACAGTGGAAACAGTGTCAGACTTTATTTTTTTGGGGCTCCAAAATCACTGCAGATGGTGATTGCAGCCACGAAATGAAAAGATGCTTACTCCTTGGAAGAAAAGTTATGACCAACCTAGATAGTATATTCAAAAGCAGAGACATTACTTTGCCAACAAAGGTCCGTCTAGTCAAGGCTATGGTTTTTCCTGTGGTCATGTATGGATGTGAGAGTTGGACTGTGAAGAAGGCTGAGCGTCGAAGAATTGATGCTTTTGAACTGTGGTGTTGGAGAAGACTCTTGAGAGTCCCTTGGACTGCCAGGAGAGCCAACCAGTCCATTCTGAAGGAAATCAGCCCTGGGATTTCTTTGGAAGAAATGATGCTAAAGCTGAAACTCCAGTACTTTGGCCACCTCATGTGAAGAGTTGACTCATTGGAAAAGACTCTGATGCTGGGAGGGATTGGGGGCAGGAGGAGAAGGGGACGACCGAGGATGAGATGGCTGGATGGCATCACTAACTCAAGTGAGTCTGGGTGAACTCCGGGAGTTGGTGATGGACAGGGAGGCCTGGCGTACTGCGATTCATGAGGTCGCAAAGAGTCGGACACGACTGAGCGACTGAACTGAACTGAACTGATTTTGGTTGGAAGAATTTAATTTGCTTTATATAAATGTATGTATACATATATATGAATATATATATTTCCAAATTAGTAAAAGCAAAGATTCTGAGAGGCAGAACTATAGCTCAATACACTTAGTAAAACACTTAATATGCATCACACACTTACTATAATACACTTAATATAATACACAGTAAACTAAACGGGGAGAGCTAACTTAGTCAGACAAAACTTAGCAATGAAAACAACAACTGCAATTGACATGTGAATAGCTTAATTTAACATATTTCATAGCTATTTCACTATGAAATATATGTCTTAAATGATTGTGCTTTGTGCGTGCTAAGTTGCTTCAGTCGTGTTCGACTCTTTGTGACCCCATGGAATGTAGCCTGCCAGGCTACTCTGTCCATGGGATTCTCCAGGCAAGAATACTGGAGGGGGTTGCCACGCCCTCCTCCAGGACATCTTCCCAACCCAGGGATCCAACCCAGGTCTCCCGCATTGCATTTCTTTACGGTCTGAGCAGTAACAAAACACATGGGTGGGAAACAAAAGGTAAACTCCAGAATTCAGAACTGAAAGAGGACTTATCTACTTCTTTATTTTACAGACTAAGAAATAGACGCCTGTGCAGATTCAAGGATTTGGCAAAAGTCAACAACTGATTGTTGTCAATCTCTGGACTGGAGTCCAAGCATTTAGACTCTGAGTTTGGTTTAATGATATATAGCATACAATATTAAAGATCCAAACTCAGGACAACTTACGTTTGGCAGAGCCAGAGTACAAATTCAGACCTCATCTCTTGACCACTGGAACAGGGCTTCTCATATGGTAATAAGCAAAACAGTCACCTTGAAACTGGCGTTAAAATGCAGATATTCATTCACAAAATCTAAGATGCTGCATTTCTAACAATCTCCAGTTGTGGCTGATGATGCTGTTTGGTGATGATCACACTTTGAGTAGCAAGACATTAGAATACATTACTAAGAGCAAGGCTCTCCTATACTCTAGAGAATTAAACCATTCCCTGATGGCTCAGACAGTAAAGAATTCACCTGTAATGCAGGAGACCCAGGTTCAGTCCCTAGATTGGAAAGATTCCCTGGAGAAGGGAATGTCTATACATTCCAGTATTCCTGCCTGGAGAATCCCATGGACAGATGAGCCTGGCGGGCTACGATCCATAGGACTGCAAATAGTTGGACACAACTGAGCAACTAATACTTTCATTTTCTCAAAATTTGGGAGATCAAATGTTCCTTTGGCAATCTGATGAAAGCTGTAGACCCTCTCCATCAAAAAGATGTGTACACACAAAAGTTTGTATAAAATATCAGGATTTGAGGAACCTTCCCAACCTCTCCACTTCTATTCATGAAGCCCAACAATAATAGATCTGAAGAAATCACATGAGAAATCTCCAGCAACAAGGTAATTTGGGATTGCAAAACTTTCACCTGCTTTCTCAAATGATTCTTAAAGTTCCTATTACTAATGATGCATATGCTTTGTGTTAATCAATGCCCATGTAAGCATCTCTTGGCAGGAAATAGCTCTTTGCGGGAAGCCACTCTCTGCAGGAGGCCCCTTTTGTCTTGTCACTTTAGAAAAGCTATACTGTAACTAACCTTTAAACCAGGCTTTCCCATGCTCTACTCATCTCCTGGTCAAGCACACCTTCCAAATCCTTTGATCACACAGTGCCTTGTCTAATCTGTTGATTCTTCTTAGATCAAAGAAATAGAAATGAAGGGTAAGTAATTAACAGTGAACTAGATCTTTTCCCCAGCTTCCCCTTCCGTAATCCCTCAAGCTACCTATGTGAACAAGAGAGCATCTAAAGAAAGATCACAAGGAGTCCACGAGTCTGCAAGCAGTCGGAGATAGTGATGAATCTGACCCCGTATCTCAATGATTAAATGAGATTATGTCTCCTTTTTCCCTTTAAAAACTTTAAAGGCCAACCAGAATCTTTGGAGTTGGTTCTGGAACACAAGTCTACCTTCTACCCCAGGATGCAGGCTTCCTGAATAAGGCACTTCCTTTCCTGCCAATGCTTGTCTCTCAAGTATTGACTTTCAATTGGTGAGCAGCTGAACCTGAGTTTGGGCTTCTCTTTTTAGTTTCTACTTCTTAAAGTAAATGAGTTTAACTGAGTTTTGATGCCAAGTTTCTACTAGTCAATGCCAATCAGAACACAGTTTCTAAGGAAAAAAGAAGGGGCTCTGATAATGCAAAGGAGACTTTTAGAAAGGAGATCTCACAGAGCTCCAGGCAGAAGAATAATTCACCAGTGTGCTGTGAAATGTTGTGAAACACAAAAGGACTGCTGCTGCTGCTGCTGCTAAGTCGCTTCAGTCGTGTCCGACTCTGTGCGACCCCATAGACGGCAGCCCAGCAGGCTCCCCCGTCCCTGGGATTCTCCAGACAAGAACACTGGAGTGGGTTGCCATTTCCTTCTCCAATGCATGAAAGTGACAAGTGAAAGTGAAGTCGCTCAGTCGTGTCTGACTCCTAGAGACCCCATGGACTACAGCCTACCAGGCTCCTCCATCCATGGGATTTTCCAGGCAAGAGTACTGGAGTGGGTTGCCATTGCCTTCTCTGACTAAAGGACTGCTGAGGGCCAAAATGGTCTACTTCTCCACTCAGCCCAGAATTCACCTGGACTGTTGTTTCTTGTTCATCCCCTATCATGTAATCTCCCTCAGTCTATGGATTACTTAAAAGTATTATTAATGTTTTTTAATCCCTTCCATAACAGGTATTTCCAGGAGTTGGTGATGGACAGGGAGGCCTGGCATACTGCAATTCATGGGGTCGCAAAGAGTTGGACACGACTGAGCAACTGAACTGAACTGAACTGATACCAGGTATTAAACCATGCCCTTATCTTGTAATCATCTTTAGTGGGTAGATATCACAAATTTACTGATGAGGAAATAGTCCAAAAGCCATATCACCCTAGGTCATGTGGCTAATTGAGGACAGAGATGAGACTGAGTGCCATCCTGATTGGCTGTGAGCTTTTCACTTGTACCACTGCATCTTTCTTTTTCACAAAATTAAAAGATATTTGCTCCTTGGAAGAAAAGCTATGACCAACCTAGGTGGTATATTAAAAAGCTGAGGCATTACTTTAGCGACATAGGTCTGTATAGCTAAAGCTATGGTTTTTCCAGTAGTCATGTATGGATGTGAGAGTTGGACCATGAAGAAGGCTGAGCACCAAAGAACTGATGTTTTCAAACTGTGGTGTTGGAGAAGACTCTTGAGAGTCCCTTGGACTGCAAGGAGATCAATCCTAAAAGAAATCAACCCTGAATATGCATTGGAAGGACTGATGTTGAAGCTGAAGCTCCAATATTTGGCCATCTGAAGTGAAGAGCCGACTCACTGGAAAAGACCCTGATGCTGGGAAAGATTGAGGGCAGGAGGAGAAGGAGACAGAGGATGAGATGATTGGATGGCATCACTGACTCAACGGACATGAGTTTGAGCAAACTGAGGGAAATAGTAAAGAACAGGGAAGCTTGGCATGTTGCAGTCCATGGGGTTGCAACGAGTCGGACACAACTTAGCAACTGAACAACAAACAACAATCTCTCTCTTCCACTAAGCCACACTGCTGTCTGTATGCCAGGTTTTTTCTATTATCTGATTTGAAGTTCTCTCCATTACCAATTACATTCATTGAGCCTCACTGTGTGCATGCATGTGCAGTCGCTTGGTCATGTCCAACCCTGTGTAACCCTGTGGACTGTAGACCACAAGGCTCCTCTATCCATGGGATTTTCCCAGCAAGAACACTGGAGTGGGTTGCCACTTCCTCCTCCAGGGGATCTTCCTGACTCAGAGATAGAACCCGAGTCTCCCGCGTCTCCTGCATTGCAGGCAGATTCTTTCCCACTGAGCCACTGGGGAAGCCCCTTTGAGCCTCACTGGGGAGCAATTAATTTCAGGAGCGTAAAGTTTACTGATCACTTGCTACATTAATCCTGCTACTTTACTAGAAGTACCAGCAGTATAATATCTGAGGATAATATCCCTATCAGGAGCATCCTCAATGAAACAATTCCCTTTGTTTACAGAAAATGCTAAGAGTTATTATAACTTGACTTAATAAAGCAGTAGTAAACACATGAAGTATACTACAGAGCACTATAATTATATCTTCAAATCCATGGACATTCCATAATGGCATTACAGTATAATCAAAATAAAGTATTTATACCCTGAAAATGAGAAATGCTGGACTGGAAGAAACAAAAGCTGGAATCAAGATTGCCGGGAGAAATATCAATAACCTCAAATATGCAGATGACACCACCCTTATGGCAGAAAGTGAAGAGGAACTAAAAAGCCTCTTGATGAAAGTGAAAGAGGAGAGTGAAAAAGTTGGCTTAAAGCTCAACATTCAGAAAACGAAGATCATGGCATCCGGTCCCATCACTTCATGGCAAATAGATGGGGAAACAGTGGAAACAGTGTCAGACTTTATTTTTTGGGGCTCCAAAATCACTGCAGATGGTGACTTCAGCCATGAAATTAAAAGACGCTTACTCCTTGGAAGAAAAGTTATGATCAACCTAGATAGCATATTCAAAAGCGTAGACAAAGATTACTTTGCTGACTAAGGTCCATCTAGTCAAGGCTATGGTTTTTCCAGTAGTCATGTATGGATGTGAGAGTTGGACTGTGAAGAAGGCTCAGAGCTGAAGAATTGATGTTTTTGAACTGTGGTGTTGGAGAAGACTCTTGAGAGTCCCTTGGACTGCAAGGAGATCCAACCAGTCCATTCTGAAGGAGATCAGCCCTGGGATTTCTTTGGAAGGAATGATGCTGAAGCTGAAACTACAGTACTTTGGCCACCTCATGCGAAGAGTTGACTCATTGGAAAAGACTCTGATGCTGGGAGGGATTGGGGGCAGGAGGAGAAGGGGACGACAGAGGATGAGATGGCTGGATGGCATCACTGATTCGATGGACGTGAGTCTGAGTGAACTCCGGGAGTTGGTGATGGACAGGGAGGCCTGGCGTGCTGCAGTTCATGGGGTCACAAAGAGTCAGACACGACTGAGTGACTGAACTGAACTGAACCCCGAAAATTGCTTTGTCATGTGTTTCCACATTACATCCAGGTATCTTCTTCAGTTTTAAGGCTTTAAAGAAAGACATATAAAGAAGTTCATTCTGTCCTTGTATTTAAAGTATTGCTTTAAGATTTTAATCTGGAGGTTCAGTTCAGTACAGTTCAGTTGCTCAGTCATGTCCAACTCTTTGCAACCCCATGAATCGCAGCACGCCAGGCCTCCCTGTCCATCACCAACTCCCGGAGTTTACTCAGACTCATGTCCATCGAGTCCGTGATGCCATCCAGCCATCTCATCCTTGGTTGTCCCCTTCTCCTCCTGCCCACAATCCCTCCCAGCATCAGAGTCTTTTCCAACAAGTCAGCTCTTCTCATGAGGTGGCCAAAGTCTAGCAAGTGACATTTACGGACCCATAGTCTTACATACTGGAGGTTCAAACAATTCACATTTTGTTTCTAAACCAAGATATAACTTGTTTCTGGTTAAACTGTAGAAACTCAGGCCAGAGTTCCTGAGAATGCCCGAGCAAAAGGTGAAAGTGAAACCATTTCCTTGACATCAAATTACCTGGTAGATAAAAATGTGTTCCTCACTTCTTGAAGAGAGAAAAGGAAATAATGGGTTATGAAGAAAAAGTTTTTAAAATATCAAGCTAGGGGATGAAAAGGACTGATAAAATAAGTGATTATGTTTTAAATATTCTCAGTGAGTTTGAGGATTGGTAGAGGGCAGTGGCACCCCACTCCAGTGCTTTTGCCTGGAAACTCCCATGGACGGAGGAGCCTGGAGGGCTACAGTCCATGGGGTTGCTGGGGGTCGGACACAACGGAGCGACTTCACTTTCACTTTTCACTTTCATGCATTGGAGAAGGAGATGGCAGTCCACTCCAGTGTTCTTGCCTGGAGAATCCCAGGGACAGGGTAGCCTGGTGGGCTGCCGTCTATGTGGTCGCAGAGTAGGGCACGACTGAAGTGACTTAGCAGCAGCAGCAGCAAAATATTTAAAATTACTTTTAGATGATATGTTGAGGGATAAAAAAGACAATTTGATCATGTCTGTCCACTCCTTAAGATGCTAACTTTCAACTGTTCCACTGTCTTGCCCTTTAGTCATAAAAAAGGCATTAAGGGAAGCTATCATCATAGATCCTCACGCTTGTGTTGCTATCAAAATAACTGTGTAATACCAATTAATTTATGTGGAAAAAGTGATTTGAAAATGAAAAGTGATACCTAAAAACTCAGTAAGTAATGCTATTAAGTGCACTTAGATTAAGTTAGAATGCTGCTGCTGCTGCCGCTAAGTCGCTTCAGTCGTGTCCGACTCTGTGAGACCCCAGAGACCCCACCAGGGTCCTCTGTCCCTGGGATTCTCCAGGCAAGAATACTGGAGCGGGTTGCCATTTCCTTCTCCAGTGCATGAAAGTGAAAAGTGAAAGTGAAGTCACTCAGTCATGTCCGACTCTTCAAGACCCCATGGACTGCATACCACCAGGCTCCTCTGTCCATGGGATTTTCCAGGCAAGAGTACTGGAGTGGGGTGCCATTGCCTTTTCTGAAGTTAGAATGAGGCCCTTTTTTATCATCTGCCAACAGATGGACGCTGTCAGTTCAGTTCAATCCCTCAGTCATGTCCAACGCTTTGCAATCCCATGAACTATAGCAGGGTAGAAAATTGGGCCATTTCTAACTAAGAATTCTTATTATCATCTTTCAGGTTTTCACTTTATGAGTCATGTGACTAGGAAAACTCCCTATCTGGAACTTTCTTTGATGGTCTCTGGTCTGAAAGTGAAGTGAAAGTGAAAGTCGCTCAGTCGTGTCCGACTCTTTGTGACCCCATGGACTAGTCAGTCCATGGAATTCTCCAGGCCAGAATACTGGAGTTGGTAGCCATTCCGTTCTCCAGGGGATCTTCCCAACCCAGGGATCAAAGCCAGGTCTCCCACACTGCAGGCACATTCTTTACCAGCTGAGCCACAAGGGAAGCCCAAGAATACTGGAGTGGGTAGCCTCTCCCTTCTGCAGCGAATCTTCCCGACCCAGGAATCGAACCGGATTCTCCTGCATTGCAGACAGATTCTTTACCAACTGAGGTATCAGGGACTGTCTCTTGCCTGAAGGGGTCTTGTCTGAGGGAGTTTATTTTCAGTTGTATTCCTGATTTTAAAGTTGGAGTAGTCCCATTCTCTGAGACCATCTCAGGTCTCTCTACATTCTGAATAACTACCATTTCAAAAGGAAAGATAAGAAAGAATAAAGCTAGCTATTATATTTAAAAAAAATCTAACTCAGCCCTGGTAGGCATATTAAAAATAATAATGCCATTCTTTTAATGAATTTTCAAAATACTAGACTAGACTTACAATGGGTCTTACCCTTCTGCCACACTATGGGACAATCTACAGTAAGAGATCTTTTACTGCAAACATTGGCTAGTCGCTCAAGGCTGATTTCAACTGCTTTAAACCCAGCAAGAGCACTGCCCAGAAGGGCAGCATGTTCCAGCTGACTCTGTGGTGCACAGTTTTTGTCTGGAGGACTGACGTAGATGTAGGGAAATGGAAAAACACACAGGCAAGACACTAAATCTGGCTTCTCTTCCAGACTTAGTCCCCATCAATTAGAAAGGCTCTCTAAGAAAACAATCTGCTTTCTGTATTCTAAATTCTCTGGCATCCTTTCATTAATCAGCTCAACAATCAGCTCAGCAATTAGTGATTTTATCAGTTCAAACTGTTTTGTACTATGGTCAAACAAAGAGAGCAAAACACCTTCCAACATAATAAAGAAAATCAATCATATTTATTGTAAGCAATTTAGTATTCACTTTTTCCACAACTGAACTTCCAGTCTGTGGGTTTCAAGGTTTCCAATGATACTATCTATATGAAAAGGCAATTCTTTATGATCAAATAAGAGAGAGAAAATTTTCTGAGGTTCAAGACATTTATGTCTTGCCACTATTGCTCAAAATCTCTGTACTTACTCTGCACTTACTTTACATTTCAGAAGGTAATTATTTTTCCATTAAGATACAACACAGAACCACTCAGACAAGATGAAAGCATTTTCTCCTTCAAAGTTTTAAATAAACCTGAACCTTATCTTAAAGCAGTAAGCTAATATCCTTATGTCTGAAAGTGAGTATTTCTTATATTTCAGTTTTAAAGATACTTTTATCTTAGCTTCAGTGAAATAGTATTACCAAGCTTGCCCATGTATTAGCTTCTTTTGTCTGTTGTATATTCCCTCCTCACACTGAGACAGAAATCAGTAAAAATATTCCTCGAGGAGGTCTAAGAATATCAGTTCATGTTGCTGGGGTCAAAAAAAGCCTCACTTGAAAGCAACCAGTGTTTGCTTGCTCCTGACAGCAAGGCTAGCAGACCAAGGAGCATAATTGCTACTAAAACCCTCGTCCTGTGTTTGATTCCAGCCTGCTTTCCTCTTTTTTCTGTCTCCTCATTTCAGCCTTCCTTCCTTCGTTTCATATTGAAACACCGGAATTACAAAGAATCCAAGAAACAGTTGTAGTTAAGCTTCAAGTCCCAGTGACTAAACCTGGGGAAAGGCAGTCATCCATTGCCTTAAACTGAAGTGGATCCCCTTTCAGAGGTACCTGAGCTTCAAATCTCAACTTTGAAAGGAGAGACTCTTATATAGATACTTCACCTTTCCACACACTCTACTTTCTTCTTTTTCAGTTATCGTCTCTTCTACTACATTTTCCGCAACAGCCATTTGCAGAGTATTAAACCCCACTCCGGTACTCTTGCCTGGAAAATCCCATGGCTGGAGGAGCCTGGTAGGCTGCAGTCCAAGGGGTCGCTAAGAGTCGGACACGACTGAGCAACTTCACTTTCACTTTTCACTTTCATGCATTGGACCAGGAAATGGCAACCCACTCCAGTGTTCTTGCCTGGAGAATCCCAGGGACAGGGGAGTCTGGTGGGCTGCCCGTCTATGGGGTTGCACAGAGTCGGACACGACTGAAGCGACTTAGCAGCAACAGCAGCAGCAAACTACACACTATTGGTAAATGTATTTTTCTCACTTTGACCTTTTTCTTTTTACCATAAATTATCCCTCTTAAAAAAAGAAGCCTACCAATATTTAGCAAAATTTCTCTTGGTTTCTCTTTTCTTTTGAAATATTTTAATAATATTTACCCAATGTCTTAGTCCAGGCTGCTATAAGAAAATGTAGAGACCTACTAATGTAAACAGCAAAGTTTATCTCCCACAGTTCGGGAGGCTAGGACATCCAGGATCAAGGTCCTGACAGATTCGGTGCCTGGTCAGAGTCCACTTTTTAGTTCACAGATGCCCTCTTCTGACTGGGCCCTCACGTGGGGAAGAAGTGAGAGAATCCTCTGGGGTCTCTTTTGTAAGGGCACTAATCCTATTCATGGGGCTGTCCTGGTGCCTCAGCAGTAAAGGACACCTGTCCCACCTGCCAGTGGAGGACACACAGGATCGATTCCTGGGTCAGGAATATACCCTGGCTCAGGCAATGGCAACGCACTCCAGTATTCTTGTCTGAAGAATCCCATGGACACAGGAGCCAGGCAGGCTACAGTCCACGGAGTCGCCAGAGCTGGACATGACTTAGTGACTGAAAAACCACAAATCTCATTCATGAGAGCCATGCCTTCATGACTTCATCATCTCTCAAAGGCACAATCATAAGGAGGGAGGACTGGGATCAGGACTTCAACATATGGATTGGGGGGAGGGGACACAAAACTCCAGGCCACACATTCTTCCCCTAGCCCTCTCCCCCAGTTCATATCCTTATCACATTAAAATACATCTCAACAGTCCTGAAAGTCTTCACTCATCCCAACAACAGCATTAAAGTCTTAACTTCAAATCTCATCTAAATATCTAAATCAGACTTGGGTAGGACTCAGGATACAATCAACCCATCCTGAGGCAAATCCTTCTCCAAGCTATGAACTTGTGGAACCAAGTAAGTTCTATTCTTCCAAAATAAAGTGGTAGAACAGGCATGTGATAAGTATTTCTATTCCAAAAGAGAGGAAAAAGGAAGTGATAAGTCTCAAGTAAATACAAAACCTAACAAGGAAAACTCCATTAAACATTATGAATCAAGAATAGCCCTCTTGGTCTGGTTATCTGCCTTCCAGACCCACTGGGATAGCAATGTCACCCTCAAAGTTACTGTCCGTGCTGTGGCAGTGGCCCCACCCATGCCACAGCTGTCTAAGGTGGCTCCCCTGCATGCAGCCTACACCAGGTGTCTGCCAGGCTTCCCCCACCAAGGCATTAGGCCGGGGCATGCTGGCCCACCTGAACCACAGAGGCAGCCTCACTCACCTTTGAAACTACTCTGCAATATCTCAAGACCAAAAGATCTAGGAATTTGAAGGCACAGTAATAGAATCTAACTCAACTAAAGCATGGGTTCCCCAGATGGTGCAGTGGTAATTCCTTGGGAATCGAAGTCATTATTAGTCGTTATAAGATACTCTAATATTGTTCATCACTCCATATTTCAGACCTTGAGTTCTGAAGATCCCATTTCAAAAGGCTGCTTGTTTCTCTCCTTGCTTTATCATTTCCATTTTCTCATGACCAGCTAGCCAATTTGATTGCAGTTTCTTTCTCTGTCCTCCAATCTATGCGGAACAGAACTATTAAATAAACTTTTCCTAAACGCTATCTATATCAAGTCTGCACAGATTTCCTCAAAAACCTTCAGTGCGTCACTGTTTCATTTTTCTGTTAAATGTGAACTTGGTCTGGTTGGCAAGATCTTCCAACAGGCATCCCTGTTAGACCTTGGCACTGTCATTTTTCTTAATACTCCATTTCTAATCTACTCATGTCCATCTCTGCTGCCATTACTATGCCTGCTTGCCTATATTTACTCATGTTCACTGTGCTCTCTTCCTCTCCCCTCATTCATCCTTCAACTACCACCACTCTCCGCTGAAGCTTTTCCTCACGTCTTTTCCTGCTTACAAATTCCAAAAGAGTCAAAAGCTTGTTTATATGACTTAGTAGTTAATTTTCAGTACCACTGTACAATGTTTAAACAAGTTATTTTATATTAGTCTTTCATTCTTATTTGTATATTAAGCTTTTTGAGATAAGTCTATAATTTATCTTTGTTCTATTGCCACCAATGCCTAAGACAGTTTTAAAGCACAAAAAATACTAAGTCTTTAGTTTATATATGAATATATAATACTTGTTTGGAAGCTGCTGTAACACCTTCCATCACTTTGAAGTACTTTCTTCACTTTCTAGTACTTACTTGTTTCCATGTTACAAAAACATAACACAGAATTTTGTGCCTGTCACACATAGTGGATGACCAAAATTTTTATTTTTTGTTTACCCATGATTAATATCATGTGAGAATTAAGGGTAGGTAGAAAGTACAAAGGGCTTCCCAGGTAGCTCAGCTGTTAAAGAATCTGCCTCCAATGCAGGAGACCTCGATTTGATTCCTGGGTTGGGAAGATTCCCTGGAGGAGGAGGGCATGGCAACCCACTCCACTATTCTTGCCTGGAGAATCCCCATGGACAGAGGAGCCTGGTGGGCTACCATCCATAGGATCACAAAGAGTCAGATATGACTGAGCAACTAAGCACAACACAGCACAGAAATTACAAAAGACATGGTATGATTTGTATTGAAGAAAAAAATGCAGAACTTATAGTTCATCATGTGGGATATTATTATTGTGGGTCATGCATTAAAGAGTTACTTCCAAACTCCTAAAACTCAAAGAGGGTAAAGCTATCACACCAGCCAATTGTTGGGTCCATTTGACTATCTCTTCTTCAAAGTACATTAAGAACATACCTGCAATATAACAATGAGACTGATCCATTCTTTTCAGTGGATATTGTTTATGTAATAGTTTCGAAGTGAAAAAAAATACCATAGTCTTAGTGTCTGGACCAAAACAGATATCAGAGTAGATACTGCACATTTGGATCTTAAACCATCAGATGCAAATTTCATAAAAATTAAGCATAATACAAAATTAGCAAACTCATTGTTGACTAGGTTATAAAAAAGTCCTGACCTTCCACAGATACTGTTTTATAACATAATCCTATCTCACAGAGAACTGCCACTCAAGTACTCTAGATCAAAGCAGTTCAGTCCTTATATAGAAAAAAAGAGAGAAATAAGAAAAGAAAATTAAGAAGATTCCATTTTGAAAACAGTAAAACTAATACACCTCTCATGAGAATATAAAGAAAGCAAGGGAGTGTTTTAAGGGCTCTTGTTAAATTATTTTATTAAGTAGACCCAAATGTGACTAGACAAAATTGGTTAGGATCAGAGTTGGGGTGAAGTTAAATGGATTCTGTGATCATTTTCTCTTCTCTCTTGAGATTTCTTGATTGCACAGTCCATCTGAATTAATTGTGTGAGGGCATAAATTTTAGAAAGAAAGAAGTAATTCCTGCTAGCATGTAGGGGATAGCAGAGTTCAGGTCAGAACCTCCTGGGAATCAATTATTAGTTTCTAGACTTGAACACTGTATGTGAAATATTTTCACGAAAAAGTACAAATGTAGAAGGCTAAGGTGACTGTTTCGTTCATCGCTGTTTAAGTTCAGTACCTTGTCTGACCCAGTCTCCATGATGAAGTTTGTGCCCTAATGTATAGCAACATTTGTGATGTCCAGGGCGCAGCTCTGCCCAGTTAATCGTCACTGTTGCTTCTTCATCTTCACATGCACCAGCAGGATGCTCAAAAAGGGAAATCAAGGCCGTTGTGAAAGCAATTACTTGAACCTTGAGAGAGACATTGCAAGAGAAATAAATAAGTGTAGGGTGATTGCTGAAAGAAGATTCTATGTTTTTTTAAGATGAATAAGAAATAGATATTGAACAGACAGGCATTTATTTAATATTATTTAAAGGTCACAGGAATTATATTGAAAGGCATGACACTACAAGGTTGCTAAGGCAATTACCAAGGGCTTTATTTGTTTGCTTTTATGCTATATTTGTCATTTAAAACAGTAAGGATGAAAAACTTACATAATTATGAAATGAAGTTGTTCAAATTGGGCTATTTCAGCATTCATAGACATATTCTGTCTATGTCATTCATTAAAAAATCATTTTTCAGAGTCATAGAATTTGATGGAAAAACAGAAATCACTATGTAGTGTCTGAGGTTTGGTGCTGCTGTCTTTACTGCATCTATTCCTTTGTCACTTGAGACAGGAAATAAGCATGTTCAAGGAGTCCGCTACTGAGAAGCCTGAAACCTTGTGAATAAAAATCTGAATAATCAATATGAAACAGTTGTAAGACATAACTTTAGACATTTAATGTTATATGTTGATTAACATTGGAATCTAGTAGATTAAGCATCCTATGGTCAAAAAGTTAGGAAATATTTTTTCCTAAATAAAGAAAATGACTGTATACCTAGGCAGGAAAACCACAGTGAAGATTGGTTTTCATAGGCAAGAAGAGGAACTATGACCTAGTCCATCTTTTTCATGTCCATGGTATGCGGCCTTGTAATCTATAAAGCAGTTCAATTAGGAGGTCACATTCATTGCACTATTTTGAGCTATAGTTTGATGATTGAATCCATAATGTTCAACCTTATCCTCCCCTCACTTACCTTTCCAGTTATGTCCCCAAAAGAAAGAATTGACTCATTGGCATCAAGAGGGTTGTACCAATAATCCATACAAATTGGTGTTCCTTTCAGGCCTTGGAGTTTATATTGACAAGGAAATTCTTCTTTGGACAGCAGATCATAGAAACAAATCTCTTTGCTTGTAAAAGCCACTGCTATCTAAAGTAACAAAGCATAAAATCAGAAAACATTTCTGATGGATTTAGTGAAATGAAAAGCAGACATGCAAATCATTCAGTTCCATCACTTCATGGAAAACGGATGGGGAAAAAATGGAAACAGTGACAGACTTTATTTTCTTGGGCTCCAAAATCACTGCAGATGTTGACTGCAGCCATTAAATAAAAAGACACTTGCTCCTTGGAAGAAAAGCTGCGACAAACCTAGATAGTGTATTAAAAAGCAGAGACATTACTTTGCTGACAAAGGTCCATACAAGTCAAAATTATGAGAATAACATGTATATCAGAAGGATCTGATATACAGTAGTCATGTATGGATGTGAGAGTTGGACTATAAAGAAGGCTGAGTGCCAAAGAACTGATGCTTTTGAAATGTAGTGTTGGAAAAGACTCTTGAGAGCTCCTTGGGCTGCAAGATCAAACTAGTCAATCCTAAAGGAAATCAATCCTGAATATTTTTTGGAAGGACTGATGCTGAAGGTGAATCTCCAATACTTTGGCCACTTGATGTGAAGAACCAACTGACAGGAAAAGACTCTGATGTTGGAAAAATTTAGGGCAGGAGGAGAAGGGGCAACAGAGGATGATATGGTTGGATGGCATCACTGACTCAATGGACATGAATTTGAGCAAGCTCCAGGAGACAATGAAGGACAGGGAAGCCTGGCATGCTACAATCCATGGGGTACAGAGTCAGACATGACTAAGCGACTAAACAACGACAAAAACCAGAACAGAGGTATCATCAGAGATATCTGCAAAGACCACGGGCTAGTTGTGTGTGGCGGCAGAAACTCAGGGTCTAGAGATCAGAGTTACTCCAGGTCCCGGCATCACTATATGGCCCAGAAAACCTTTGTACATCAAAATTTACTTTTCCGTCTTCATGTAAATTGCCTTTCTCCCCTTTGAAATACCAAACCACCACTCCAACACCTTCTTCTGTCTTTCCTAAAGATGGTATTTTTAGCAACCTAGACAGCATATTAAAAAGCAGAGACATCACTTTGCTGGCAGAGGTCTGTATGGTCTAAGATATGGTTTTTCCACTATACAGATGTGAGTTGGACCATAAAAAAGGCTGAGTTGAGTGCCAAAGAGTTGATGCTTTTGAACTGTGTTGCTGGAAAAGACTCTTAAGAGTCCCCCGGAATGCAAGGTGATCAGTTAATCCTAAAGAAAATCAAACCTGAATATTCATTGGAAGGACTGATGCTGAGGCTGAAGCTCCAATACTTCGGCCACCTGATATGAAGAGTTGACTCATAGGAAAAGACTCTGATACTCAGAAAGACTGAAGACAGGAGGAGAAGGGTCTGACAGAGGATGAGAGGGTTGGATGGTATCACCGACTCAATGGGTATAGGTTTGAGCAAACTCTGGGAGATAGTGAAGGACAGGGAGGTCTGACATGCTGCAATCCATGGGGTTGCAAAGAGTCAGACATGACTTAGCAACCAAACAACATCAACAACTGAGGGCTTTGGACATTTTGGTGAGTTACTCAGTTCGTCTGAGATCCTTCTGATATACCTGTTATTCCCAACACCAGGAATGCCAGGTTAGTTTAACATACAAATATCAACTAATGTAATACACCATATTAAAAGAATAAAGGAGAAAGGCTATATTATCAATTCAATATCTGCAAAAAAGCATTTTACAAAGCCCAATGCATTTTCATGATAAAAATATTCAACAAATCAGGAATAGAAAGAAATTTGATAAAGAGATTGTACAAGAAAGAAAAAAATCTACAGCTGATATTATATTTGATGGTGAAAAACAATGTATTCTCCCTAAGATCAGAAATAAAACAAAGATGTTCACTCTCACCATTTCTGTTCAACGCTGTGCTAGAGCTTCTATCCAGGGAAATTAGACAAGAAAAATAAACAACAGCAAAACCAATTAAAACTAATAAATGAATTCAGCAAAGTTGCAGGGTATAAGATCACGTTTATAAACCTATTTATATTCACTAGCAATGGACAATCTGAAAATAAAATTATCAAAGAGGGTGTTAACAGATTGAAAAGAAAAAGCACAAACTGGGATACAATATTTGTAAATTATCTATCACATAATTGCACATAGAATATATACAGAATTCTCAAAACTCAATAGTAACAAAATTAACCCAATAAAAATGGTCAAAGAATTTTAAGAAACACTTCACTGAAAAGGATATATAGGTAGGAAACAAGCACATGAAAATATGCTCAACATTATTACTCATTAGGGAAAAGTGAAATCAAACCTCAATAAGACAAAATACAAACCTACTGCTAAGTTGCTTCAGTCGTGTCCGACTCTGTGCAACCCCATAGACGGCAGCCAACCAGGCTCCCCCGCCCCTGGGATTCTCAGGCAAGAACACTGGAGTGGGTTCCCATTTCCTTCTCCAATGCATGAAAGTGAAAAGTGAAAGTGAAGTCGCTCAGTCATGTCCAATTCTTCACAACCCCATGGACTGCAGCCAACCAAGCCTCTCTGTCCATGGGGTTTTCCAGGCAAGAGTACTGGAGTGGGGTGCCATTGCCTTCTCTGACAAATCTACTAAAAGGGCTAAAATTAACAGAAAAAAAAAACTTGACCATACCAAGTATTGGTGAGGATATGTTATATCAAAAAATGGAATATTACACAACCATAAAAGATAAATTTCTCATATATCTGATAGCATAGATGAATCTCAAAATAATTATGCTAATTATGTTAAAGAAGCCAGACCAAAAAAGAAAAGTGTATAATCAATTACATAACAGATGAGAAAATGCAAACTAGTCTATAGTGACAGAAAGCGTACCAGTGGTTACTTGACAAGTAAAGAAGGGAGGGACTGGATGAAGGATTACAAAACTACTTGAGGAAAATCTGGGTAAAAAAATGCATTCATTATCTTCATACTATTGATTTTTCACAGCTATATACCTATATTAAAATCTGTCAACTTGGATACTTTTAATATATGCAGTGGATTTTGTATAATCACACCTAAACAAAGCTGTTTTAAAAAGAAGAAAAAAAAATATAAACGTTAATGCTGTGTAAGAACAAAGGAAAGGCTAAGATTTAATTATCAGTCCTGGAAAGCAGAAACAGTGCAACATAGTTACTACCCGATACCAACACAAACATTACATGATAATACAGACTGTTACAAGGGCTTCCCAGGTGGTGCTAGTGGTAAAGAACCCAGTCAATGCAGGAGATGTAAGAGATCCCTGGGTTGGGAAGATTCCCTGGAGGAGGGCACAGCAACTAACATCAGTATTCTTGCCTGGCGAATCCCAGGGACAGAGGAGCCTGGCAGGCTACAGTCCATAGGATTGAGAAAAAGTAGGACATGACTGAAGCAACTTAGTACACACGCACGCACAGGATGCCACACACACATACCAAAAAAAGGATAAACTAGAAACATTTTAAATCCACACCAGCTAAACATTAACATCAGATCCTTAGCAAGAAAGAACTGGATATGATGTCAGCTGCCACTAGGGACACAGCAAAGATTCTGAAGCACAGGTTCCGAAATCAAGCCGCCTTGGTTTACAAATCTTGCAACACTGATTGCATCCTGTGTGACATGGGGCACCTATCACAACCTCTCCTTGCCCAGTCTCTCTTTCTTAAAGTGGAAATAAATCCCCTCGAAAGTGATAATTCATCAGAAGGACTGAAGCTGAAGCTCCAACACTTTGGCCACCTGATGCAAAGAGTATACTCATTGGAAAAGACCCGGAAGGTGGGAAAGACTGAGGACAAGAGAGAAGGGGGTGACAGAGGATGACGTGGTTGGACGGCATCATGGAATCAATGAAAATTCATTTGAACAAACTCCAGGAGACGGTGAAGGACAGGGAAACCTGAGAAGCTGCAGGCCCTGGCGTCACAAAGAGTCGGAGACCACTTTGTGACTGAACAACAAGGTGATCTAGAGATGATTAACAGAGCAAGGCATGTCACATAGAAAGCTAATGTTCGTGGATGATTATTTTTTGATGATTCTTAGCAGTAGAACATACTATTCCCCACTTGAAAGAATCTGGCTCTTTGGAGCCATTCAAATGGCTGGTCCTGGGTCTGCTCTAATAAACATACAAGATGATCCTGGAATGTCTAGTCTAACCAGGAAATGAGGAAGCTTTGAAAGACAGGGTTATATCAGAAAAGACTCCAGTTAACTTGTATTAGTTCCATTGTCCAAAGATGGTATAATTTAGGGGGCAGGATAATAACTCAGTGTATTGAGATATATCAAATTTGTTTAAACCCATGAGTTTATAATGATATTGATAACAATAATGATATAGCACTCATTTTTCATCTCATTAGAAAACTAGCTAATTATTTTGAGTACTGGTAAATAAAAGGAAAGACCTGGGCATTTATTCTGCTTTTGTTAACAATTTGTATTACACAGTAGCTAATGACAGGGAGTTTCTTTATTTTATAGAGGTATTCCAGCTTATACAGAAAGAGGAAATGATGAAATTAGAATATCACCATCTTGCAACTCCTGATAAATGGATATATCTAAGAATAATCCATAATATCTGTTAACATCCCAAGAAGAGAAAGAACCAGGCATTCCGTGCCCTGTGACTGAGGAACACCTCTTCTAATATGTACAAACGATCAAGGCTTTCGACTTGAGGACCAATTTACTGAAAACACAGAGAGCAAGTGGCCATGTTAAACAGCCCCGTGCAAACAGTCTGAGAAACAGACTGTGAGAAACTCTAAAGGACAAACACCTAGCTTCTTGAACAATAGCAATAGCAACAACAACAAAATACAAAACAGAAATGAGATGGAGGAAAATATGTGAATCAAAAAAGGCATATCAACCATTCATAATGTTTGGACCTGATTCATATCTTGACTCAAACAAACTATCAAAACAAATGACAAACTATTAAAAACTCATAGGACAATGAAATATGTTCATGACTGGATATTTCATTATATTAAGGAATTATTGTTATTGATATAAAATGTGATATGGTATTATGGTTGTGCTAAAGAGACATTTTTTCAGAAATACTGAAGTATTTACAGATTAAATGATTGGAATTTTGGATTTCAGTATAAAGGGGAGATGTAGAAGAAACAGGAGGGCTGTGAATTGGAAATGGCTAAGGATTCTTGTCTGGAAAATCCCATGGATGGAGGAGCCCGGTAGGCTGCAGTCCATAGGGTCGCTAAGGGTCGGACATGACTGAGTGACTTCACTTTCACTTGTCACTTTCATGCATTGGAGACGGAAATGGCAACCCACTCCAGTGTTCTTGCCTGGAGAATCCCAGGGACGGGGCAGCCTGGTGGGCTGCCGTCTATGGGGTCGCACAGAGCCGGACACGACTGAAGCGACTTAGCAGCAGCAGCAAGGATGAATATTGGCTCTTAATGGGATTATCTCTGCTTGTGTGTGCACTTTAATTTTTTCATAGTAAAATTTACTGTCTGTTTAATGTAATATAATAAGAATATGGATTCTTTACGCTGCATTATTCCCTCAGAAACTGACTTTCCTTTCAGTATGTTATCTTCCTTATAGGTACGGTTACATGAAGGTATCCGGACTGAATGGGCCCTACCCATCAAAATTAAGAAACGGACTAATCCAGCAGTCAAAATCAGATATGCAGTTTCCTGAAATTTTCTGATCTGTGCCTTGCCTTCTGATCTGTGCCTTGATACAGCCTCTCAACTCTGCATATAAATGTATATACTTCCAAACTGCTAAAAACTACAGAGGCATAACGGTCTTATCAGCTAGTAATGTACACTGACCTCATGTGGGACAGAGCCAAGAATCTGAGTCACCACCGGTTTTGTCATTTAAAAGCACACAACAGAATAGTTTGGGAAATGGAATAGTTCACTTAGCTTGACTTGTGTTCCCTCCAGGTCAGATTAAAGGTATGGAAGAATAATGCAGTTCTCTATCACTGCTAGTGTTACACTTGCTATTTGTCAGGAGTCCTGTCCCATCATTTCCCCCCTTTAATAAGCAATAAATTTATTTATACAGCCTCTGTACCTTGTTTACATTTTCCAGAGAAACCATACTTGTCACCCACAGGTGCTTTAGCTTGGTGGCATCTGAAGTGATGGGAAGCGTTTCTTGCAGCTTTAAATTCTCTCCCCAGATTCCTACTGAACCTTCCTTACTGATGGTCAGATAGCGACTTGAACTTTTTAAGAAAACTACTCTTTGGATGGTATCCTTGTGTTTCACTGGGAGAAATTCAAGGTCTCTCCACTGGGGAACCACAGTTGCCTTTGCTTGTTCATCTTTCTCATAAAGTGTTAACAGCAGAAACGAAGTCAGCTTGTCCCAATTAATGAAGCCCTCTTGGGCAACATCCACTTTATCAAAGAACTCTCCATATTCTTCCTTTGTGCCCCAACCAACAATCTCTGTCATCCTCTGCACAAACTCTTCTCTGGACATACAAATAGTTTGACTGGGCTCTGAGGGCTAGAAACAAGAACAAAAATAAGACATCAGTGAAAGAGATCATTGTGCTACCCTCAAGGGTGAATCTCATCAGCAATTCTTCCAAGATGCAAAAAATACCTTCTACCTTACAATAGTATTATACTGAAGTGAATTTGGGCTGCAGAGCAAATAATTGACAGATCTGCAAGCTGACATTCTCAATCACAGATGTCCTTGTAATTGGCAGAGGGAAGCAGGAAAGTCAGAGATTTAATATGATGGTGGATGCAGAGGTCAGAGTGACACAGGATTGTGAACCAAGGCATGCAGGTGACCTCTAAAAGCTGGACAAGGCAAGGAAACAGAGGGTCTCCAGAAGGAAGACCGTCTTGACCACACCTTAACATTAGGCCTGGAAAACCCATTTTGGAATTCTGAGCTGTAGAACTGTAAAATAATATAGTTATGAGTTTTATGCTACTAAGTTTGTGGTAATCTGTTATAGCATCAATAGAAATGAATATAGTGGTTCAGAGAAAATAGATGAATCCCTGAGGAGTGTTTAGCATTGCCAGTAAAATGGTATCATGGGAACACTTTAATCCAAGAGCAAGAAGTCACCTCTATGAACACACAATTACAAAAACAGTGGAACCTTATGAGTTGGTTTTGGTTATTCATGATAGTTATGTACTTTAATGGTTATGTTCTACAAACACAAAATGAGCAGATACTGAATGATGGCTTTTATGGAAAGACATGGTTAGGTTTCTGTGAGCCTCTGGTCACAATATTTTCATCAACTGGTAAAATTGTAATCTTGTCTTATGTCTGTTTCCATTGAAAGACATTTTAATATATATTGTTAATTCATTAATATTGAATTCATGGCCAACAGCACTGTAACTTATGACTGAATGCAGCTTATCTAACCCATGTATTTTCTCCAAAAGGCGCAGCATAGCCTTCTTGCACTTAGACAGAACTTTACACTACACTTGGGGAGCCATTTTAAAAAGTGAAAATCACCAAAAAAAAAAAAAAAAAGCTCAAAATGCAAAAACTTTACACTATGTGGAGCACAAAGGGAACACTTTTTATAGTACAAGAACTGGAATAAGAAGGCAAAGTGTGTACGTAAAATAGATAGCTAATGCAAAGTTGCTGTATAGTACAGAGAGCTCAGCCTGGTTCTCTATGACAACCGAGATGGGTGGGATGGGGTGGGAGATGGGAGGGAAGTTCAAGAGGGAGGAGACATATGTATAACTACGGCTGATTCATGTAGATGTATGGAGGAAACCAACACAACATGGTAAAGCCATTATCCTTCAATTAAAGTAAATAAACTAAAAAATAAAAGAAGGCAGGGTGTCATCAAGTCTGATCTCATCATGAAATAGACACACTGGAAGACTGCAACTTTTTGACATTCTGTACATGGCTATGAATGCAGAGTTCCAAAGAATAGCAAGGAGAGATAAGAAAGACTTCTTCAGTGATCAGTGCAAAGAAATAGAGGAAAACAATAGAATGGGAAAGACCAGCGATCTCTTCAAGAAAATTAGAGATACCAAAGGAACATTTCATGCAAAGATGGGCTCAATAGAGGATAGAAATGGTATGGACCTAACAGAAGCAGAAGATATTAAGAAGAGGTGACAAGAATACACAGACGAACTATATAAAAAAGATCTTCATGACCCAGATAATCATGATGGTGTGATCACTCACATAGAGCTAGACATCCTGGAATGTGAAGTCAAGTAGGCCTTAGGAAGTATCACTATGAACAAAGCTAGTGGAGGTGATGGAATTCCAGTGGAGCTATTTCAAATCCTAAAAGATGATGCTGTGAAAGTGCTGCACTCAATATGCCAGCAAATTTTGAACACTAGCCAGTGGCCACAAGACTGGAAAAGGTCAGTTTTCATTCCAATCCCAAAGAAAGGCAATGCCAAAGAATGCTCAAACTACTGCACAATTGCACTTATCGCACAAGCTAGTAAAGTAATGCTCAAAAGTCTCCAAGTCAGGCTTCAGCAATACGTGAGCTATGAACTTCCAAATGTTCAAGCTGGTTTTAGAAAAGGCAGAGGAACCAGAGATCAAATTGCCAATATCTGCTGGACCACTGCAAAAGCAAGAGAGTTCCAGAAAAATTTCTGTTTTATTCTGTTTATTTTATTTATACTTCTGTTTTATTGACTATGCCAAAGCCTTTGACTGTGTGGATCACAATAAACTGGAAAATTCTTAAAGAGATGGGAATACCAGACCACCTGACCTGCCTCTTGAGAAATCTGTATGCAGGTCAGGAAGCAACAGTTAGAACTGGACATGGAACAGCAGATTGGTTCCAAATAGGAAAAGGAGTATGTCAAGGCTGTATATTGTCACCCTGCTTATTTAACTTCTATGCAGAGTATATCATGAGAAACACTGGGCTGGAAGAAGCACAAACTGGAATTGAGATTGCTGGGAGAAATATCAATAACCTCAGATATATAGATGACACCACCCTTATGGCAGAAAGTGAAGAAGAACTAAAGAGCCTCTTGATTAAAGTGAAAGAGAAGAGTGAAAAAGTTGGCTTAAAGCTCAACATTCAGAAAACTAAGATCATGGCATCTGGTCCCATCACTTCATGGGAAATAGATGGGGAAACAGTGGAAATAGTGAGAGACTTTATTTTGGGGGGCTCCAAAATCACTACAGATGGTAACTGCAGCCATGAAATTAAAAGATGCTTACTCCTTGGAAGGAAAGTATGACCAACCTAGACAACATATTAAAAACATATTATTTTGCCAACAAAGGTCTCTCTAGTCAATGCTATGCTTTTTCCAGTAGTCACGTATGGATATGAGAGTTGGACTCTAAAGAGAGCTGAGCACTGAAGAATTGATGCTTTGGAACTGTGGTGTTGGAGAAGACTCTTGAGAGTCCCTTGGACTGCAAGGAGATCCAACCAGTCCATCCTAAAGGAGATCAGTCCTGGGTGTTCATTGGAAGGAATGCTGTGGAAGCTGAAACTCCAATATTTGGCCACCTGATGTGAAGAGCTGACTTATTTGAAAAGACCCTGATGCTGGGAAAGATTGAATGCAGGAGGAGAAGGGGATGACAGAAGATGATATGGTTGGATGACACCACAGACTCAATGGACATGAGCTTGCGTAGACTCCGGGAATTGGTGATGGACAGGGAGGGCTGGCGTGCTGTGGTCCATGGGGTCACAAAGGGTCGGATACGACTGAGTGACTTAACTGACTAACTGAGTGACTGACTGACATGTCTGTGAATGATCATGAAAGTGACTTGAGTTTTAATTTTGGGGACCCAAATAAATTTTAGCAAGTAGGCAAATTCACAAATACAAAATCTGAAAATGATGAGAACCATCTGTATTCCAAATAACTATGTAGTTTAATACTGATAGGCTGTTTAGTTTGGTGAGCTTCACAGTGAGAAAATCTGTTTTCCTACTGTCTCAGAGCCAAAGAATCAGATTTGACAGTAAGCACTGGGAGGCAGCATGTTGTAGAGCAGGTCAAACAATTGTAGGTTTAACCCTGGTTTCACCAGATATGTGGGAACCACTAGAAAGTTACTTCACTGTTGAGGCTTCATTTTCCCATCTGTAAAGTAGATATGCCAGTAGATATAGCAAAATGCCAGTCTCAGGAAAATGATTATGAATGTTAAATGGCACATTAATAGATGAAGAAAAAACATTTGGCAAAATTCAACACTGATTTATAATTTTTTAAAAAATTCTCAGTAAACTAATAATAGAAAGAAAATTCCTCACCTTGAAAGAGAGTATCTACCACAAACATACAGCTTAACCAAAAACATCATACTTAACAGTGAGAACCTTGTGGCATTCCTACTAAGATCAGGTACAAGGCAAGGATGTCTTCTCACCATGGCTTTTCATCATATTGGAAGCTCGACTTAATGCAATAAGACAAGAAAAGGAAGTAAAAGTATAAAGATTGGAAAGAAAGATAAACTGTCTTTATTTATAGAAGATATGATTATCTATGTAAAACATCTGAAAGCACCAATGGAAAAACTCTTGGAACTATCATAAGTGATTATAGCAAGACTGTAGGACACAAGATTAACGTTCAAAAGTCTATTGCTTTCCTATACACCAGAAATGAACAGGAAGAATTTGAAACTAAAACTACAATACCATTTTACATTAGCATCCTCAAAAATGAAATACATGTAAATCTAACAAAATGTGTGTAAGATCTATATGAGGAAAACTATAAAACTCCTATCAGCACAATCAAGGAATAAATAATTGGAGAAATATTCCATGTTAATAGATAGGAAAATTCACTTTTGCTAAGACCTCAATTCTTCCCAAGACAACCTATAGATTCCATGCAATTCCAATAAAAATCTCAATAAGTCATTTTATTAATACTGATAAACTGACTCCAAGTCAACATGGAGAGCTACATACTGAGATAACACAATACTAAAGGATAAGAACAAAGTTAGAGGACTGACTCTACCCAACTTCAAGACTTATTAAAAAATGACAGTAACCCAGACATTTGTGATATAGGCGTAAGAATATAAACTAGATCAATGAAACAGAATAGAGAGCTCAAAATAGACCCATGTAAACATGGGGTCACTAAGAGTTGGACACGACTGAGCGACTTCACTTTCACTTTTCACTTTCATGCATTGGAGAAGGAAATGGCAACCCACTCCAGTGTTCTTGCCTGGAGAATCCCAGGGACGGGGGAGCCTGGTGGGCTGCTGTCTATGGGATCACACAGAGTTGGACATGCCTGAAGCGACTTAGCAGCAGCAGAAGCAAACATGTTCAACTGATCTTTGACAAAGAACCAAAAGCAATACAATTGAGAAAAGATAACATCTTCAAGAGTGCTGGAGTAATTGGACATTCATATAGCAATAAGGTGAACTAGACACAGACCTTATTCCCTTTATAAACATTAACTCAAAATGGATCACAGACCTAAATGGAAAATGCAAATTTGAACTCCTCAGGAGTCCATCATTCTTGTCTTTGTTGAATTTTTTTAATCTAAAAATTCAAATAGGTGGAAATTTTTCAGTGACCCAGATATTAACAATGCGGAAAGAAATTTCAACCTAAAAACACTTCATTTGAGCCAAACTGCAAACTGTTTCTGAAAGCTAAGTAGATGTTGGCCCTTTGAACTATTACATAACGACATCAATCAATGCCTCAAATGTATGTTGTTATTAATCCATTTATTAATGTTATTAATCCACTTAGCAAAAAAAAAAACACTGAGTCAAAATATTCTCTCCCTGTGAGTTTGTAATTTATTTTTATTTCTACAATCAAGAAACTGTTTTGACTGACAAATACCAAGGCAATTTCTTTTTTACATTCTAGAGTATGGAATTGCAAATAGACCATAAACAAGGACAAAAATAAATTTTCTTCCCCAAATTAATACATACAATCAACTTCATAATTTTTATGTACATTGATAGTGCCAATATACACTGGGGGAAGATTTAAGAAATACTTCCAATTTATGAAATTGACAGATATGTGCAATTGTACTATATCCTTGACAATTCTATTACTGATTGTTCACTCACTAGCTTTATTTGCTTTGGTCTGAAACTAAAACCATGATTTTGCCATACATTTGTTTATAATTTAGGAAGCTGTTTATTAAGAAATCCTAACTTGTTCAAGAAGCATTATACCTTGATCAGTGTGAGATTTATGTTTATTAATTTTATCCAATGCCAGTTTTAATAAATTCAATGTACAATTAAAATATATGAACTTTGATTCAAGCTCAGAATCATAAATGCATTAACTTTTACTGAACAATTAATTCTCATTTTATCAGTGGCCCCCACTTACGCTCTAGGATTAGAATTCATTCACTCATTCAATTGTATTATTTGTATCACAAGTTGTAGTAGGGAGATTGTGTGGTTGCATAATAGGAGCTTGAGATTCAGCTTGCACCTCTAAGTAGAGCTAATAACTAATGCTTAGAGCTGTTATCTGGAGAAGGCAATGGCAACGCACTCCAGTACTCTTGCCTGGAAAATCCCATGGACGGAGGAGCCTGGAAGGCTGCAGTCCATGGGTTCCCAAAGAGTCGGACACAACTGAGTGACTGGACTTTCACTTTTCACTTTCATGCATTGGAGAAGGAAATGGGAACCCACTCCAGTGTTCTTGCCTGGAGAATCCCAGGGACGGGGCAGCCTGCTGGGCTGCTGTCTATGGGGTCGCACAGAGTCGGACATGACTGAAGCGACTTAGCAGCAGCAGCAGCAGGATACCACATAGGGTCATTTAATGTGAGTTCAACACATTTCTTCTTATTATTTGTACATTATTATTTATTTACTATTGAAAGTCAAAAAGTGAAAGTGTTATTCGTGTTTGCTTCTTTGTGACCCCATAGACTGTAGTCTGCCAGGCTCCTCTGTCCATGGGATTTCCCAGGCAAGAGTACTGTAGTGGGTTCAGTTCAGTTCAGTCGCTCAGTTGTGTCTGACTCTTGGCGACCCCATGAATCGCAGCACACCAGGCCTCCCTGTCCATCACCATCTCCCAGAGTTCACTCAGACTCACATCCATCGAGTCAGTGATGCCATCCAGCCATCTCATCCTCTGTTGTCCCCTTCTGCTCCTGCCCCCAATCCCTCCCAACATCAGAGTCTTTTCCAATGAGTCAACTCTTCTCATGAGGTGGCCAAAGCACTGGAGTTTCAGCTTTAGCATCATTCCTTCCAAAGAAATCCCAGAGCTGATCTCCTTCAGAATGGATTGGTTGGATGTCCTTGCAGTCCAAGGGACTCTCAAGAGTCTTCTCTAACACTACAGTTCAAAAGCATCAATTCTTCAGTGCTCAGCCTTCTTCACAGTCCAACTCTCACATCCATACATGACCACAGGAAAAACCATAGCCTTGACTAAACAGACCTTAGTCAGCAAAGTAATGTCTCTGCTTTTGAATATGCTATCTAGGTTGGTCATAACTTTTCTTCCAAGGAGTAAGCGTCTTTTAATTTCATGGCTGCAGTCACCATCTGCACTGATTTTGGAGCCCCCAAAAATAAAGTCTGACACTGTTTCCACTGTTTCCCCATCTATTTCCCATGAAGTGATGGGACCAGATGCCATGATCTTCGTTTTCTGAATGTTGAGCATTAAGCCAACTTTTTCACTCTCCACTTTCACTTTCATCAAGAGGCTTTTTAGTTCCTCTTCACTTTCTGCCATAAGGGTGGTATCATCTGCATATCTGAGGTTATTGATATTTCTCCTGGCAATCTTCATTCCAGCTTGTGTTTCTTCCAGTCCAGCATTTTTCATTATGTACTCTGCATATAAGTTAAATAGGCAGGGTGACAATATACAGCCTTGACGTACTCCTTTTCCTATTTGGAACCAGTCTGTTGTTCCCTGTCCAGTTCTAACTGTTGCTTCCTGACCTGCATACAGATTTCTCAAGAAGCAGGTCAGGTGGTCTGGTATTCCCCATTCTTTTCTCTAGGGGATCTTCCCAACTCAGCGATCGAACTCGGGTCTCCTGCATTACAGGCAGATTCTTTACTATCTAAGCACCAAGGGGGCCCTTATTTATTATCAATTGACTGCTAAAGAGTTTAAAGAATAAAAGAACTATATATTGGGATTTTTTGGTGGTCTAGTCATTAAGTTTTCACCTTCTAATGCAGGCGGTGTGGGTTTGATCCCTGACCTGGGAGCTAAGATCCCAGATGCCTTGCAGCCAAAAAACCAAAACATAAAACAGAAGCAATATTGTGACAAATTCAATAAAGACTTTAAAAATAGTCCACATCAAAAATCTTAAAAAAGAAAAAGAGCTATACATTGAATCATCATGTCAGCAATGACTATTCCCTGAGAATTTAGCTAAATTCATTTGTTGATTATGTGTATGTGTGCGTAAGGCACTAGCTAGTTGGTCTTAAAAATGATCTTAGTGAGTCTCAAGAATATGTCCACTCACAGGGTTACCTGAAGCTCTCTGTTTCTATGACCACTGCGGTCACAGGAGCAGATGCTAGTTTTTGCCTTAATATAAAACACCAAATGCACACTGTTTCAGCTGCTCTTCCTCAGAGGCACAAATATAAAACTGTCCTAGGTGAGTCCAGTGAAAGTAAAGTTTACCTCTTCTCAGCAACCAAGACTATTTCACATATATAATACTGACTTTTCATCACCATGATTGCAGCTCCTATCTTGTCTTGCGCTATTTATTGTGCCACTCTATGAATTTCAGGTGAGCCTGCAATTATCTTCTTGGCAATAGATAATTTCATGGAAAGAAGGAGGAAAATCTTTTATTTTAAAAATGAGTCTGCACACACCATGATTTAGTTGTTACAAACTCTCAATCTGTATTAGGTTCAGTGCTAAGTGGCAAAATAATTTATCTTTGAGTCATCTTTGGATATATGTTTATATGTTTATATATAGGTATGCATAAATTTACATTTATATTTATATATAGTAACATTTATATACATATAGATATGGATTTTAATTGGGCTTCTCTGGTAGCTCAGCAGTGAAGAACCCGCCTACTATGCAGGTGCCGCAGGAGGCATGAGTTCAATTCCTGGATGGGGAAGATCCTCCGGAGGAAGGCACAGCAACCCCCTCCAGTATTCTTGCCTGGAGAAGCCCATGGACAGAGGAGCCTGATGGGCCACAGTCCATAGGGTCACAAAGAGTCAGACACAACTGAAACAACTTAGCATGGCTTGGTATGTACTTAAATTAGTCCTAATTTAGTTAGCATCTGAGTTTTATGCCTGAATTTACAACATAATATTTTTGTGACCATAGGTTAGTCATAATCTTCCCAGGGTTTTTATAAGGCTTCAGTAAAATAATATGTATATAAGGCCACCTTTAAACTGGAGAAGGAAATGGCAACCCACTCCAGTATTCTCTTCTGGAGAATCCCATGAACAGAGGAGCCTGGTGAGTTACCGTCCATGGGATCACAAGGAATTGGACATGATTCAGCAATGAACACTTTTCACCTTAAGCGATTTTATTCAAGCAATATTTATTATTGTTGAAGATATCCACATCAAGTTAAATTCACAAGCATATAGTTAGTATAGCTAGCAAAATATTAAGAATTTAGGAAATTAGATTTCATTATAAAACAGAGTACAAAATAATTCTGTCTCTTCAATTAAAAATGTAATTAGTATGGCTTTAACAAAACTGTCTTCCCATAGACAGTCTGTTCTAACTTGAATGTAGGACTTCCAAATAAAAACTACCGCATAGTGTTTTAAAGTACACCCTTTCATTCCTATTAGTTTCACTCCTGTCGATCTTTTTGAGTAAAAATTAGTACCCCTGCATCTATTAGAACTCCTCTTCTAATAAAAGCAAAGGGAGAACGATCTATTAAAAAACATATTCTTATTCAGCCCTTGCTAAGATAATGTCAACAAATTTATTTTGCTATGTCTATGTAATGACTGAGTAAGAAAATAACCAGCAAAGGCCTCCAACTGTTCCTGCAAGGAAGCTAATATACTCAGAATGTCTGGTTGATTATCTCAGCAAGCACATCTTTAGACCTTTAAAAGTCTTCTTGTCTTCCTGAATCCCTTTCAGAGAATATTCTAAAAATCATTTTCTTTTGCCTGGAAAGCATCTTCTGCAGCTACAGTCAGTCCTTGTGAGCTTTAAAAAAATTAAGAAGCATGAACTCTATAAAATTCTCCTCAGCTTTTCAGCTTTGTCAAGATTTGGATTTCACCGTAACTTATATAAAAACTGAGCACTAAACCTAAGTTCAAACTTCTGAAAATACAGCTTTTTAAAATAACTGACAGCCCTTTCTTTTCATCAAGAAGAGATCATGTACTTTCAATTAGAACATATGAGTGTGCCAACCCATTTTTTAAATTATTTACTTTTTGCATGAAATAATTCATGTTGACTATAGAAAAGACAAAATATAGACAAGCCAAAATTTAAAATCCTCCATAATGCCATCAGCCTACAAGACTTTTTTCCTAGGCAGAAACAGAAATACTTATGCATTATTTACGAAATGGTGTCATGATTTATTAATGTATACCTTGTGTGCTTTTTCCATTTTATATCATACCGTCTAGCTATGCCTTGTGTAATATATATTTGTCTTTAACATCATTTTAATGGCCACACAACCTTCTATGGAGAAGAAATACAATTATACTCCCCATTATTAAAAACTTCAATTGTTCCAGTGCTTTTCCATTCCAAATAAACAACCCTGCAACAAGCATTCCTGCACATACATCTTTGCTTAGTTATCAAATTATTTCCTGAGGGAAATTCCTTAGAAGTGCTGCATCAAAGACTTTGCACATTCTTAAAGCTTTTGGTATATTTTGCCAAATCGTCCTACAAAAGACCAAACAAATTTACATTTTCATTAACAAAGTATGATATTGCTTACATGCAAGACCCTCACCAAGCTGGGGTATTCTTATTCTTTTTTAAGAGTCATTGTTTGGTTTCTAAAAAATAGTTCTAGTAAGCCTGAGCATTGACCTACTTGCTGGCAACACAGAGCGAAACATTCCCAAATCAGACACTTAATTCTTTGAAAAAACACTAACTCTTAGAAATGCTATTTATGTTTGTTTTTTCCTTAACTTTTTCCTATAGCAATATTTTATAATGAGTAAAAGAAAGATAATTTTTCTTCTTTTTTCCTATTCTGTAAACAGGGACTTGCCTAAGACAGGAATACAAGTTCTGCTTTAAAACTATGGAGAGAGCACAATCCAATCTGGTCAGAAATCTTGGGTATTTTTCAAAACTGATAGTGGGTTAATATGTCACACTCATTGCCCTTACCCATTGTTAAGTATTTTCCTTAAGATTCTGAAAATTAATATCAAATGGTGAGTTTTAAGTCACTTAGAGAAATATTTCCATTGACTTATTTATTAATATATATTGAACATGTAGCCCATACAAGGTAGCATGAGGTAGATTTATTTATTCATTCACTGAACAAGTATTTGTAAAATGTCTGATCCATGCCAAACCAGCTCTGAATAAGACAGCAGAGATCTCTGCTCTTCAAATCCTTATGCTGCAGTGAGGATCCCAAACATACTGATCACACTGAATGACATATGGTTGTAGGTTACCAAAAGTAAAAACATCACAAGAATCACAGTAATTAATGCTTTTCCTAATTTGAAACTGAATTTAGGATTTAAACATGTCAAAGACATTCCATGAACTGAAATCTTTCATGGACCAGAAATCTTTCTTTCCTCTGAAAAAAAAAATAGTTTTTCTTAAGATGATTAGAATTCTGCAGTGCTTCTTTTTCTCTACATTAAAAAAAAATAGTATATTTATGGCTGATTCATGTTTTTGCATGGCAGATGCCAACACACTATTGTAAAGCAATTATCCAATTTAAAATAAATTTTAAAAAATAGTTTCTAGTAGGAACTCAGAATCTTGTTTTCCCCAGAACTGCTAGTTTTATCAATCACTTCACCAAAATTATTATTTTTTCTGTCAAATTTGTGGCATGAGTTTTGGGTAAGGTTCAATACAGCTGAATGAGGATCTCAATGCATCTTTCTCCTCATCTCTCTAATTAAATTTAAAATTAGCATGCTGCTTCCTCACACTTCATTCCATTGCACTTGCCTCAATTTCCCTTGGTTACAAAGTACGTTGGTTATGAATATGTATTAGAGTTTGCTGTCAGACACTGCGAACATCTTCTGGAGCAGATTAGATATGTTATTTCAAAACAGATGCATCATTTTATATCATCCCTTGCAATTTTCATCTACCAGTTAACATTCATAAGAGACTGAACAACAGAACAGAAGAGACTAGTCTGCCAGCCAAAGTTCATACTGCTCTTTTTTCTTGCTTCATTGATTATAATTTTCATTTACATTATGATATCAATGACTCAAGAATTCAGAAATCTGAATGGAGTTAAATTTTTGTGACTAACAAAGACACAAACCTTGAAACCCCTGTACTGAATTGAAGGTTTAGAATTAAGCTCTCCCATACCCCCCCCAAAAATGGGCTTCCCTTGTGGCTCAGCTGGTAAAGAATCCGCCTGCAATGCAGGAGACCTGGATTCAGTCTCGGAGTTGGGAAGATCCCTTGAAGAAGGGAAAGGCTACCCACTCTAGTATTCTGGCCTGGAGGATTCTATGGACTGTATAGTCCACACGGTCGCAGAGTCAGACACAACTGAGTGATTTTCTTCATGCTTCGTACTTCATACCCTAAAATTCAACATATTTCCTACCCAATAAATAAGTTAGAAGTGAATTGCAGCTTCAGGATAAAAAGTCAATAAATCTTTCTCTTTTACATAAAGATTATAATTCCTAAGAAGTGTAACTGCTCATATCTTTTTTCTCTAAGCCCATGGAAGTCTTTAATTTTCTGCTATGGACCTAAACCATGTTCATCACTATCATCTCTTTTAACTAAACTTAAAAACTTGGAGGGAGCAGCCTGACCAATGGAATGGTGTTGCAAAGAGACATTTGAGTTTTACAGATCTTCATTTGGAAATATCCATGCAGTAGGATAAACATACACTGTTTTTAGAAACAATTGCTGTCTCTTCATTGGAAACCCATAGATGGAGTCAAAGAACTGCATGCATCCATGAATTTCTGGCATATTAGAGCTGGAAAACCTTTATTTAAAAAGAAGAAACCAAGGCCCAGAGAATTAGAAGTAATTCTCTAAGGTCACATAGCTCACTGCTGCCAGAAATAAGGTTAGAATTTAGGATTTCTAATTCCTAACCACTTTAATCACAGCACAAATACACTGACTTCAGCAAAATCTGATTTTCTCTAGGATAACATATTAATCAGCAACAACAAAAACAGAAAAATATGAGGTTGGAATGTGTATACCCAAATAGCCTCATGAAATTTTGATAAAAGCTATTTACTGAGAACCCTGAAGCTTCCCTGGTGGCTCAGACAGTAATTATCTCCTTGAGAAGAGAATGGCCACCCACTCCAGTATTCTTGCCTGGAGAATCCATGGACAGAGGAGCCTGGTGGACTATAGTCCATGGGGTTGCAGAGTCAGATACGACTGAGAAACTAATACTTTCAATTTCACACTGAAGCTTTCTGATGAGGTACTTAAAATATACATATGAACTCTGAATCAACAAAGTAAGCAGGAAATGAGTGAGAAAGATTCCATCCCAGGCTCTAAAGGACAATTTTTTTTTTTTAACCAAATTATTAGCTCTTTCTTGCTGTTGTATCCTTCTCAAACCAGAAACCCAATATTTCAACCAATCTCTGTACCTTATACTTATTCCTTTGATGTCACTCTTTCATCCCAGGTGTCCAGCAAAACACTAGCCCTGGAAAACCATCTTCTCCATGCCTCCAACCAGGTTGCTGAACAAATACCACAGAAATGGGCAGAATGGTGCCCCTATAATAAAATACATGATCTCCAATCTCAAAAACTCCCTCTTTTGCTAATAGGAACCCTTCCATGTTTCCTGTCTGAACTCATTTGCTTTCTTCAAACACCTACTTCATCATTTCCATGTCCATTCCTAACAGAAATCTGACTCTCACTCTCAGAAATGAAGAAGGAGAATAGAGAAAAGGAGAAAAGGGGTGTGGGGAGAGCCTCAGTCAGATGGGAGCTTCCGCAGCCTTCTGCATGCACACAGAGATTGACCTGCATCTGTAGCCATTGCTTTCTTCCTTCCTGTGGCAACAGAAATTCTCCTGTTTCCTAGATATGTCCTTCCCCCACCACCTCAGTGAATATCTTTTCTTGCTGTCTATTGACTCCTTTTCATTAGCATTTCAATGTAATCAAATTACTTGAACTGTTAAAAATTTTACAACATTCCCATCTCTTTAAGCCACTGCCCCACCCTTTTCCTTTAGAACAGCCATCTTAAAGGAATCACATTCCTTCACTGTTGCAATTCTCTCTCCTCCAATTTACTCAGTCTTTGCAATCCAGCTTCTTTCCCTTCCCCTCCACTGAAGCTGTTCTTACAAAGAGGATTAAAAGCTTGTAGCTAAATCTTTTAGTGGATTCTTTCCAGTTCTTATAAGGTAAAATATACCAAGTTAATTTTGATGCCAAAATATCTTTGTTTCAGATTCTTGATACTCTTATTTAGTTGGAAAGTGAAACTTGAGGCACATGAAAGACATCAATCAAGAAAGAAAAAGGTTCAAGCTGCTCTAAAGGAGAGAAGAAGAATTTGGTAGTTTTTGCTGTTTGATTAAACAGCTGGGAAGAGAACAGCGTCAGACAGGGGATGTGGACAAGATGGGAGACAAGATGGCAGGTGGTGACATGGCCACTGAGAAAATTCCATGGGAAATATAGCTCAAAAAAATTATATATATAAATACTTAGCTTTTCATGTACCTCCCTCCATGTGACTTCAAGCCACTAGGATAAAGCCCCCCCAGATATACACACATCCTCAATTCCCTCCTCCGCTCTTCTGCTGAAGAATTTGGTCTTCACGACAGATTGCTTTGGGAGCTTTCCCTTCCCCAGAACTTCGCAGTAGCCTGATCACACCACATTAGTGATGGGAAAAGCTCCAGTCTTGTTTCTGGCAGTATTTACCAGTGTCTGTTCACTGACCAAAGTCCACAGTTGATCAAGGTTGACAGTTGAGCAGAAGCTCTGCCAGAAAGCAAGTAAGTGATAAAAAATTGATTGTGATCCCTTGGACAGTAGCCCACCAGGCTCCTCTGTCCATGGGATTCTCCAGGCAAGAATACTGGAGTGGGTAGCCATTCACTTCTCCAGGAGACCTTCCCGACCCAGGGATTGAATCCAGGTCTCCTGAATTGCAGGCAGATTCTTTATCATTCTTTATCATCATAGAGCCAACAGGGAAGCCTTAAAAGATTGATGGAAACTTGTAAAAAGGATGTGAGAGCTGGTTTGAAGGAACTGACACTGACCAAATTGGGGGCAATTTCCAATATCAGAAAGAATAATGATGATAATAGATAATAATGCATTGAATAGAGTAAATGAATCCATGAGTCACAGTAATACTCAAGATACAGAGACAGAGTGATAATGAGGGAAGAAAACAAAAGGGGTGAGAAAGAAGAAGCCTCTTTTTTACAGAGTAATGCTATGTTTAGAACAATCAGTCAGTCATGCCTGACTCTTTGTGACACCATAGACTGTAGCTCGCCAGGCTCCTCTGTCCTCTGTTCTTGTGTCTCCTGCATTGGCAAGCGGATTCTTTACCACTGTGCCCCCTGGGAATCCAAAACCCCTAGTGGACCCACTTTAATCAAGGGATCCAACTTATAGCATCACCAATAATGGGACAAGCTGTGCCTCTGATGTCTCAAGAGGTAGACATAACACTTCTTAAGAAGTATTTTTGCCAAAAATGGTGAACCTAAATCTAACAGTGTACCTAAATCAAGTTAATGAGAAAATGCAGATTGTGAGATGTTCTAGACATGGCATGACTCCTCAAAAATGTCTATATCATGATAGATCACAAAACGTAGGATTATACTTCTCGATTAAAGGAAATTAAAGGAAATGTGTAATCCTGGAAAGGATCTGTAATTTAAAAAAAAAGGTGAAAGACATTAGTAGGACAAATGGGGATATATTAATATATACATTTTATTAGGTAATATATGAAGTTAAATTTAGAAGAAGGCCCTTATTCTTAAGAGATATATTTTGAGCTAATAGGGGCAAACTATTATTATGCCTGAACTCACTTTTAAATGACTGAGGTAAAACGATGTACTATGGTCTGAATATTCATGTCCCCTCAAAATTCACCAATTGAAATTTTAATGCCCAACATGATGATATTAGGCAGTGGGGCCTTTGGAAAGTGATAGTTTATGAATATGGAGCTCTTATGAATGGAATTAGTGTTCTTGTACAAGAGACATCTAGAGCTCCCTAGCCCTCTCCTAGCTCCCTCCCACCATGTGAAGACACAGCCTGCAGCCTGGGAGAGAGTCTTCACCCATCCATCCTGGTTCCCTGATCTCAGACTCCCAGTCTCCGGAACTGTGAGCAATAAACTTCTGTCGTTTGTAAGCTACGCGTCTGTCATATTGTATTAAGTCTCCTGAAAGGAGTAAGACACTGTATGTATATGTATATGTATATGTATATGTATATGTATATGTATATGT